>NW_026606093.1:21782500-22382500 GCF_029834395.1 Sorex fumeus
TCTGGGCAGCTACCAAGATAAGAAGACACGTTAGACACTTGAGGTTGATTTTTATTTGGGGGGAGTGGTTATTGAGGCCACATCCAGCAGAGTTCAGGAGCTACTCTAGTGATGGAGAAACGTGCGGTGACAGGAAATCAAACCCAGGCCCTTCTCACACTCAAAGCATGTGGTCCATTGCTATATTTCTGGTCCAAGGTTAGGTGTATAAAGTTTTCCACGCAGCTCTGGCTTGAAGCCTATTGCTAGGGTTTAGTCAAGGGAAGATTTGTGAATTGGACCTTGATGAGCCATAAATAGGTACTGGCCATGGCTTTGAGTTGGCTCCCTTCATATGAAATTGGGGCTGGTGTCAAGTACATGGTTTGTTTTTTACCTTTTGAAATACATTGAAGGATCCTCTGACAGCTTGCCTGTTTCAGAATTATCCAGCGTATACTTTTGATCAAAAATCAGATATATCTCTCAAAATCATCTATCTATGAGATATATCTCTCAAAATCAAACCTGTAAATGTGAGAGAGAAAAAATGTGTGCCTCCAAATAAATTTCTTTTAATTGGTTTGACAAAAAAAATACCTTAAACTTAAGAGTCTCCTCCACAACCAGAAAAGAAACGAATTAATTATTTGATGCAAATTCCCCATATATTCTTACTTTTCATAGACAGATTTTTTTTAATTTTCTCAAACATTTTTTTACATTTCCTCTTATTGAGACAGTTTTTTCTTCAATTATTCTAATGTCATAACTTTAAGAGACAGTCTGAAAATGACTTAATTTGAATGAAACTTAGCATTCTAGGAAGAAGTCAATATCAGTTTCATTCAAAATGCCATCTATGAACTTTAGTTGGAAATTATCACTCTTGATAAGAACTGTGTGCTGATAACCTCACGGTATTTGTATTGCCAAGTATAATGCTCAGAAGGAGAGAGGTTGTTGGTGGAGAGTGTGTGGGAAAGAAAGAGACAGAGAGAGAGAGAAGGAAAGTGCCTTCCATAGAGACAGGCTTGGGACTTGGGGGTGGTGATGTGTAAATGAGGACATTGGTGTCATGGTAGGAAATGTACGTTGGTGGAGAGATGGATGTTAAAACATTGTCCCAGTGAAACATGATCATGAACAGCTTTGAAACTGTATATCTCAATTACAGTTATATATTGAATATAAATTAATATAATATATTCATATAAATACATTCATATATATGTTGAATATAAATAATATAATAAGTTATATTGTTTATATTCAATAATAAAAAAGAAAGAAAAATGAAAAGATAATGGAAAATGGAAAAGCAAAGCAAATTGTCTCCTTAGGGGTTAAGTTTCCTGTTTCTATTTTTAAATTTTAAATCCCTTCATCTAGCTGTATTACTTTTGACCATCAAGTCTTGTAGTATTGACAGATGGAGGAAAGAGTTGTTGTTTCTCAGCAATAGTTATGCAAAAAATGAAAAGAAAATAAACATAGGATTCCAGAAGCCATCAGGGGTTCTTGTGACCTCACCTCTAGGTTCCGGAAAATCAGTAGGATAAATGAATCATAAAATTTATAGAAATCTATTTGGCTACACTTATAAGGTGTAAAATAAAATAAAGGAGTCAATATCTGGGGGGAAATAAAAGTCAGTTGTTACAATTCTGAGGCAGGAAACTGCACATCTTTTAAGCAGTTTGATTTATAGCTTGTAATATTTATGTGCCAGAGCTCTCACAACTCAAAGTGTTTTGTGCCTTGACCTTTAAAAATAAGTCTATTAACCCCAATCAATCTCCTATTATGCAGAGGTGACAGAAATTTAGAGTCGATGCAGTCTTGCAGGTCAGGAACTAGGCCTTGTCTTCGGCAAACAGTAGCTGCTGCAAAAGCAGAGCTATTTTCTGCAGTAGCAAAATTATCATTCTGAGTAAGGAGGTGGGGAGGAACATTCATCCTTTAATGAGAAAATGGATTATTGTTTTCATTTTTAATTGCTGGGGCTAATTAAGGCCTGGGGCTGTGTAGACACGGATCCTTGTGGATGTGTGTTCCCAGACACCTCTGTTTGAGTGTCACCCCAGCTGCGGAGGAACAGACTGTCTTGACTTCCTGCTGTAATTAGTAAAGGCTTCTATTCTGATTAAGTACTGTGTTACAGATGCTAATTATGAAGTCTATAGCTGGCTCCCTGTGACTTAGGAGGGATTTTCTTGTGCTTTGTGAGAGGATTTCTAAGGATAGGTGTTATTACAATCTTTGAGGAACAAAATAGAAATTGGCACATCACAAAGATGGTCAAATGTCAATATACCTAGGGGAAAATGGAAATATTTTAAATCCACACCAATAAAACCAAGCATACAAAGCTTCTTTTTAACTGATATTTGGAGAGGGAGTTGGAGAGAAAATAAATGTTGTCTTTTAACGTCATTTCCACACTGTGATAACAAAAGGTCTGTCTGTAAAATCCACATAAACTCCGGGGTAAGGAGTCTAGCACTTTAATTTAGAATAAAATAATGTACTAAAAGTTTTAAGACGCACATGTTTTTCATGCAATATTCTGTTCATTAATGTTTTAACAGAATTCACTGATGTATATGGAAAAAAGACAAAAAGCACAGGATGGAGTGTAGAAGGATGAAACTGGAGAGAAGTGGTCATTCGTAGTGTTCTCTCATTGCTTATTTCATGAGTCTTCCTTTTTGGTTTCTGTTTGGTTCACACCCAGTGAGGATCAGTGGTTATTCCTGGTTCTGTGGTCAGGGATCACTCCTGGTCGTGTTCATGTGGCTATATGAGATGCCAGGAATTAAACCCGGTGAACTGCATGCAAGGCATCACCTTATCTATACCTCTGGCCTGCATGAGTAATTTTAAAGCCATTTTAATAAAGAGAATCAAGAAAGTGTGTTCCTTCTTCATCATATATACATATATAAATGCATATGCTCTTATGTATTTGTGTTTGTTTATATATGTATATAATTAAAATTCTACATGAATGTTATTTTATAAATGTGTAATTAGGTACACATTATAACTAGAAATATAAGGTGATGTGATATAGGATTTTGCTTGTATTTCATGGTGTTTGTGCTATGTGTGTGAGTTTTAATGGTCATTGAAGGTTTCCACTTCCAGTAAAAGAATTACATATGTGTTTATTTTGGTCATAGTGGTAGTAATGAATAGTTACATGCCTTGACACAATAGTGAAATGGAAAACTCTTAGAATATGTTTTCATCTTCTCTTGACCTAAATCTAGGCAAGAATCACTTCTTCATCACCTTTGGATCTTAAGGTGGGCACAACTACAGTGCAATATACCTCAATGAGGAGAATCTAAGAAAGAAATAGGTACAGGCCCTAAAGGAGAGTCATGATTTGGGGGTCAAAGTTGACTCTAAAGTTTTTGGTTCCAACCCTAACCAAAAACTCCAATATGTACATTTCTTAGAGTCAGTTAAGCAACCATTATAACATGGCACATCAGAAAGAATCATCACAAACTATACAAATTATTCAGGCCAAGTTAATCAAGCCTTTGATTCTAAACACCCCTTTTATTTCCAACCTCAGTAAGACAAGGGAAAGTTCTGCAGTGTTAAGCAACTTATCCCATTAAGATTCTTCCTGAGATACTCTAGTGGGAACACATGGTCTTGGTCTACCCAGTGCTTCCCAAAGTGGGCTATCCACCCCTTAGATCCCCCTGGTGCTCAGATGATCAGGCAGTTGTAGAAGCCTTGCCTGTAACTAGAGACACTTTGTTCACTTAAAGGAGGTAGATTTTCAGGAGGGCATTTAGTAATTTTTTTCCTGAAAAGTGGAGAGTAGCCAAATGAGCTTGAGAATCTCTGATCTATACCAAGCGACTGTCACTAGTAGTGATGTGTGCCAGTCTTTGGAATGTGTGCAGAAAACTTGTTAGACATGTGCACACATGTATGTCACAAGCAGTTCTGGGAATAGATGCAGTGTTTTCCTGGAGACACATGAGCAAGTTGCTGCATGGCAGTTACTTTTGAATCCCTGTAGAATAGCTTAAAAACCTATTATCATATGGATGCCATTTGCATAGCCAGCCAAATTACACAGTCTATGCCACCTCCCTTGTCCTCAGGCATAAATCCACTTCACTGCCCTTCCACAAACTCCTTTTACCCAATTAACTAGGGGGGAAAAAGAAGTTCTGGTATTCCACAAATTTTATATTTGAGAGTCAAAGGAACCTAGGACTTGTGACACTGGAATTTGAGGATGGGGATGGAGGAAAAAATTCACCAGATATGCCGAAAAGTCCTCACTCCACAAAGAATATACTAACCAAAGAACTAACAGAGCAATACCTTAAGGTACCAGAGTTCGGGATCCTGTGCTCCTGATGCTCAGCTCCAAGAGTTACATTTAAGCTTAAAAATTATGTGACATAAATTTAATCACTTAATCACTTAACTTCTCATTAGTCATCGATTTGCTCGAGCGGGCGCCAGTAACGTCTCCATTTGTCCCTGTCACGTGCTAGTGTAGCCCAATGGCATCTGTTCGCTCCGGGAACATGAAGGGCCTCAAACCGATCGTTCATGATCTTCACGAAGAAGTCTGACCATCTGGTAGGTGGGCAGCCACGCAGTCTTTTGACAACCCGTGGAATCCAGTCGGTAACAGCTCTAGTCCAGCGGTCGTCTTTAAATCTCATTATGTGACCAGCCCATCTTATTTTTGACACCTTGGCAAATGAGACAGCGTCCCTGATTCTTGATCGTCGACGGAGGTCGGAACTCCGGATTCTTTCTCTCATTTGAGTGAAACGTGATATTCCAAGCATAGCTCTTTCTATTCTTCTTTGGGAGCCCTGAATAGCGTTCTCATCTTGTTTGTGTAGGGCCCAGGTCTCTGAGGCATATGTTAATGCAGGAAGAACAGTGGAATCAAAGAGATGTGCCCAGAGCCGGAGGTTCTTCGTCCTCTTAGCTATTTCTTCGACGTTCTTGAAGGCTTTCCAAGCCGCTCTCTTCCTCCTGCGCAGCTCGGGTGCCAGGTCATTTGTCATGTTGACCTCTCGACCTAGGTACACATAACTGTTGCATTCAGAGATGGTCGTTCCATTGAGAGCGAATGGGGCATCAGGAACGAGGCTGTTTCTCATAAACATTGTCTTTGTAAGATTCAGCTGTAGTCCTACCTTTCCACACTCACGGTCAAAGTCGGCCAGCATTTGTGCCACTTGGCTGATGTTTGGTGTTATTAAAACAATGTCATCAGCAAAGCGGAGGTGGTGTCGTTGCCGACCATCTATCTTCACTCCCATTCCTTCCCATTCCAGTCGTTGCATGATGTTCTCGAGGGTGGCACTGAAGAGTTTCGGTGAAATGGTATCACCCTGCCGCACCCCTCTCTTGACATCAACGATCACTTCTTTGTAGAATGGTGAAATCCTGGTAGTGAATCCGCAATACAGCTCACGGAGGATCCTGATGTATTGGGCTTGAATGCCTTGATTGGCTAGGGCTTCAATGACCGCTTCTGTCTCAAAAGAATCAAAGGCCTTCTTTAAATCAATGAACGTTAAACAGAGCGGCATCTCGAACTCCTGAGAAACCTCAATGAGCTTGGTTATCGTGTGGATTTTACATAAATTTATTCATAAATATATTCAATGAATATATTTCTTTACATTCTGAAAATATCCTTTAAGCTATGATAAATACCAAGAATGTAATGGTTACTTGTAAAAGATTAAGCAATTGCTTTTTATTTTTATTTTTAATTTGTTTTGTATTTGTTTTGTTTTTGTTTTCAGGGCTTGGCACTCAGGAAGGGATCATTCCTGGTGGAACTTGGATACCAGAGACAGCACTTGGGTTAACTACGTATAAGGCAGTGTCTTACCCACTGTACTATCGCTTTGGCCGCCACTTCAAGCTTCTTTTTTTCTTTTGTGTTTTTGTTTTGGAGAAACTCCTTTACTTTTTAAATATTATATTTGATTCCAACATGATTCACATAATCTATCACAAACCTCCGATTTTGCAATTTTTGTTATACTTTAGCAAAATGTGGTCGACAAAAGGGCTTCTGTCCTTCTAAATCTGTAAATTTAATGTCTGAAAGTACTTGCTTACTTAAGGGAGATATATCTTTCAGTAACCCAAACCTCTAATATCCTATAAATACTCTTGCAAACTAGCTTTCCAAGATGTATTTAGAGAGGGCTTTTTAAATAAAATTTAAAATACAGGTTTTAGGTAAACCTGTACTTCCAGTATGAACACATCAGAAGCTTGGTGGTGCCTGGCTTCCTGATACCTCAGAACTGCCACTGTGCCTCTGGCCAGACCCCAACAACTTGGGATCAAGTTTCCCAAGAAATTAAATGGACAAAAGTTAGGTTTGTAGAACTCACTCCCACAAGCCACCTCTGGATTGGCTACACAAACTCATTTATCAGCTTTGGTTCAGAGACCCATAAATAAATCTCAAAAGAGATCAAAATCAGAGAAATGAATCTTGAAAGAGAGCAGCACCCCCCAGAGAAATGTCTCCCCGCCCTACACCAGACTGATATCACATGTTCACCCTAGGAGAGGGGTGGACATCTGTGTCCATCCACCTGCCCCAAATGAACACCAGCAGCTACAAACCTCCAGAACCCAATTGCCAGCACACTCACAGCCTACCTTCACAGGCTTGCTCTGAGCTCCCCACGCATGAGAATGAATCTGCTGAAAAACCCAGGCTTCATGGAGTCAGGGACAGGTAACCTCCCCCCATCTCCCCTCCCTTTAAGTTTCCTGGCAGTCATGCCCACAAACTGCCTCTGGGCACCATTTAAGAACATTAAATGCCATGATTCAGAAACTCACAAATGAATCTTGGAAGAGTGCAGCATGCTGCAGAGATGCTTCCTGACCCCAAATATTTAAATTTTTAGAATTCCAGGAGTGACATCTCATAATATTCATAACAAACAATACAAAATAAATTATTTTAGCATTTGCCTTTGGGGCAGGCTTGGATGGTGGTGGGAAAATTCAAAACAATGGTGGTGGGAGATTGGTGTTGAAATATTGAATGTAAGCAAGTATTGTGAACAAATTTATAAAAATAAATTTTTAAAAAAATTGTATACAGGTTTTGATAGAGACAAAATTCAAATCAACTTATCTAGCTTCCTAGGTGCCACGCATATGGCAGAGCCTGGCAAACTACCCGTGGTGCATTCAATATGCCAAAAACAGTAACAAAAATGGCCCTCGTTCCCCTGGCCCTGGAAGAGCCTCCAATACAGCAGTATTGGGAAGGACAAGCAAGGAGAAACTGCTAAAATATTAGGGATGAACTAGGCTGCCAAAACAAAGAAGGGGTAAAAGGACTGTCTGCACTTTTAATGCACATACGCTGGCATCGGAAGCATCCATGGAGGACCTGATGGTGCAAGTGCAGAAGATCAAGTATGACGTAACTGGATTGATTAAGATGAGAAGGCATCGATCACATCATGCCATTTTCAACACTGGAGAAGAACAGTTCCTCGGAACACGCAAAAGTAGAGGCATTGGTGGTGTTGGTGTTCTAATCAACACGAACGTGGCCATAAGCATTAATTCATTTGAATGCCTAGCAACCCAAATTGGACACTTACATAGATGTGAATCATTGCTGGCAGTTTCTATCTTCGTCGTCTATGCAACAACATCCAACTATGACGAATAAGAAATTGAGAAGTTCTACATGGAGCTGGAGAAGTTCTCTAAAGAAGACCACACACTCTACAAGGTAATTTTTGGTGATTTTAATGCCAAGATAGGACTGAAAAGGTTTCACAAAGAACTCCACATCAGGACACACAGACTAGAATGGAACGAACAGGGTGAGAGACTGTCTGAATTCATCATGTTGACCAAGACACTCCATGGTAATTCACAGTCCTAGAAGGCTGAATCTAAACGTTGAACATGGGAGTCTCCCAGTAGACAGTTCCACAATGAAATTGACCACATATACATTCAATCAACGGTTTTGCCTGACTGATGACGCCATTGTCCCAAAATACAAAACGGGATCAGACCACCATCTCCTTCATGCAAAATTCTACTTCACGGAGCGGGGAGAAAGGGCTGCAAAGTTTAAGAAGAGAACCCTCAGAATGACCACCGACTGGGAGTGCTTTAGCACTATTTTGGCAATATGGGAAGATACCATCCTTGACAACATTGACGAGGAATACTATCAACTTGTTCAGCACCCCCATGATTGTGTGAGGAACACGAAGAGAGAGAATGCCACAAAAAAGATCCCTGTCTTTGGAAACTCTCAAGCTCATTTGCCAACATGGTTTGGCACAAGCCTCAGGAAATCACAACCAAATGTCCAAGCTCAAAAAGCTGTTCAGAGAAGTGATAAAGGAAGACCTCAAAGACAGAAGAACAGCAGTGTTGGCCACTGCAGCAGAAGCCGGGAAAAGTATTCACAATGCCTGCCTGTCCCTCGCCAACTACAAGATCAATATGACTGCCCTCCGACGTCCTGATGGATCTATTACATCTTCCAGAAGGGCAACGAAAAGATTATCCACAACTTCTACTCAGATCTCTTCGATATCCACATCCATCTGCCCATATATCAAATTCTGCAGGATGGATATGTCATTCCCAGTGGTTCCCTTCCGAAGTCTGACACTCCATTTTATCAGTAAAGAAGTGTACATTACCCGGTCCAGACAAGGTCAGACCCGAACACCAAAAGTATTTGCTGACACTCCTCATTAATACACTGGCTGGGCTCTTCACATGCTCACATGCTACCTGTCTGAATTCAAGGTTCCGTCCCAATGGAAAACCAGCAGGACCATTCTGTTGTACAAGAAGAGAGACATCCACGACATCAGCAACTCAAACTGCCTGTTGTTTGTCATCTACAAGTTATTCACTCAAGTCATCAAGTCATTCATCTATTGATCAGGCAGAACAGTAGATGAAGGACAATCATGCGAGCAAGTTGGGTTCCAAAATGGATTCAGCATGATCGACCATATCCACACGGTAACCAAGCTCACTGAGGTTTCGCAAGAGTTCAAGATGCTGCTCTGTTTAACATTCATCGATTTAAAGAAGGCCCTTGGTTCTGTTGAGACTGAAGTGGTCATTGAAGCCCTAGACAAACAGGGTGTTCAAACTCAGTACATCAGGATCCTCCATGAGCTGTATTATGGATTCACCACCAGGATCTCACCATTCTAAAAGGAAGTGATCATCGACATAAAGAGAGTGTTTCGGCAGGGTGATACCATTTCACTGAAACTCTTCAGTGCCACCCTCGAGAATGTCATGCTGTTTTACCCGACTTTTGGAAGCCCATTTGTGCAGAGACCAAGTTCACACACGGTAATGCAATAGCAAAGGAAATTTATTGCTAGCTCAAGCTAGGGTCCAAGTCTCATCCAACTCAGTGGAGTCTTGACAATGACTCCAAATCACAAGACGTTTATATAGGGTCCAGTCAAGAAGCGGTTTATATACTGATCTATTTTTAGCATTGCCCTATGACAACAGTGCTCAGCAATTAGACAGCAGGTACCAGTAATGGTTTGGGGTCTTTCTAAGAAGGGTGCAGTGACCCCTCATGACTAATCATGATCATGACTGCCCAGTTTCTTATCTAGGTGAATTACTTAACTGGTAGTTTATTACCTAATAACTATAAAAAAAAAACATTTATTTCAAGAGAAGAATGAAATACTTAGAGATAATTCCTGTTCCATACACATTTCTAAGTATCTCACAAATTCAATAAATTAAAATAAAAAGTAGAAAATGTATTCTTTTGGGCATATCAAAATGTATATGATGATAGATAAAAGAGCAAACTTTAGTCTGTTGCATGCACCCAAGCCAGGTTCAGTTGCTGATACCATGTATGGTCCCCTGAGCCCTGTTGGGTGCAGTGCATCGATCTGTTTAACAATCGATGAATGTTAAACAGAGCAGCATCTTGAACTCTTGCGAAACCTCAGTGAGCTTGGTTACCATGTGGATATGGTTGATCATGCTGAATCCATACAGAGCCAGCAGAAATACCTGAGCACTACTGGGGGGTGTAGCACAGCCCCCAGTATCTGTAAGAATAAATATTAGTGAATTAGAAGCCTCTAAACTCAGTCTAGGAATGGGTTATTAATACACTCTGGGACTATGTGTTTTTTCTTTAGAAACTATTAAAAACTAGATTTAACAAACTTGGTAGAGGAAAAATATTAAAAATTAGCACCTATATCAAATAAATCACTTAAAATGGGATACAAAATCATAAAGGGACAAGGTAATTTTTGGAAGAAAGTATAATTTTCTGTAAAAGGAATCTAAGAATTTACAAGAACTAATGTGGTAGGAATTCTTCGTCAAGATCATGAACGATCGGTTTGAGGCTCTTCATGTTCCCGGAGCGAACAGATGCCATTGGGCTACACTAGCACGCGACAGGGACAAATGGAGACGTTACTGGCACCCGCTCGAGCAAATCGACGACTAACTGGAAGTTAAGTGATTAAGTGATTAAGTGAATGTAGTCCAATGATACATAGCCAATGCACAAAAATCATCTATTGTATTTCTATATGGTAATAACACACAATTGGAAGTTTAAATGTAGAAAATCACTTTATATAGCATTAAGGAGCTTAAAATACTTTCAGATTAACCTAATAAAATTCTATTAGACCTATATTAAAATTTTGAAACATACAAAAATTAAAAATTAGTATAGAGACAAACCATGTCCATGGATCAAAAACTTCAAAGATGTCGATTTCCCTCAAATTGACATATACATTCAACTGAAATCCAATGCTCCTACTGTTTGTAAAAGTGGACTCTACCTATTGCCATATTTAGAATTATATAACTGAGGTACAGTAAGAGTAAGTAATATCTCTAAGCATTTAGTTTGAACAGAGCCATGACTTGATCCCAATCTAGTTCCACTGTTTGTTTAACTAACATATTATATTGCACTGGAAATGTGGGTGGAAGATATATACTGTTTTCTTAGTGTAACTAATTTATTTATTGGGATATATTTAAATGTGGATTAAAAATAATAACTAGTATCCATAAATATATATAATTTAGGACACATAAATATCAAAACATAAAACAATAATATTTACTGTTTTAAAGATGAATATGCCACACCAAATTGAATTATTTTCTACTCAGAAAACAAAAACACTTTAAGTTAGTAGTGTGGTGATAAAGAGATAATGTAGGGTGAAAATACATGCCTTGCATGTAGCCAACCTTGATTTGAACCCCAGCAAAACATAGTACCCTTAAGCAATGCCAGTGTAGCCCTGTACACTTCCCACACTGCTAGATATTTCTAAAATCACTCTCAGCACTTCCATAAAAATCCAGGCATCATAAGATCCCAGCAATACCTGAACAGCACTGCTTTTCTGGACCCTCACATTGAACCCCTGGCATGGTTGGGACACCTGGGACCTTTGAGTACTCTTGGGCAACTCCTCCCCACAAAGAGATAAAATATATGTAACATATAAGTTCACTTTACAAAATAGTGAAAATAATATTTATTCAAGTATAAAAATAGGTCACAGACAATCTAAGGGAAAAATGATAGAATTAGAAAAGATGTCCATGTTCCATTAGTAAAAAATGATACAATGACAGTAATGCAAACTTTAAAATAAGTCTACTTTTAAAAATTTACACACGGAAAGGATTTTTTTTTATTTTGAATAAGCACTTTCGCTTTTGTTATGATTTACAAATTTGATGAGAGAAAAGGAATGGATTATTCAAATACCATGGAACTATGTACTTTTTTCTGATTTCAATTTATGCACAGCGGGTAGGGCATTCGCCTTACAAGCGGCCAACATGGCCGACCCGAGTTCTATTCCTCCGCCCCTCTCGGAGAACCCTGCAAGCTACCGAGAGTATTGGATATGCCAGACACAGTAACAACAAAGTCTCCAATGGAGACGTTACTGGGCCTGCTCGAGCAAATCGACGATCAACGGGAGGGCCTTTACCTTTACCTTTACCTTTAGTAATGTTAATTTTAGGATTTCTTTTTGATGATGTATGTGGCCACAACTGGCTGTTCTCTGGGCTTACCTTGTTTTTCATTCAATCATCACTGCTTGCTAAGCTTGGAGAACCATATGTGGTTCCAGAAATTGAACCTCATTCGGTTGTATGTAAAACAAGTGTTTAACCTGCAGCACTATCTCTCCTGAAATCATGTGTTTTATAAAATAAACATTTTATACAAAACGTAACATTTTAAAATATTTTATCCTGAAAAAAGTTTGCGTTCTTCATTTTGGCAATGATAAATCTATGAATATATGATGGAGAAATCATCAGAGTGGCACACTAAAACATTTATAAAGGTATGCTCTTGATAGAATTTATGAACCAAAAAATAAGAAAAGGTATAAGTCCACCAAAAGTAGGTTAAAGTTTATTTAGTATGCACAAGTTTTAAAATCTATTTGACGGGATCTTTACAGCACACAGCCGCAGAGAAGAAAGGCAGCTGGGCAGCTCCACAGCTCCCGGAGAATGCACCAGGTCCCAAAAAGAGCCGAGATCATTGGGAAGTCCCAGATGGGGTAGGTGCCGCATCCCGCCTCCTCCAGATGGAACCCTGGTGACCAGGAGCCTCTACAAGCATAGCTTGAGTATGCGGGAACCAGGACTTTTACTCCAAACCACATGGCCGCTTGCGACATCTCCCTATAAGTAAATCATCCAATGTTTCTCCCTGAAAATCAGGCTTAACTCATATACAGACCACAACACCCAATAGGAGAGAGAGAACAAAAGGGAATGCCCTGTCACAGAGACAGCGTGGGTTGGGGGGGAGGTGGGAGGGATACTGGGATCCGCAGTGGTGGGAAATGGTCACTGATGGAGGGATGGGTATTCAAAATAAATAAATTAATTAATTAATAAAAAATCTATCTGATGGGGTTATAGTGCCAGCATCAGGTCAATCTGTACCTATGAGGCAAGTGCATCAGCAGCCTGATGACACCATCAGACTTTCAGATACCCTAAAATTGCTGCTGTGCCTTTGGCCAGAACCAAAAAAACTTGGGGCAAAGTTTACCAAGAAAGTAAACAGTCAAAAGTTAGGTATGTGGGAGACACACCCACAAGCCACCTCAGGCTCAGCTATATAATTGGAGGCATGGCCTCTCTGGTTCCTGATCGAACTGCTTAATGGCCATGATCCCAGAGACTCAGAAACAAATCTCAGAACCCAAAGGCTTTCGGCAGAAATGCATCCTGTTCCTGCAGTAGGTAACTGGTGCTGGGCCACTCCAGGTGGGAATAGCTTTCATGCCTTGCCCTGTTCCCCCTGGCGGCCTGGTGACCACCACCCTCCAGAGGCCATTGGACAGTCAAGTTTGGGCCTGCAGTGACAAGACACGTGGGGCCTCACCAGATGGCTCCAGAGGCAAAAGGACTTAACCAAGAGCCTGGCAGCTTGTGGCAGAAAAGTGAATGGACCATTCATTAAACTATGGCCCCATGCCTCCCTGGGGAGGAAAAGGGTGTTGCTCCCTTCAGCCTTTTTCCCGCCCAGCAGCAAGGTGGCTGCCGCCTCAGAGCTTATTGCAAAGCCAGGTATGAGCCAGCAGTGAAGAGGCAACTGCAGTGTCATGGGAAGAGGGACAATACCGGCTCGTCCTTCACACCCTACTGAGGTCACGAGTTGCCCCCCACAAGCGGCTCTCCAGAACGTCCACGGCTCCAGAGACAAAAAGACTTAGTCCAGAGCCCAACAGCTTGCGGCAGAAAAGTGAATGGATCATGCATTAAAACACGGCACCATGCCTCCCCCGAAGGGAAAGGGTGTTGCTCCCTTCCGCCTTCCCTACCCCCAGCAGCAAGGTGGTTGCCGCCTCAGAGATTATAGAAAAGCCAGGTATGAGGCGGTGGTGACGGGGCAACTGCAGTCTCGTGGAAAGGGGGATGGTACCGGCTTGTCCTTCACGCCCTACCGAGGTCATGAGTTGCCCCCCACAAGCGGCTCTCGGGCACAGCCATAAACCAATCTCGTAATTGTCTGGCTCTTCGTAGCAATCCAAAATCCTGAGGCCCCTATTGTGGCCACACGAGATTATATGATTCTCATAACCAGCTATAGAAACAAAGTATTTCACAAAGCCTTTTCAGCAATTCTGATTGTTGGGGGGGGGGGGGGGGATTCTAAACAATAATGGTGCATCTTTTGTTAAAATTATGAATGTAATCAATGTAGAGAAGAGTTAGGTGGAAATCATGTGCCTCAAAGGCATTGGAAGGGGTGGGAGGGGGATATATTGGGGTTCTTGATGGTGGAAAATGAGTACTGGTGAAGGGAGAGGTGTTTGATCATTGTATGACTGAGACTTAAACCTGAAAGCTTAGTAACTTTTCCCACAGTGATTCAATAAATAAATATAAGAAGAAAAAAATCTATTTGAAAGAATTTCTATAAATTTTAGTTGATAGAAAAATATTGAGAATATCTCAATGAAAATCCAGTTTAAAGGGCTGGAGAGATATGATGGTGGGTGAGGTACTTGCCTTGAAAGCTGCTGATATGGCTTCAATCCACCGTACCACATACAATCCCCTGAGCACTTCCAGGAGTGATCCTTCATTACGGAGACAGGTGTAAGCCCTGAGGAGTACCATTAGCTGTGGTCCAAAACACACACACACACACACACACACACACACACACACACACACACACACACACACACACAAATTCCAGCCTACATAAGAATAAAACAAACCTATGTGTATAGGTTAAAACAAAAATGAAACACATCTGTAAGGGGAAAAACAAAACTCTATAATGCTAACTACGTTTACCTCTGGGTTATGTATTATGGGTTATTATTACTACCTTCCAACATTTTGAGTTTGCAACAGGCATTTATTTCCACTGCAATAAGAAACTACATTTAATATTTTGAAATCCATTTTCAGCAGGAAATGATCCTTCTCTTGTAATAATTGGTTAAGCAAAAAAGATAACATCAACTCAGTTATTTTGTAACTCTGTCACATCAAACCTAAAACCTACAATGACTTTATAGCAATAAAATATCACCATATCCCTTGTTAGGGGACCAAGACCATTTAGAAAATTTTGAGAAACTGAAAAGGGGAATTTAATGATCTGACCTTTATCAACTCTTGCATTCCTTTGAGAAGGTAGAGAGGAGTGTTCAATCGCAGGAAGTCATTTTGTTAATTGGTTGCTGGTTTAACAGGCATGCGGTGAGCCACTCCAATATCATCATGGGGATGAGGAAGAGGCAGAGAAGATGGCTACATCTGTCTGTAGCCGTTAGGCCAGCACATGCAGGAATTTCCAACAGCAGCTCATCTAAGACAAGGAGAGAAAAGTCATCATTCACACTGTTTTTTTAGTAGATAACACTAATCTTGATTTTGGAAAAAAAAAATAAAGGAGTCTTAAGACCATTCCTTTCATAATGAAATAATAACAAAAAGGGAAGATGTATCCAACTGGATCACAGAGGGTAAAATGCCACAGATCTTCATGGATTTTCTAAATATGCTTAGTGACAGGCCTCCAGCAACCAATCAGGATGAGAGATGAGAAATGGAATCTTGGAAGTGAAGCTGTTAGGCATTTCTGATCTCTTGCGACTACAACAAATCTGTGATATATATATATATATATATATGTGTGTGTATATATATATACACATATATATACATTAATTCATTCTCACAAGAGGGAGAGGGCATGATTTTAGGAAAGAATATATAAAACACTAAAAACTATTATAGTAATAGCTTTCTTTTGGAGATGACATTTAAAGCCTCAGAAGTTCCAGTTAGAAACACATAGAGATTTATTTTTTTATGATTTTTAAGCCTCAGGAATTATTTATTTAGTGACTCCTAAGACAAAGTAATAAATTCACCATGGATCAAACTGTGTCTATGTTTTGAAGCCTTGAAAATGAAACATTTATATTTTATTATGTCTGTCACTGTCAGTGTCCTCCCATTGTTCATCGATTTGCTCGAGTTGGCCCAGTAATGTCTCCATTGTGAGACTTGTTGTTACTGTGTTTGGCATATTGAATACATCACGGGTAGCTTGCCAGGCTCTCCGAGAGGGGGGGAGGAATCGAACTCGGGTTGACCAGGTTGGCCACTTGCAAGGCAAATGCCCTACCCGCTGTTCTATCGCTCCAGCCCTTATTATGTCAATAGTTGTGAAAATGAATGTTAAAAGTTAGTGGTGGATAGGAACTCTGTCATTCTAATGTACAGCCTTGCCAGCTTCAAAATTAACACTCTTACCTGTGTGCCCATATCTCACACAATGCCCTATCCTAACTTTCTAAAATTGCTTCTCCCGGTACTATGCATCACAAATAGTTGAAAACATATTTTTTATTGAATTAAAAAAAGAAAAATGTGGTACTTCAGTAATTAACTTAGTCCCACTGATCCTTGTAACAAACCGGATTGATGAAGCATGAAGCATCAGTAAATTAGGCTCACAGGCAATCAATAATCTACAGTTCATCATGCTGAGTTATTATTTTACTATGACTGAGAAACTTCTAACACAGACAAAGGCAGATGCATTTATCAATTGTCAGTGCTCTGGTCTCCAAACTCTTTCTATCTTTATGCACATGTGCTGATCATAACCTATCTGGTATTCTTTTAAAGTTGCAATGACTGGCAATGTAATTTATTCAATAGTCATTGGACTATTCAGGATTTCCAGATAAAAATTTAATTAATTTAAAATGCTTTGGGTCCTGAGATTTTGCAAATATATTTCAGAAATAAAACTGTCAGGTTATGATATTTCAAGTCCTTCTATTTTCCCATTAATGATTTTTTCTTCTAGTGAAGCAAGGTAGATTTATTGAACGAAACTTACTTAGAAAGATGTGCAAGAGGAAACAGAAAGGAATGCATGTCCAAGACAGAGCCTGAGATGGAAGGAGCCAACCAGCAAGCAAAAACAGACAATCAAGCAAGATACTTGTTCCAGGGAGAAAGAATTATGATTTTTATAAACATTGATTTTTAATAAAGGTCCCACAATGAGAGCAATGCAAGAATTCCAATTCCATTTGCTCTAACACCGACCTTTCATGGTATTGCTGGTATTACTGATGTTTGTTAAATATGAAATTATCATTCCGATTGTTGTTACATTACATATCAAGTCATTGTTGATTATAAAATCATAATAAAACTCTTGCTATGCACAAAAATAGTACTACTGTCATGTCTTTTGAGATTATTTAGCTAACAAAAGAATTCTTTCACCTATCCAAGGTGAGATTACAGATTTTTCTCTCAGAGATGGATTATTGTTTATTTCACGTTCTACAGGTATAATTATATTTATTTTCTTAGTTTCCAAATATGACAACCTACTGGGTTCAATCCAGGAAGGAAAGAAGGAAGGAAAGAAGGGAGGGAGGGAGGGAGGGAGGGAGGGAGGGAGGGAGGGAGGGAGGAAAAGAGGGAAGGAGGAGCAAAAAGAAGGAGGGAGGAAGAAGTCTTCTTAAGAGATCTTTTAAATAATTCTACCTGAAAGTAGATAAGGGACTTAATAAGAAAAAGGTAAACTGAAATTTGAGAAGAAAAGAAAACCAAACATTGCACACATGGATCATTTCTGTTTTCTGAGAATTTTTAGTATAGTAAGAGTTCTTTAATCTCTTGCTCCTTTCAATGTAGGAAAGGAGCAAGAGATTAAAAAAAAACCTGAATTGTCAAAACTGGACAGCTAAAAATGGTGAAACCTTTGGATTTTGGCATATACAGAGAGGAGAGATATCCTGAAAAGAACCTCTTAAATCATTTCTTCAGCTCCCAAAGTAAATATAGATATAAACATGGCCCGCTGGTTTATACATAGAGTATATATGTATATATAAATATACATATATATTTATATATTGTGTGCAGATTTAAGTACATGGCTGTGAAACCAGAAACCATCCTTCACTGAGTGGTTCATATATGCTAAACAAAGCACACTGCACATATGCAGACAGTGCTGATCAGAGTCTAGAAAGTTCCACCTAGTTAAGACAAGTAACTCAAAGCATCCTGAAAGCAAATCCTTACACTCAGTTCCTTTAATCAATTTTTAATTTTTAAATTTTCTCGAGCGGGCCCAGTAACATCTCTATTGGAGACTTTGCTGTTACTGTGTTTGGCATATCGAATACGTCACGGGGAGCTTGCCAGGCTCTGCCATGCGGGCGATATACTCTCGGTATCTTGCCAGGTTCTCCGAGAGGGGTGGAGGAATCGAACTCGGGTCGGCCATGTTGGCTGCGTGCAAGGCAAACACCCTACCGCTGTGTTATCGCTCCAGATGATGCAATTAAAAATTAACTAAAATAATTGTGTTCTCAGTGATATTCAAGTTCCCTGTGTGCAGGGGTCTGTCTGTTTACTGATATGTCACTAAGTGGGGCTGGAATATTGCTTGCAACTGAGCTGTGCCCATAAATCATGCAATTGAGTAGGGTGCTTAAGATCCAAAACTAACTGGGCAAAAGGAGTAAGAAGAGAATTGTCTCTCTAAAAGGAAGGAACTTAAACTTAACACTAAACCATGATATTTGGGAGAAAGTAGAATGTGTTCCTGGTGAGGGTTATAAGGAGAGGGTACTAAAGCAGACACGTAACATTAAGAAGATGAAAAGAAGGACCACATAAATAGGGTGGGGGATAGCGGGTAGTGTGCCTGCTTTGCATGCAGCTGTCATGGATTCCATTCCCAGCATCCCAGATGGTCCCCCATGCACAGTCAGAAGTAATTTCTGAGTGCAGAGTCAGGAGTAATCCCTGAGTATCTCTATGTGTGGCCCTAAAACAAACAAACCCCAAAAATGTAGACAGTCAGAACATAACCTGCCTACTACAAAGGGATGTATAGGTTATAAAAAAAAGTGAAGGTTTATTTCATAGTGATGAACACAATCAATTATAATTTTGAGCAGGTGCCTAACTACAAAATCTGCTGTGCCGATAGAAAAACTGTACTTACGATATATGAAATAGTTTAGAGTTTAACTATCACTCTGTGGGTATACTTGACTTTTCACCTTAAAAAATTGAAGGAATGCACGCTGCATGTGGTGATGCTCAAGAGTTCATGCCTGGATCAGCGCTTAGGGTCACCGTTGGATGTGATTGTGGAACTTTGCGGTGCTGAGGATCAAAACTAGGGCTCCAGAGCGCAAAACATGTGCTCCAGCTCATTGAGTTATTTACCCAACGCAAACTAATTTGTTTTTGTGTTTTGTTTTGTTTCGCTTTGCTTTGTTTTGTGCCTCCCAAATTTTGCTCAAGAGGCCTGAGTGCCCTTCCAGGCAGTTCTCCTAAGGGATTTTTACTGGAGAGTATGAGGATGCAGTGTGGCTGCAGCCTGGAGTGCTGGAGATTATCTGAGCCACCTGGGCAGTGCTGGGAACCTCCAGAAAAGCACCTCATTTATACTTAGGGGTTCATATGTGCCAGGGACTAAGCTGGGATCAGTTGCGTGCAAAGCATGTGCCTTAATCCCTGTACTAGCTCTCCATTTCCCAAGCCCCAAACTAGTTTTTATTTATTTAAATGTCTGCATATGTGTGGTGCTCGGGTAAGCTTGAACACTGAGATACATCCCCAGCCCTCATCTTAATAAATTTTGGCCAAGATAATAGACTCAGGAAATCATGGGAAACAAGATCTCAGGAAAGTCTCTTCACTCCCATTTTTCTCAGAACATCATAGGTAAAGAAAACATCAGATCGAATGATCTCCAAGGCTTCTTTGATCTCTGTCCTTTAGTTTTAAATAGAAAGACATAAAGACCTTGTTCTCTTTTCATCTGAGATCTTGTCCTTAAAGTAGAGAACTCAAGCCAGCATCTGGGAGCCTCTGAGAGGAAGGGCTTTAACTTTAGCCATTCACTGTGTTATGTTTGGGGAATAGGTTATGTGAATGTGATACCATTGATTTTTCCCTATTTCTTTTTCTCAAACACTTTCATATCAAATGTGTTAGTTCTTTAAAAAATGTGTCTGTGAGTAACAATTCTTCAAAAAGAAGTCTTAGTAAATTCTGCTTCCCTAAAGTGTGGTTCTCTGATTTATAGAAGGCCAACTGAAAAGAAAGGAGAATGACTACTCTACCAATAAGCTAGCCTTCCTTCAAAACCCACCAGGATGTCAGTCCAACCCAACGAAAAATATTCTGAAGTCTTTGCTCAAAGTGTTCCAAGTAAGACAACAATGACTTTTGAGAACAAGTGGTTAAATTTATTTGATACTTTTGGACCCTCCTCATGCATCAAAACTTCATGTTCTACCACAATCATGCAGGTAGGCAGATGAGTAACTAGAAGCTTCTCTATGATAATTAGCTCAAATTGCGAATAATACCTGAAACTCTACAGAAAGAAAGGTTGAAACTACAAAAGTCAAAGAAGTGGATCAGTGCCACATGTGTGGGAGACACTCAGTTCAATCTCCAGGCTTCCTCCCACCCCAAAAAAAGAAAAGCGTAGTAAAAAAATGGAACATTCTTTTTTTTTTTTTTTTGCTTTTTTGGGTCACACCCGGCTATGCACAGGGGTTCCTCCTGGCTCTGCGCTCAGGAATTACCCCTGGAGGTGCTCAGGGGACCATATGAGAAGCTGGGAATCGAACCCGGGTTGGCCGCGTGCAAGGCAAATGCCCTACCCACTGTGCTATTGCTCCAGCCCCAAAAATGGAACATTCTTGTTCTTAAAAATTATCATGTTTATGGTAAAATTGTCTTGGCTGTATTTTCTCCATAAAATTGTTGATTAGCTAAGGTTTGTTTTGGTTTGATTTATTTGGTTTGCCAAAATAGAAGTTAAATTTGTGACACACCACATACACTATATTCGCTACTTACCTCTGACTAGCCATGACTTCCCTTAGTCATTTTGGCCCTCTTACATATGATTTTGCCTCATCTGGTAATGGTGATTGAAAAAGAATATAATCTTATAATGTGTAGGACTTCATGTTCTGACAGAAGGCTCATCCTCTCTAGCAGCGTTCGTCAACATTTTCACACCTGTGGACTGGCACTTGTCTTACATTCCATTCCACAGACCATCAGATATGATCAAAGCGAGTGGTTTTCAAACTCTCTGCATCTATGAGCCAGTGCTTTGTACATAAGTGTATGTTTTATACATCTACTAACATGTGTTGGAGTTAGCACATAAATTATCACTCCTAATTTTTTATGGCTATTTTAAAACTTTATAATTTAAAACTTTAAAACTTTATAACTTTAAAACTTTATAAAACTTTATAATTTTATAAACTTCATATTTTAAAACTTTGACAATCAGTTTGATTGCCCAGGTTCGATTCCTCCGCCCCTCTCAGAGAGCCTGGCAAGCTACTGAGAGTGTCTCGCCCACATGGCAAAGCCTGACAAGCTACCAGTGACGTATTTAATGGGCCAGAAACAGTAACAAGTCTCACAATGGAAGCATTACTGGGCCCGCTCAAGCATATCGATGAACAATGGGAGGACAGTGCTACAGTGCTACAATCAATAAAAGATGAAATTAGTGGTTACCAGAAGTGAAGACTTAAGATAGTTCAGGTTAAGGGTCAGTTATATGATGAAGGATAGAACTGGACTCTCAGTGTTGAACTTCTATTTATTCGTAATGTTGCACATCTGAAATTTATGCAATGTAATGATGCAATATTACTTCTATTGAAGTTATATGACTCTCGGAGAGCCCACAAGCTACCGAGAGTATCCTGCCTGCACTACAGAGCCTGGCAAGGTAGCTGTGGTGTATTCATTATGCCCAAAACAGTAATAATACCGGGTCTCATGCCCCTGACCCTGAAAGAGCCTCCAATATGTTGGGAAAAATGAGTAAGGAGACGTTGCTAAACTCTCAAGGCTGGGATGAATGGAGACGTTACTTATGCCCACTCAAGTAAATCTAAGAACAATGGGATGACAGTGATACAGTGATACAGTGAAGTTAACAAAAAAAAAAACCAGTTCTATACGTGGCTAATTAAATTACACTTCAGGCAATTTATAACAAAGTTCTGTAAAATAAAAATAGAGACGAGACCATCATAATAATAATAGTTGAAAGGGATCTCTCCAGACTGAAGATGTGTGCTGAAAGAGGCTAGAGGACCAAACATGATGACCTCTTCGTATTTGTATCAAAAACCACGATGCATCAAAGTGGAGGATGAGAGAGACAAAGAAGAAAAGTGCCTGTCATAGAGGCAGACTGGGGTGGGGGTAGGGGTGGGGGTGTCAGGAGGGCTATGAGGGATATTAGTGGTGGGAAACGTGCAGAGATGGGTGTTAGAACATTTTATGACTGAAACCTGATCATGAAAGCTTTGTAACTGTATCGCGCAGTGATTCAGTTATTAAGAAACACAGATGAAGTAACTGGAATAACATTTAAGTTTCCAGTAGCTACATTTAAAATAGTTAAAAGAATAAATTAAATTCTTTTTGAGGGATAAGAGAACTAGTATATCCAATAAGGTACACCAGGAATAAATCTGAGCATAATGTGGCATGACAAAAACATTATAGTTTTCATATATTAATTTTAATACGGTGTATATTATTTTAAAATACAAAAACATAGAAGGTATTATTAAATATTTACTTTGTATTAATTTTTGTAATTTAGTGTGTATTTTATCCTAAGATCATGTCTAAATTTGGAATAGTGAAAATAATGACAATTCAAGGTTGCAACTAGCCACATAGTCGATCTATTATCACTAAAGTTAAAAACTAAAACCAAAACATAATAAGAAATAAAATGACACCATTGAAATATGAAATGTCAGCAGAGTTTCCAGGAAGTATTAACTTATGTTCTAGTATTCAGGACATATTAATAGAACCAGAAAACATCTACAAGTCCCTTTTCTTAGTTTGAAATAAAGACATGCTTTTTTTCCCCCACAGAACAAAAAAAGTTAAACAGCTACCATGTGTAAAAGTATCTCAGTATATAAAGAATATGCATGGACCTCCCAACTCTAAGAACCAGGCGCAACTGAAAAATCTATGCTATGTGTAAAAACAAAGTCAAGGGCAAGCACTTGCATCAAAATTATGTAACTACTATACCAATATTATTAAAAACATTTTTTTAAATATATGGCATGTAAGGAATGAGTTTGTTAGCCATTACTGGTAAAGGTTACTATTTTCTAATTTAGAACTAGAAAATGACTTCCCAAGTGCCCTTTTGGGAACAGACTGAAGATGAAAACCAAAAATTCCCTAGAGTCTGGTAATCACAGCCTGAAAGTCAGAAAGAACTGAAACACATTGTTGTCCCCACCCCCTACATATAGCTCATTGTGAGTGTGCAGACAGGGAAAATCCAGTATTCCAAGGGGAGAGACACAGATGGACCAAGAAGATTGTACAAGGCAGTGAAAATGCAGTACCAAGTGTGACAAGACAATTCCAAACACAGGGTCAAAATACTGGTAATACATTTATAGCCATTGTAAAATTCTTTTGTGCTGGTGCAACCAATGAATTACTAATCTGGTTCCCTCAAAATGTCACTTACTTGCATGGGGAAAAATAGATAGCTCCTTAATTGCATGGGGAAATGTAATTTAAAATAGTGATTAATTGGGAGACAAAAAAATTTTAGTTTCGCAGCAGTTTAGTAAATATTCGTAGGTAAATGATATTTGAATTGTTATCAAATGGCTATACCAATTGGTTACTGCTGCTTCCTCAGCAAGTGGTTTAGTAAGTGTAGCCTTATTTCTAGTCTCATATATAGCACTGTCCTCCCGTTGTTCATCGATTTGCTCGAGCAGGCACAAGTAACGTCTCCATTGTGAGACTTGTTACTGTTTTTGGCATATCGTATACGTCATGGTTAGCTTGCCAGGCTCTGCCATGTGGGCGCGATACTCTCGGTAGCTTCCTGGGCTCTCCAAGAGGGGTAAAGGAGTCGAACCGGGGTCAGCCCAGGTCGGTTGCATGCAAGGCAAGGGCCTTGCCACTGTGCTATCGCTCCGTCCTGGTCTCATATAAAACTCGTATTTTAGTAGAATTTATTTGATTTTTCTAATCTAAGTACCTAACAAGTTTCATTTTACCATTCCTCTTTGGGGAGATAGTATATTTTATTATAATTATTTTCCTTTCTTATTGACTACATCTCACAAGAGACTCTAAAGAGACTGGAAAGTGAAATAATGTAAAAATTATGGAAATTTTAAATATCAATTGACTTAAAATTGAACATGTTTTTGAGTTAAACCTTAATAAGAGGTTTAATAGGTTGAAATATATTTTATCTGGTACTATCGTGTACATTTCACTGTATCACTGTATCACTGTCATCCCATTATTCATTGATTTGCTCAAGTGGGCACCAGTAACGTCTCCATTCGTACCAGCCCTGAGATTTTAGCAGCCTCTCCTTACTCATCCTTCCCAACAGTGCTGTATTGGAGGCTCTTTCAGGGTCAGGGGAATGAGGCCCTTCATTGTTACTGTTCTTGGCATGTCAGATGCTCCACGGAGAGCTTGCCAGGTTCTACGTTGCAGGCGGGATTCTCATGGTAGCTTGCCAGGCTCTCTGAGAGGGACAGAGAATGTGTAAAAGAAAATACAGGCAAGTATGTTCAAACTAAACACATGTGTGCTGTTTTAGGTACATCAGAGGGCTAGATTATAAGAGGTCACAGCCTGCGCTTCCAGGAGCTTTGTTTTATAGTCTCTGAATCTTGGCTGTTAATGGGATTACACAGCACTGGGAGCAGTTTGTGGGTGTGACTGTCAAGCTGCTGAAAAATGGGGGATCTGGGTGGAGGAGGCCCAGTCCCAATCCGAGAAGATTTGGAGATCTCAGCCACGGATCCTGCATACCTGAGTTCCTCTGCCGGTTCCTTCATGCATGAAGCTCATCTGATCGTGTGGAAAGTGTCCTTGAGTATGGCTGGGTTCTGGAGGTTTTTTGCTGTCAGTATTCTGCTTGGGGTGAGAAGGGAAACTTAACCAGCCCCTCCGAGGGGCCCCAGTGAAGACAGCGTGGTGCGGGGGCAGGATATTCTGCATCGATGCTCTCTTCCAGAAGCTTTGTTTTATAGTCTCTGGATCTTAGCCGTTGATGTGATTACATGGCACGGGGTGGTGGGGACAGTTTGTGGGTGTGACTGCAAAGTTACTGGAAAATGGGGATATAGGTGGAAGAGGTCCAGTTCCGATCTATGCACGGCTTGGAAATCTTATACATTTGAAAGAAGAAACTAGAAAATAAGTTATTGAGATGGCAACTGTGAGAAACTTTGGTATCAATTTCTCTGAAATCTTCTATTACATAACATGGTAATGCTAAGGAAGAGGTGGTATGAATATGAGTATGATTGATTTTACAGTGAGATAGAATTTAAGGGTACAGTTGAGGAGGGAGAAGTTATAAGCAATAATATTAATTCCCACCTGATTAAATTTGATTAGATAAGCCAAGACAATGTAAACTGAATCCAGAAAAATTCACATTAAGGCAGCTCTGCTGGACCAGGGAGATTGTTCAAAGGACTGAAACACGTGTTTGCATGCAGGAGCCCTGGGTTTATCTCTGGTATCACCTAATTCCGAAGCCTTGCTGAGAGTGGCTCAATTTTTTTTTTAAATTTAGCTTTGGGGCCACACCCAAAAGGAACAAATGTGCTTGATAATACGTGTTTCAAATGCTTGCAAGTTAATGCTTTTCTTGCCTTTTATCAAAGGTGTCAGTCCAGGCACTGGTAGAAGCAGATATGCTTTTCTAGCTGAAGAGCTTATGTGGAGAAGAAGCTACAAACACTCCTGTTCGTAGAGAGCAGATGACTTGTGTCAAATTCTCTCAATTGTGAATGGAGAGGTTGAGTCTCCCCAGCTTTTCTGTGAATACTGGAGAAGTATCTTTTCTGTTACCCTGGAACTTGTTTATTTATTAACACTATTTGTATTTTGGGGCTGACGTGATAGCACAATGGTAGGGCGTTTGCCTTGCACGCAGCCAACATGGGCGACCCGAGTTCGATTCCTCCGCCCCTCTCGGAGAGCCAGGCAAGCTACCGAGAGTATCTCGCCCGCACGGCAGAGCCTGGCAAGCTCCCCGTGACGTATTCGATATGCCAAACACAGCAACAACAAAGTCTCCAATGGAGACATTACTGGGCCTGCTCGAGCAAATCGATGAACAACAGGAGGACAGTGACAGTGATTTATATTCATGTGTCTCACAATTATGTGTTAAGTTTCTTTGCTGTGCTGTGCCCTATGGAAAGCACTGGTGGTAAAATAAAGAACTGTTCCTTATTTTACCTACTTTCTACTTTTCACAGTCTATGGGGAGTACAGGTATCTTTAATTAATGAAAATGCAAAGATAAAGTTATGATGAAAATTTCCAAAATAAATACTTGCTTAATAAAGAAAATCTCAAGGAAGGACCCATCTCACTGGTAAAAAGGGGAGGGGCAGTGGCAGGAAAGGCTTTTCCAAAGTAAGCTGCAGTTTAGCTAAACGGTATCAAAAATCGGGAGATTAAGCCAAACAAAGAAAAACTGAGGATCATCTGAGGTAGAAGAAACAACAAGTGCAAGGAAGCTAGAAGAAGTCTGCCACATGGTATGAATTGAAAGAAGGCACTGTGAAAGAGAGAGAACTGAATTCTAGAAATCTAATGAGGGATTGGCAAACTCATATGAATAAAACTGTAGAAGAGAATTGAAGACAAAATGAAGGAATTTCAGGACAGTCCAGTCAGTACTACAGTTATGAAGGAAAAGGAGGAATAAAAACAATTATGTTTTCAAATTAAATGCTTGAGTGGTAATGTGTATGGTTAGAAGACAGTCTATGATTGTGTTAACAGAGTTTATTGTAAGTAGGAATTATGTTTTGAGGGGAGGAAATAAGACTTTCATTTTGGTCATATTAAGTTCATGTCTTCTCTATAAAATTCTAGCGATGAACTCCAGAAGAATCAGCATATTTTACTCAGTAGAGAAGACTAAACATTAGAGAAAATTTTGAGAATAGTAAATATTACATCGGTTCTCTCCTTAGTGCCAGATATTGAAATAAAGTCATTATTTATTCGTTTATTTTATGAATTTATTGACCATTTATTGTATTTTTAGGTAAATCAGAAGTTCTTATCCTGAATGGAAATACTTGGTTTTTTTTTTTTATTAGTGAAACACCATGAAGTACAGTTGTAGACTTACAAATTTTTGTGCTTGGGTTTCAATTATACAAAAATCGTGTACCCATCCCTCCACCAGTGCCCATTCTCCACCACCACTGATCCCAGTATCCCTTCCATGCCCCATCCCCCCATCCCTCCCTGCCTCTGTGGCAGGGCATTCCCTTTTGTTCTCTCTCTCCTTTTGGGTGTTGTGGTTTGCAAGAGAGGCATTGAGTGGCAATCATGTTCAGTCTATAATCTACTTCTAGCAAGCATCTCCCATCCTGGGAGGATCATCCCAACACCCTTTATTTGGTACTCCCGTCTCTATCTGAGCTGCCTTTTTCCTTAGCATGTGCGACTGGCCTCCAAGTCATGGAGTAAATCTCCTGGTACTTATCTCGGCTATTTTGGGTGTTAGCCTCCTATTTTGTAGAATTCAACCAGCATTTTGTATATCCTTGATATCAACCCTTTGTTGGATGTGTATTGGGTGAATATACTTTTCCATTCAGTAAACTGTCTTTGTATTTTGGTTACTGTCTCTTTGGAGGTGCAGAAGCTTCTTAGTCCCATTTGTCTATTTCTGTTTTTACTTGCTTGTCCAGAGGTGTGACATCTTTGAAGATACCATTAGCTTCAATGTCATGGAGGATTTTGCCAACTTTGTCTTCAATGTACCTTATGGATTACAGTCAAATGTTGAAGTTTATAATCCATTTTGATCTTACTTTTGTACATGGTGTTAGGCAAAGATCTGAGCCTATTTTTTTTCGCATGTAGCTGTCCAGTTTTTCCAGTACAATTTGTTAAAGAAGCTTTCCTTGCTCCACTTCACATTTCTGCTCCCTTGTCAAAGATTAGATGATCATATGTTTTGGGGGAGATGTCAGTATATTCAACCCTGTTCCATTCACCTGTAGCTCTGCCTTTGTTCGAGTATGATGCTGTTTTAATTTTTACTTCTTTTTAGTAGAGTTTGAAGTTAGGGAGGCTGATTCCTCCTATTTTCTTTTTCCCAAGAATTGCTTTAGCTATTCATGAGGGCTTCTTGTTACATATAAATTTCAGGAGTGTTCACTCCATTTCTTTGAAGAATGTAATGGGTATCCTTATAGTGATCGCATTGAATTTGTACAATGCTTTGGGAAGTATTGCCATTTTGACAAGTTAATTCTCCCAATCCTCAAGCAGGGGAAATCTTTCCATTTTCTCGTGTCCTCTTTTATTTACTGAAGCAGGTTTTGTAGTTTTCTTTGTACAGGTCCTTTACTTCCTTAGTTAAACTGATTTCTAGGTACTTGATTTTCTGGAGCACAAATGTGAATGGGATTGTTGTTTTCATGTCACTTTCTTCTCTGTCACTATTTGTCTATAGGAAAGCCATGGACTTTTGGGTATTGATTTTATAGCCTGCAACTTTACTATACAAGTCTATTGTTTCTAGGAGTTTCTTTGAAGAGGTTTTAGGGTTCTCTAAGTATAGTATCATATCATCTGCGAATAGTGAGGGCTTGATTTCTACCTTTTCTACCTGGATGCCCTTAATATATTTTTTTGCCTAACCGCTATTGCAAGTACTTCTAGTACTATATTGAACAGCAGTGGAGAGAGTGAGCATCCTTGTCTAGTACCTGATCTTAGAGGGAAGGCTCTCAGTTTCTCCCCATTGAGGATGATGCTTGCTGTAGGCCTGTTGTAGGTGGCTTTAACTTTATTGAGGAAAGTCCCCTCTATACCCATTTGGCAAGGGTTTTCATCATAAATGGGTGCTAGATCTTTTCAAATGTTTTCTCTGCACCTACTGATATGATCACATGGTTTTATTCTTTTCTTTTGTTGATATGATGGATTATGTTGATTAATTTCCAAGTGTTAAACCATTCTTGCATCCCTGGGATGAATTGCACTTGGTCATGGTGTATGACCTTTTTGATGAGTTGTTGGATTCTATTTGCTAATAGTTTGTTGAGAATCTTTGCATGTGTGTTCATCAGGGATATCAGCCTGTAATTCTCTTTCTTTGTGGTATCTCTGTCGGCTTTTGGTATCAGGGTGATATTTCCTTTGTAGAAACTGTTCAAAGTGGTTTTGACATTTCAATTTTGTGGAAAAGTTTAAAGAGGATAGGCAGTAAGTCCTCTTTAAGATTTGGAAAAATTCCCTAGTGACTCCATCTGAGCCAGGACTTTTGTGCTTGGGGAAACTTTTTATTACCGTTTCAATTTCCTTGATTGTGATAGGTCTGTTCAGCTATTCCAGATCTTCTTGGTCCAGTGTTGGGAGGCTAGAGGAATCTAGGAATTTATCCATTTCCTCAAGGATTTTTTGTTCCATGGCATAAAGCTTCTCAAAGTACTCCCCAAGGATTGTTTGAATTTCTGTAGTTTCTGTTATAATGACCCACTTTTTATTTCTGATTCGGTTTATTAGGGTTTTTCTCTCTCCCTTTCTTTGTGAATTTTGCTAGAGGCTTATAGATCTTGTTTATTTTCTCAAAGAACCAGCTCTTGGTTTCATTGATCTTTCAGATTGTTTTTGGGGTTTCCATCTCGTTAATCTCTACTCTGAGTTTTATTATTTCCGTCCTCTTGTTCGGATTGGGCTCTTTTTGTTGGTCATTCTCCAAGTTCTTAAGCTGTGAGTTTAGGTTACTTATGTGGGCTCGCTCCTCCTTCCTGAGGAATGCTTGCAGAGCTATAAACTTTCCTCCTTTATCACAGCTTTTGCTGTGTCCCATAAGTTTTGATAACTAGTGTCCTCATTTTCATTCGTTTCCAGGAATCTTTTGATTTTCTCTTTGATTTCCTTCCTAAGCCACAAGTCCAAAAGTAAACTGTTTAATTTCCAGGTGTTTGATTTAGTTTTCTGTTTGCGTGATTTACTTCTACTTAAAGCACATTGTGGTCTGAGAAGATTGTTGATACAATTTCTAACTTCTTAATTTTATGGAAGCATGTTTTTTGACTTAGCATGTGGTCCATCTTGGAGAATGTTCCATGCACACTTGAGAAGAATGTGTTTTCAGCTTTTTGAGGATGAAGTTTCCAGTATGTATGTACTAAGTCCCTTTCTTCCATTGTTTCCTGCAGATGAAGTATGTCCTTGCTAAGCTTGAGTCTGGTTGATCTATCAAGAGGTGATAAAGCAGTGTTGAAGTCTCCCACTACTATTGTGGACTATCTATGTCTTTCTCTAAGTCTATGAGTTGTTTTAAGTACTTTCCCTCATTAGGTGCATATACATTTAGTATTGTAAGTTCTTCCTGTTGTACAGATCCCTTGATCAATAAAAAATGGACTTCACTGTCTCTTGTGATCTTCTTCAGTCTGAAATCAATGTGGTCTGATCCTAGGATGACTACCCCAGCTTTTTATGGGAGTTGTTTGCCTGTAAAATTGTTTTCCAGCTTTTGTCTCTGAGCCTCTGTTTGCTTTGACTGTTGAGATGTGTTTCCTGAAGGCAGCAGAATGTTGGGTTCAATTTTCTAATCCATCCTGCCACCCTATATCTTTTCATTGGTGCGTTTAGCCCATTGACGTTGAGAGAAATTATTGTTATGGGGTTTTGTCCCATTTTTCTGTTGAAATTTTGGTGTATTTGAGGGGCCTGTCTTGTCTTAAAGTAGCCCATTTAGTTGTTATTGTAACCATGGTTTTGAGTCTATGAAGTTCCTGAGCTGTTGTTTGTGAAGCTGTGTGTTGTTCATTCTGTTATAAATGAGAGTCTCGCTGGGTAAAGTATTTTTGGATGAGGCATTTATTTCATTGAGTTTTTTTCACTATATCCCACCACTGTTTTCAGGCTGTGAGGGTTTTATCAGAAAAATCAGCTGTGAATCTTAAGGATACTCCGTTATAGGAAATTTCTTTCTTTGATCTTGCTGCTCTCAGAATTTTGTCTCTATCTAAGGTTTTGGTCATTTTGATCAGGGTGTGTCTTTGGGTATTATATTCAAATTTCTTCTAGCTGGTACCTTCAGGCCTCCTTAATGTGATCACATGTTTTCTTTGGCTCTGAAAACTTCGTAACAGTGATGTCTTTGACAGTTTCTTCTTCATCGGGGTTTTCTTCCTGTCTCTCTGGGACTCCAATCATTCTTATGTTACCCCTTTTGGCGCCATCACAATCTTCTCTTGCCATCTGTTCCCAAATTGTGAGTCTCTTTTCCATTTTCTGCTCTTTTCTGGAGAGTCTCTGGACTTCATCTTGGAGTTCACATGATTCTGCCCTCAGCAGCTGTTACTCTGCTGCTGAGGCCTTCCACTGAGTTTTTCAATTCATTTACCAGGTTTTATAGATCTCACATTTGTGTTTGCATTTTCCTCATTTCTACCTTCAAATCCTCTTGTATTTTATTGGCATTTCTTTCCATTGTTTCTTTTAGCTCCCTAAGCATCCTCAGTAGCTATCTTCTAAATTCCTTGTCAGAGAGGTTGTCTAGCACTTCATTACTGTTGGTGTCTTCTGGGCTAGCCTCCTCAATAAGTAAGCTTGGTGCAATTCTGCATTGCTTTGCCATTGTGACCTGTGTGGTTTAGACCTTCACGTTTACTGTTACTATTCTACTTGAGATGCAGAATGAATTGAGATGGGCCTAGTGAATTGTTGGTTAATGTGTTTCTGGTGGTTAAGCTAACCTAGTGAAAGTTCCATCTAAGAGGGTAAGTTATGGTTCCTATGGGATATATAGTGGGAGAATAACTCACGGCTGCATTAGTAGCTGCAGCACTGGGAAGGAGCCCTGCTGCTGTATGGGTACCTGGATGAATGAGAAGAGGTTGTCTGGAATGGTTCAGCTTTGGTTTCTTGCGGTGTGCCTCAATGCCCGTCCCCCGCAGACCAAGGGTGAGAACCAGCCATTCTCAGCGGATCTAGTTAGATGCACAGTCCTGGGAAGGGAACCTGCCATTGGGTGGGTACCTGGATGAATGAGGAGAGGTTGCCCGAAACAGTTCCAGAAATACTTGGTTTTTATAATTACTAAATAAATGCTTCTGCATTCATGAAATAAAGACTGGAATACAAAGGTAGTCTAAAACTAGAAGAAATTATTTGCCCATTAATCAAAGATACATAACTAATAGAGTTATTATATATAGATATATAAACTAATTAGAGTTTCTCTCATTCACTCAAATGAGAGAAAGAATCTGGAGTTCCGACCTCCACCGACTATCAAGAATCAGGGACGCTGTCTCATTTGCCAAGACGTAGAAAATCAGATGGGCTGGACACGAAATGAGATTTGAAGACGACTACTGGACTAGAGCCATTACCGACTGGATTCCACAGGACATCTAAAGATCGCGTGACTACCCACCTATGAGATGGTCAGACTTCTTATTCAAGACCCTGAAAGCTCTTTGTGTTCCTAGGATAAGCAGATGCCATTGGGCTACACTGGCACACAACAGGGACGAATAGAGACATTGCTGGTGCCCACTCGAGCAGATCAATGAGTAACGGGATGTCAAGTGATCAAGTGACCAAGTGATAAACAACAGAACTTGACAAGAAGAAAAAAACATCCAAACCCATCAAAAATGAGAAGAGATGAACAGTACCTTCCACAAATAAGAGATGCAAATGGTATAAAGGAATATGGAAAAATGCTCTAAGTCACTAATCACCTGGAAAATGCAAATGAAAACATCACCTCACACCAAATATACTGGCATTCATCCAAAATAACAACAACAAACAATCTTGGCATGGATATATGAAAAGGGGGACTGTGACTCACTGCTGGTGGGAATGTCTACTGATCTAGTCTTTTTTTAAGAATGTATGTATATTACTTTAAAATTTTAAAAACAGGAATTGAGCTTTCATATGGCCCAGAAACTCCACTCCTGGGAATATATATACAAAAAAATGGTGAATATATATACAAAAAATGATGAAGAAAAGACATCTGCATCTCTATATTTACTGCAGCATTTTTCACAACAGCCAAAATCTGGAAACAACCCAAGCGCCCAAGAACTGAATAAAGAAGCTACGGCACATATACACAATAGAATGTTATGTGGCCATTAGAAATGATGAAGTCATGAAACTTGATGTTACATGGACGGATCTGGAAAGTATCATGCTGAGTGAAATGAACCTGAGGGAGAGGAATAGACACAGAAAAATCTCACTCATTTGAAAGATATAAAGAAACATAGTAGGGCAATAATTAATGCCAAAGATAATAGAAACAAATGGCAGGAGAATGGGTTGTTAGTTTGCCACTATAGTTGGAGGAGTGATAAATCAGGGAAGAGACAACTACAAAAGTGATGGGGGAAGTAGTCACTCTGGATAAGTGATGTGTATGGTACCCTGACAGTAACAGTACTGTAAAATAAAAAAAACCTAAGTGGTGAAAAAGGAGGGAAAAGATAACTGCCAGGGAGGCAGCCTCAGGAGAGGGATGTAAACTGGGGCCATAGGTGAAAGAAATTGTAAACTGGATTTCAATCATGAATCATTTTATAATTTTGTAACTTGCAATAAATTATTTTTAAACAATAAATGTTTTATTAAGGAAATACATTTTGTTTCCCTCCAAATAAGTAATCAAGCAAAAGTTGTATGCAGTCATTAATGCCTTAATGCCTGCATATAATTATTATGTTAAGACATTTATCAAGTTTCAAATTAGTTTTCATCTTCCATTTGGGATGAGGATGATGAAGAAAACTGATAGGAAAACATTACTATATGCATCATAACAAACATCAAGTTTAAACACTTTTAAATTCAACAAAAAAGGCAAGAAGCAGTATTGCAGCAACAAAATGCTTGGAAAAAAGTGTACCATAGAGTGTAAAAAGTTGTCATGAGTTCAAGAGAAATGTGTCAGTGGGCTGGGCAAAAGTCTCAAGCAATTGTTGTTCAGGGAGGAACAACACATTCTGAATCTGGAACTTCCCAAAATAATTTTTATTCTCTTGATTTACATTTTTGAAGATGAAGTGAATTTTTACAATGATAGAAGTAATTGGCAGCAGAACAAACTGTTCCCAGCTTCTAATAAAATATGAATTTGTACCCTTTATGCACCTGTTGGGTGACTTTTAAGTTGTTGATATGAATAAACTCATTTGTGACCTTTGCACCAAATCGACAAGCTGCTCTTCAGGGACTGATGTCCCAAGAATTCACATCTTCCGGATCTGACCAAACCAGAATGCAAAGTTCTCCTTTATGGGATATTTCCTATTCCTTTTAATTGTTCAAATTTGATCCAGTGTTTTGATATTAGGAGATAAACTAAAATGAACACACAAAATCTGGTCATCTATTTAAGCTACCTCATGAGCATGTCAAAAACTTTGGTATTAGGCATTAGAATTTTCATATTTGGTTTGACACTCATCATGAAACCCATATACCTGTGATATTTATCTATTCTCATGATTTCTTTGTAGAAGTGTAATATGATCAATCCATTTAACCTTCACATTAAGCTGCCCCAACTACTACGGAGTTTTTGTAGTTCTTTAAATGGTATTTTAACAATATTTCCACCACTTTATTTAAACACCATAGTTTACAAAATTGTTTGAAATGATTTGTTATAGATATTCAATTTCCAATGCCAATCCTATCACCACTGTCACCTTCCCTGCACCATTATCTCCATTTTCCCAACCATCCTTTAAGCCTTCCCCTATAACAAGACCATAATAATTTATTAGCTAATGAAATTATCAAAAATTCTTCGGTTAATGAAAATTGTATTATCTCAGCATGGGAATATTTAGACCTTGTCTAAGGGTTTACTAAGCCACTGTTGCTAGAATACTCTGTGTTAATATTTTGACAGTTGTACATTACATTCCTATGCAATCTGGTATGCTACTGCTGTAGAGTTTGGAGACGTCACACAGCCATAAATGCAACTGTGCACTCCAGAAAATCCAGAATATTTAACTGAGCAGTAAACTTACATGTCGGTGGTGATGGAATATGGATTGGCTGCCCGGACTTCTGGAAGTACAGGGAGGTGGGGGAGGTTACCCAGAATGAGCTCTTAGAAGGCCCAGAGTTTTCAGAAAAAACAAAACAAACAAACAAACAAAAAACCAGCATGCCCAGCAGTTTGTTATCTCTGAGGAGCTCAATCATGAGGTGGTGGAGTTTGATCATAGGCATGGAGGCAGCTATTGTGAGTGCGGCTGCCAGGGCTTTGGTAGGGCAGGAGTTTGGGATCCTTTTAACAGCACTTTTTTCAGAGGAATTGAGATGCTTACTTACTAGTAAGTTCATGGAGAGAAGAAAGTTTATTTCTAAACCTCAAGTACCTAACCACTGGTGATCAATGGGGGTGACAGATGTCGCAGCCAGATCGCCCTGGGCTGGAGCGATAGCCCAGCGGTAGGGTATTTGCCTTGCACGCAGTCAACATGGCCGACCCGAGTTCGATTCCTCTGCCCCTCTCGGAGAGCCCGGCAAGCTACCAAGAGTATCTCGCTCACACAGCAGAGCCTGGAAAGCTACTTGTGATGTATTCGATATGCCAAACACAGTAACAACAAAGTCTCCAAAGGAGTTGTTACTGGGCCCACTCGAGCAAATTGAAGAACAACGGGAGGACAGTGACAGTGACAAGTACCTAACATTTCAAATTTTGGTAAAAAAAAGGAGAATAAACATAGGGTACAGTGTAAAGGATATCGTTCACAATAGGGAAAGTGAAGGAACTTTGCTTTTATATGAAATTCCCTGAACAAATATGGTAGCTAATGGGATAATAAGTGTTCACTGGATCAGGAAGAAGACAGAATTTGGAGCATTGAAGGATAAATGAAGTAGGAGTGGGAAAGTAAGAATATAGATAGCATGTATAAGACAATCTTACAAAGACTAAGGGTAATAAAAAGGAATTGGAGGGCTGTAGAATAACATTGGTTCATTCTTTTTCTCATGCCCAAGGTTTATTGAGTTACACCCATTACAGTGCTCCTGAGGCACTCTCATTCCTCTGTGTTTATCTTTAACTTCTCCTCTATGCTCTGCTTCCCCTATCAGTTAATCACCTATGTCCCCAAATCAGACCCTGTGACTTGTAAGATCAGATCCTTCTAGAGACACTGGATTTTGTGTTTGTAAGTGAAATATTGCTTTTCTCTCTCCCTTATGTCCTTTGGATAGTTCACTTTAGAGCAATGTCCTTTTCCGATAGACACAGAAAGACAGTCACTGTCACTGTCACTGTCCTCCCGTTGTTCATCCATTTGCTCGAGCAGACCCAGTAACACTGTGAGACTTGTTGTTACTGTGTTTGGCATATCAAATAGGTCACGGATAGCTTGCCAGGCTTTGCAAGATGTCCCAGGAGAGCCACCTTTAAAGCTTACTATATCTCTTACTGTGTCCGTACAAAATGACTACTCTTATTAAGAAGTGAATTTAAGATGACCGTTTGAATGTATATGGACCAAGTAAGGGAAACAAGCCCTTAGATGAAATTTCCCTCTTGAGTGCAGCTCCTAGAAGGATGAGATGTTTGTCTTAGAAGAGAGCTTCCTAGGAAGGAAGGGCTTTACATATGCTGATTATGCTATCTGACCTAGGTATAGTTGGTACCCTCCACATTGGAGGTGGGCTCTTGACAAAGGCTGCGAGACTGGGCACGGGGAAACTTTGGGGAAAGTAGGAGATGGGAATGAGGGTCAGTATGAGACTGGAATAGGAGCGCAGGGACAATGGATAAAATGGCAGATGAAGATTGGGATAAATGGCAACTAATTACCAACCAGCTTGGCAACCCTGTTTCCTCCTTCATGCGTCTGTTGGTGGCTGGTGGTGGCAGACTGGGGTGGGGATTTGGCTCAGGATCACCAAAGGCACGTGGCAAGAGAGAGCAGACACAATTATTTTTGAAAACACAGAGGGCTGGAGACATACCCCATTAGGGGTACATACCTTGCATACTTTAGAACCACATTCATGCCTGAGTATCACATGACCCTCTGGTCATCAGTGGGTGTGGTCCTCATAACTGCCAACACTACCAGTTGTGGCTCTACTGACCCTTGGCACCACTGACTTTAACCAGCACCCTGTAGGGCCAAATCATTAAAACCAGCTGGCCTGGTTTTATCAGTTTAACTCGGAGTGTCCTACATGCACTAGAACCTCCACTACTACTTGAAAGCCACTGCACAAAAATAAGAAGAAATGTTGTCCAAGAAAAAATGTTCTCTCTTTCTTTACTGAGATATGCTAGTGTTAATTTTAATTAGTAATGTGTTGGTAAGTAGTTAGCAACTGGCTGTCTCACGGCAATAGAGAAGTCCTGGTTTGTCCAATTTCTATGTTCAATTTCTATATTCCACAGTGGTTGATTTGAAGTTCAAATTTGGAATATATTATCAGAATCCCATCAACGGCCAAGACCCAGAGACTATAAAACCCAGCATTCGTGGCCACATGACATCTTATTATCTCATTCTTAATTTGGACAAACTGGCAGGCTACCGAATGTAACCTGCTCACACAGCAGAGTCTGGCAAACTCCCCCTGGCGTACCCAATATGCCAAATACCAGTAACAATGATGGGTCTCATTCTCCTAACCCTGAACGAGCCTTTAATATGGCACTTTTTAAAAAATCTCAGGGCTAGGATGAAGGAGACGTTACTGGGGCCTGCTCGAGGCAATCAACAAACAACAGGATGGTCATGATTATCAGAATTTACTCTGTAAACTCCGGCAGCTTGGCTTTTAATGTTTGTATATGAGTGACATCTTCCAGTAAAGAGAGAGATAAACAACAAAGGATAGATAGCCCAAAATCAGTTGGAAAAAACCTTTGCCAAATAGAAAGAAGGAATATCAAGAACAAGAGGGAAACTGGCTTTTGCAGAGGGACATCCCTCCCTTGTTAGGCTGGCACTTCTATAGCCATTCTTCTCTCTGTAGGAGAAATAAGTGTTTCAGAGAAAATAATCAACTGAGCTAAAATAAAAAATCATGAAAAAAAAATTAAGCCCTATCTCTTCATTAGAGCATAGAGATGAAGTCATGCAGCAAGTCAAAACTTTCTGTACATGAAATAACCAAGCACAAAGCTAAAACCATTTATAAACTAACCATTCAAGGAAGCTAATTAAACAAGAAACCAGAGACATCTTTGGACCAAAAAAATACAGGTCAGGACAATAAATTCTCTGTCTCTGCCTCTCTCTCTTTCATACAACTCTTTTTCCCTCTCCTCCTTTTTCCTTCAAACTCTCTCAAATTTAGTCTTCCTATTTCTTGCATCAAAAGAGAAAAACACAGTCCAACAACAACAACAAAAAAAAACCCAAATTGATTAGAATTTTAGGAACTTTAGCACTGTAGCACTGTCCTCCCATTGTGCATCAATTTGCTCCAGCAGGCACCAGTATGTCTCCATTGTGAGATTTGTTGTTACTGTTTTTGGCATATTGAATACTCCACGGGGAGCTTACCAGGCTCTGCTGTGTGGGCTGGATATTCTCAGTAGCTTGCGGGGGGGGGGGGGGGGGGGGGGGGGGGGGGGGGCTCTCCGAGAGGCTTGGAGGAATCGAAACCAGGTTGGCTGCATGCAAAGCAAACACCTTACCCGCTGTGGGCCCTAGGAGCTTTATGCCATAATACATTTGTGTTAATAATCAATGCAAGCAACTAACTACTACTACTCAACTACTCAACTACTACTACTCAACTAACTACTCAACTGTAAGTAAGCTTACACTTAGTGGTGGTTTCTTTATATCATAGAACCAAAGGGTCATGCTCAAAAAGAACAAAAGATCATGAATAACAATCAGAACTGGAAGTACAATTATCTGGTGAGATTTTATTTCCTATTACCCCAGGATTTGCCCTCCAAATATCCCCTCCAAATCCTTTCTGTATTTAGGGAAGGACAATAACAACCTTGATAAGTGAAGCAGTATGATTTCTTCATAGTTACAAAATACAGTAAAAGGTCAGAATTTTTTACTCTCACTTTAATGTTTGAAAATGAGAACATACCTCTCTCTTGTTAGGCTGTAGAAGTACCATCCAACAAAGTAGACATGTTCCTGGCAAAGGCATTTCCCTCTTGTTCTTGATATTCCTTCTTCTCTCTATTTGGCAAAGATTTTATTCCACTGATATTGGTTTATCTGTACTGTTCTGTGTATCGCTCTCTTTACTAGAAGATATCACTAGTAAGTCTGCCAAGGTAAATGCCCTGCAATAGTAGGAGAACATAAACACCTGGCAAGCTCCCCGTGACGTACTCGATATGCCAAACACAGTAACAACAAAGTCTCCAATGGAGATGTTACTGGGCCCGCTCGAGCAAATCAATGAACAACGGGAGGACAGTGACAGTGACAGTGACAGGGACACTCATTTCAAAATTACACAGAATTGCTGCACAAAACACCAACGCTTGATTTACACAACAGAGTGTGAAAGCAAAATGTGAAATACAAGTGATTTTTATTAGAAGCTAGCATTCAGGTTGTTTTTTTGTTTTGTTTTGTTTTCTTTTATTTTAATAATCCTTTCTTGGTCTGAACTGTTGATATTAGTGATCTAAGTGTTTTTAACCTGCATTCAACCTCCAGCACCTTTTCACCCCTCTCCTGGGATTTTCTCAGAGATACACAAGGAGAGAACAGGACAGGCCATTGGTAAAGAAATTCTACCCCTGATTACAGACAATCATGAATCTTTTCTCCTGCAGATCCTGAATTGTGAATTCAAATACTGGCAAAGGGAATTACACATGCAGGGGCTATAGTAATTATGCTAATTAAGGAGACCTTTTGTTGTGAGATTTCCAGAGCAGGAAGCAGCTTGTGTTGAGATTTACAGTAGGAGTTCCAAAAATAGGACCCCCAGGTGTGCCCCAGGGGGTGTTGACAGAGGTAGCTGGGAGGTTAATCTGGGAACAAAGGAAATGTCCTGGAACCAAACATTAACAAGCACCAACATAAGGTCTCAGACTGTGAACTTCATGAATAAATGAGTGGAATGGGGGAGTGCTGAGAGAATAGACAAGAAGGCAGAAGGCTGCAAACATCCTTTCTGGAGATTTATGTATGTGTTATTAAATGGGGGGGGGGAGCAGTGGGGAAAGGGGTCAATAGATAAAATGATTTTAAAACAGCTAATAAAGTGTGTGTAACTGCTGGTAATGTGACCAATGGCCTTGCAGGAGTCAAGGAAGGGTGTAGGGGGTGTGGAGTGTGCCTGATCTTTTGGTGCAGTTGGACCTGCAAGAACAAAGATTTACCATATCAGGGGCTCCAAGGAAATCTTTCTCCTCTGTTTTAGGACTGTCTGTTGCTCTGTCTCTGGGTCACTCTTTCTCTGTCTCTGACTCTGTCTCTCCTCTATTGATGCAGGAGATGCAGAAACAGAGGTGGCAGGTCTCTGTGCTCTTCCAGTTCCCAGGTTTTCAATATTTTCAAGGATAAAATATTAATTATAATAGCACTGTCCTCCCGTTGTCCATCGATTTGGTCGAGTGGGGCCACTGTAACGTCTCCATTGTGAGACTTGTTAGTGTGTTTGGCATATCGAATACGTCACGGGGAGCTTGCCAGACTTTGCCTTGTGGGCGAGATACTCTTAGTAGCTTGCCAGGCTCTCAGAGAGGGGCGGAGGAATTGAACCTGGCTGGGCGGGTCGGCCACATGCAAGACAAATGCCCTACCGCTGAGCTATAATAATATAATAATATAATAATAAATAATAATGAATAATAAAGGTGCTCAGACTCAGATTTGGAAAGTAGGAAAGTTTATTGGAAAGTAGAAGAGGAAAGAATAGGAGTTCCCCAAGGGGGGAGGGTCTTAATATAGAACTAAGGTAAAATGGAGTTCTGTGTAACCCCTTTTAAAAGCTCTCTGGTCAATTGATACGAAATACACAAATTTATCTCTTCCAGCTACAAATTCAGATTTGCCTCTTTTCATTGCCACAAATCTCTAACAAAGCCATTCCTTAATTCCTATCTGTGAGTTTCAAAAAGAAAAGCGTGGATACACATGGGACTCAAGCATTTGGTCACTGAGAGCCATTCCCCTGGCTTGCCCACAGCAACAAACGACAAAGTGATGTCGGTAGGCCCCATGGGTGACTTATGTGAAGCGGGGAGGAGAAAGACGGTCACTTTCTTCCCAACAGCCTCTGCCACCCGGGACCCGGGGTTACTGGGTTCTTGTCTCGCCTCAAAGAAAGGAATTTCAGGAGTAGACAAGCAGCGAGTAGAGGCCAATTTACGGGGCCTTAGAGTCCCCTTGGGAGAGGCCAGAGTAAAGGGGTTAGAGTCCCCTTGGGAGAGGCCAAAGTAAAGGGGTTAGAGTCCCCTTGGGAGAGGCCAAAGTAAAGGGGTTAGAGTCCCCTTGGGAGAGGCCAAAGTGATAGACCTGGAGAAAAGTTTTGTCAAGGAACCATCTTTTTCATAGATTATTGCTTGCAATTAGGAAATATGGGGAATTCTACATCAGTACCTAAATATTCTCCTTTGGGTTGCTCGTTAAAACACCGGAGGAGCTTCCAAGTAGGTCGTCTAGATAAGAAGAATCTTGTTGACCTCTGTAACACCACGTGGCCTGAGTATAAGTTAGAATATTGGGAAGGATATACAGTGAATGGCAGTTTGCATTACCAGATCATTTTGCAGTCAGATCTTTGCAGGTAACAAAAGAAATAGGATTATCAAAGAAGAGGAGGCAGGAAGATGCAAGATCATATGATTAACTGTTTGGTATCAGAAACAAAGCCTATCCCCACCGACATCAAAAGGACCAGGAAATGGAGAATCAGGATCCCAGTCTTGTTGATAGTCAGTTTATTTCTCTCTCCTTCCCAGCACAGCGGTAGGACATTTGCCTTACAAGCAGCCAACATGGCCGACCCGAGTTCGATTCCTCCGCCCCTCTCAGAGAGCCAGGCAAGTTACTGAGAGTATCTCGCCCACATGGCAGAGCCTGGCAAGCTCCCCGTGACGTATTCAATATGCCAAACACAGTAACAACAAAGTCTCTAGTGGAGACGTTACTGGGCCCGCTCAAGAAAATTGATGAACAACGGGAGGACAGTGACGGTGACAGTGACCTCCCCAACATAGTCCTATCTCTCACCTTACAGCACAATTGTAGTCGTAGTTTTGGTCATAGTCCCAGTCACCAGTTTCCTCATCCTTGTCCTCATAGTTCTCATCTTCTTAGTCCTTGTCTACTTCTTATCTTCATCATAGCCCTCACTCTCAGACACAGTATAGTTACATAGAAATCATGAAGGGTGGGGGTACACATAGGTGGGGTTAAACATTGTCACAACTACAGAGGTAAAGTCACTCTTTCAGGTGAAGTTCCAGATTAACTCAGGACAAAATCTTATCTGAGGGCTCAGCACTATAGATTTCTAGGAGATCTACTCAAGGGCTGGATTCCATCTAGCGTGTATTGCTTTCTCCTTTCCTCAGCTAGTAATCCATTTAAATAATCATAGTAAATTTACTTCTTATATTTCTAGTCATTTTGTATGAACACAGTACGAGATATATTAAGCTTAACTGTTTGCTTTTCCTGAGGACATTTCCCTATATATCCCAGACCATAGTCCTCAGGCTAGATTAGTCTTTCCTATCCCCGACAGGGTCTTAATTCAGTTACTTCTTTCTGGGTCACGAAAGAGTTTATTCCATGACCATGCTCAGGTAGAGTTTAATAACATACTTTATAGAAATCCACTAGATAATTCTGATACCAGTTGTAAACCATAACCAAAGGAGTGTTCCTTGTTGGTTAGAAAGCTTATGCTTCACAGACATCAAAAGTCACTTCTGAGATAACCTTTATTATTATAGTCAAGGAAAATATGGATTCAAGGAAAACCATGAGTTGCATTGATCAAAGAATCAAATTTATTCCATAGTGTCTTCAGTGGAGAGGTGAGGGGTAGGATCATAATCGTGAACTTAAAAGGTAAGGATAGTAATCAAAAGGTAGTGTTGGATAACATTGGGTTGTCCTTGCTCCTCCCATAAGGAGCTTAGGTTTATTGAGTTATTTCCACAAAAGTGCCCCTGAGGCATACTCAATTCCATCAAGTACTAATAATCCTATATTGCTTTTCTCTTTCTTTTATGTCATTTGCATGGTTTATTTAGCAATGTCATTTTGTATAGACAACTGTCCTTTTGTATAGACAAAGGAAGACAGTTCATGCTATGCCTTGTAACATGGCAGTTAATTGATTCCAAAATAATATTGACTCCTGACTTAAGCCTCAGTTGCTTTAAAGGAGGGTCCTGATGAAGGAACTGGATGGACCCAGGGCAAGCTGTAAACTACCCTGGCATTGAAAGGGGACAGGCTAAGCATCATGATTATAATAAGTTGATGCCAGTACATATATAAAATATGTGAAATGTCTTCATTATTATCAAGTAAATTCAAATTAAAGGACAATGAGGTATCATCTTGAAACAGGCAGACAAGCAGATGGGGAGAGGAACATCTCACACCCCTAAACATTGGAAATAAGTTCTTGGGAGTAATAAAGCCAACTAACCCTAACACTGTCAGGACTCTCTTGTGGACACAGGAACTAAGGCCTGAAAATCCGTTTATCTTGTGCCACTGTAGGCTCAGAGAAGGCTACAGTCCATTCTACCCCCAACTCAAGAGACATTCTCATAGGAACAAAGGCCAGGAAAGGAATATCGAAGGTATCAAAGAAGACCATTAAGTACTCCCAATTCTATCCACTGCAGTCATCCTAGCAATGGACTTTTACCTAAGTAGAAAGTCTCACATTGGGCAGGTAGGAAAAAACCCTCTAAAAGCCAACTTGGAACAAATGAGGCATGCACATGTGTTGTCTTCCCAGCACCTGGTGCACACACCACTCTCATGTCACCTGCAACTCCCTTCTTGATGTGTGTAATTTCATACTCTAATGTTGGGATGTGTACTTGGACTCTCTTTCTCCACTCTGGATAAGTGGCTCTCTCTCTCTCCCCTCCTTTCATCAGAATTACCAAATAAAACTTTTTTTCTACTCTCTACTCCACTGAGATTCTAAAGGCCTGGGTGAAGTTAGGACTGACTTTCCTTTCCTGCAAAGAGCAAGACTCATTGATTGATTTGCATATGTTAAACCATTCTGCATCCTCAGGATGAATCCAACTTGTTTATGGTATGAACTTTTTCATGAATTATTGGATTCTATTTGCTAGCATTTTGGCCGGAGTGGTAGCACAGCGTTAGAGCATTTGCCTTGCAAGTGGCCAACCTGGGTTTGATTCCTCTGCCCCTCTCAGAGAGCCCGGCAAGCTATCAAGAGTATCCTGCCTGCATGGCAGAGCCTAGCAAGCTCCCTGTGGCATATTCGATATGCCGAAAACAGTAACAAGTCTCACAATAGAGACATTACTGGTGCCTGCTCAAGAAAATCAATGAACAACGGGAGGACAGTGCTAGAGAGCTATGGCATTTTGTAATATTTTGTTGAGGATCTTTGCATCCATGTTAATCAAGCAAATTGGCCTGTGATTCTCTTTTTTGTTCTGTGGTATCTCTGACTACTTTTGGTATCAGGGTGTTTGCTTCATAAGAACTGTTTGGGAGAGTCTCTGATTCTTTAATTTCCTGGAAGAGCATGGAAAAGATTGTCAGTAGGCCTTCTTTAAAAGTTTGATAGAAATTACGAGTGAATGACTGGACCTGTGCTTGTGTTTGGGGGGAGACTTCTGATTAACATTTTGATTTCTTCAAAAGTGATAGGTCTGTTCAGTTGTTTCATATTTTCAAGGGAAAAAAATCAACTTCATCAAAAACTGGGGAGAAGAGAAACTTCCTCAAAGAAGTAAAAATTGCCAAAAGGTACATGAGAAATGTTCTGCATCATTAATCATCAGGGAAATAAAAATCCAAACAGCAGTTAGATATCATCTCACACTACAGAGATTGGCACACATCAGAAAGAACAAGAGCAACCAAAGCTTGTGTGGATATTGAAGAAAGTGATTCTTATTCACTGCTGGAGGGAGTGTCAATAGTTCCAGGCTTTCTGGAAAACAACATCTGACACTGTCACTGACACTGTCCTCCCTTGTTCATTGATTCCCTCGAGCGGGCCCAGTAACGTCTCCATTTTTTGAGACTTGTTGTTACTGTGTTTGGCATACAGAATACGTCATGGGTAGCTTGCCAGGCTTTGTCATGTGGGAGAGATACTCTCAGTAGCTTGCCAGGCTCTCCGAGAGGAGCGGTGGAATCGAACTCGGGTCAGCCATGTTTGCTGCATGCAAGGCAAACACCCTACCACTATGCTATCGCTCCAGCCCAGAAAACAATACCTACATTCCTTTAAAATTCCAGGAACTGAGCTTCCATGTGACCCAGCAACCTTGCTCCTTGTAATATGACCCAAGGACCCGAACCCAAAATATAGAAAAGATATTTGTGACCCTATGTTTCTTGCAGCACCATTTACAATAGCCAAAATCTGTAAACAATCCAAGTGTCCAAGAATGGACAAGTGAATAAAGAAACTATGATACATGGGGGTATGGTGCCGCCAGCAGGTCAATCTGTACCTGTGAGGCGAGTGCAGCAGCAGCCTGATGGCACTTTCAGACTTCCAGATACCCCAAAATTGCTGCTGTGCCTTTAGCCAGACTCCAAAAACTTTGGACAAAATTTACCAAGAAAGTAAACGGCCAAAAGTTAGGTATGTGGGAGACACCTACAAACCACCTTCAGCTCAGCTATATAATTGGAGGCATGACCTCTCTGCTTCCTGATCGAACTGCTTAATGGCCATGATCTCAGAAACTCAGAAACAAATCTCAAAACCCAACGGCTTTTGTAGAAATGTGTCTAGTCCCTCTAGTAGGTTACAGAAGCTGGGCCACCACAGGTGGGAATAGGTTTCGTGCCTTGGCCTGTTCCCCCTGGAGGCCTGGTGGCCACCATCCACCAGAGGCCATTGGACAGTCAGGTTTGGGCCTACAGTGATGACACACACGGGGTTTCACGGGACAGGTGTGGAGCTGGCCCTTTCCCCCTCACCCCAACGAGACCCCAAGTTGCTGCCAACGAACTGCCTCTCTGGATCCTGATCAAGTCGTTTAATGGCCATGATCCCAGAGACTCAGAAACAAAGTGGGGAACCCAGAGGCTTTTGGTAGAAATGCGTCCGGTCCCTGCAGTAGGTTACCAGTGCTGGGCCACCCCAGGTGGGAATAGGTTTTGTGCCTTGACCTGTTCCCCCTGGCAGCCCTCCAGAGGCCCCTGGACAATCAGGTTTGGGCCCACAGTGACGAAACACAGGGGGCCTCACAGGATGGGGGTGGAGCCAGTCCTTTCCTCCTCTTCTGAACAAGACCTCAAGTCGTCACCCACAAATGGCTTCTCTGGCTGCTGATCAAGCTGTTTAATGGCCATGATCCCAGAGACTCAGAAACAAATCTCAAATCCCAGCAGTTTTTGCAGAAATGTGTCCAGACCTCGCAGTAGGTTACTGTTGCCAGACCACCCCAGGGGGAAAGGATGCTATCCCTCCACCTGCTCCCCCTTGACAGCTCTGTGGCTGCCATCCACCAGAGGCCATTGGACAGTCAGGTTTGGGCCCGCAGTGACAAGACTTGTGGGGCCTCATGGGATAGGGGTGGAGCCAGCCCTTTCCTCCCCTAACCAATGAGAGCCCAAGTTGCTGCCCATGAACAACCTCTCTGGCTCCTGATCAAGCTTCTTAATGGCCATGATCCCAGAGACTCAGGAACAAATCTCAGAACCCAGCAGGTTTTGGCAGAAATCCCTTCAGATTTAATTGTTAAAATTTCGGAATTTCAAAATCATGTGGCCACAGCTGCAGCTGTGCAACATTATATGTTATTCATAACCAGCAATAGAAAACAAATTGTCTACTGTTGCCTTTTCAGCAGATCCGAGTGTTGGGTAAAATCCCAAATAATAATGGTGGGTCTGATGTCAAAATATTGAATGTGATCAAAGTAGAGATAGAGTAATGTGGAAATCATCTGTCCCAAGGTAGGGGGAAGGTATGGGATGGGGGTATACTGGGTTTTTGATGGTGAAGAATGGGCACTGTTGAAGGTATGGGTGTTTCATTGTGTGACCGAGACTTAAACCCGAAAGCTTTGTAACTGCTCTCATGGTGATTCAATAAATAAAATTATAAAAAATGAAAAAAAGTAAGGTGGAGTTCATGCCCAATTCAATCAGCTAATCAGTGGTTGACTAAATAGCAGTACTCCTATATATATAAAAAAGAAACTATGATACATATACCAAGTGAAATATTACTCCGTCATAAAAAAGATAAAATCATGAAATTTGCTGCTATATGGAGGAAACTGGTGAGTACTGTGCTGAGTGTAGTCAGAGGGAGAAGGATTGACACAGAATGATCTCTCTCGTATGCAGAATATTAAAAAAATAACATAATGGTGCAATAATGAATATCCAAAATCAATGGAAATAAAGAACATGAGAACTGGTATTCAGTAGAAAAAAATGCCATTTGAAGGGGCTAAGGATATGACAGAGAGGGGTCAAGGTCTATGAAAAAGGAAGCATGCAACCAGGATGAAGAGGTGATGCAAAAAGGTGGTGAAGAGTTGTATGTGAAATTCTATCAGCAACAGCACTATATACTACATTTGCAAAAACTTTTTTTTTTAAATTGTCTCTCATAAAGCAGACTTGTGGTTGGGGAACAAATGGAGGTGGTAGAGGTGGGAGGAAGCATTAGTGGAAGGAAATTGTCACTGGTAAAGGGCTTGGTTTTGAAGCATTGTATTTCTGAAACTCATTCATGAATAACTTTGTTATTTCACAGTCACTAAGATATTTTTTTAAAGATCAAGTCTCACAGCCAGTTCTTACTAGTCCTAGATTTCTCATCCATTCCCCTGATGGCAGATGTAGGTATAAAGTGGTAGACTTTCTCTCTCCTTCCCACTTTACGTCAGTCACTTGGGACCCCTACTGGCATAAATCTCACACAGTGAGAATGGCAAGTATCAAAAACATGAGAAATAATCAGTATTTGCAGGGATGTACTAAAAAAGGAACTGTCATTCACTGGGGGTGGAAGTGTTGTGTGATTCAGTTCCTATGGAAAACAGTATGGAGATTTTTAAAACAAAACAAAACAAAAAAACAAAACACCTGCAAAACTAAGAATTGACTTCCCACATGACCCAGGATTCTACTTCTTGGCATCTGCTATCAAAACACAAAAACTTAAATTCAAAAGAATTCTTATACGCCTATCTTCATTGCAGCACTAAGAACAATAGTCAGGATTTGGAAACAACCCAAATTTCCAAGGACAGATGAACAGATAAGAAAGCTGTAGTATATATACACAATGGAATACTATACAGCTACAAGAAAAAATGTACTCAAGTTTGCTGCAATGTCGATAGAACTGAAGGATATCATGTTAAGTAAAGTAAATCAGAGGCAGGATGAATATCAGATGCTTTCATTTATCTGAAATATACAGAGTAACAAGAAAGAAAAACAAGATTTCAAATGATGGCAAATCCTTAGTCCTAGGGTATAGAAGCAAGATTGTCTGGAAGATGGGAACTAGAGAGGCAGAAGAAATGAGGAGGTGGACTGGTAGTAACATAAGGGCATTGGTTAAAGGTCTTCAACACTTTGGTGGCATAGAGGTGAGTTAACAATATTGTAACTATTGCGGCCGCGCGATTTGGGATTTCTGATATTTTACTTATTAAGCCTTTAAGTATTTCTGCCGAGAGTCAGATAATTATGAGACTGGTTTCTGTGGCTCTAGAGACATGGCTGTGCCAGAGAGCCGCTCGTCGGGAGCAACTCATGACCTCGGTAGGGTGTGAAGGACAAGCCTGGAACACCCTCCCTTCCCATGAGGTTTCAGTGGCCCCGTCACAACCGGCACATGCCTGGCTTTCCAAAAAGCTCCGAGGAGGCTGCCATCTTGCTGTCCAGAGGGAAAAAGGCAGAAGGGAGCAACATCCTTTTCCCTCCGGGCAGGCATGGTGGTATGGATTAACACATAGTCCATTCACTTTACTACCACAAGAGCTTGATTTTTTTAAACCTATGCCATGGCAAAGGATTTAAGTTACTTATTAGATTCCTTCAGAGATTTTTAAGCTTAGTGCTTCCCATCTAAAGACCTATCTTTTCTTCAGTTTTCCACAAGTCCTAGGCTCTCTGAATGCATTACATACACTTAAAAAGGGGGATTCTTGGTAGACAAATTAAATTCAGCCCTGTATTATTTTAGGTTTCATTCATGGTTAAAGATTACTCACCACTCCAGGGTCAAAATAAACCTCTAAAATCCACTGTTCCTCCCTCCAAGCATGTTAGACTTACCTAATACTTAAGTGTTTAGTGATTTTCAGTTTTGTGGAGGTAGGCACCTGTCTTGCAGGGTCAGTTGAGAAGAATAAGACAGATGGACACTGTGGCATGTCCAGGTTACAAGCTAGCCTCCACAGGCCCAAACAAAAAAAATGGTCTGGCCGTTTTTGAACCTAAAATCTGCTCCTCTCCGCCCACACCCCAGACTGACTTCCTAGCTCCAGACACATGGGCCATTGTTTTCCTCAGCAGTACATTAAGAACAGTTGGCAGGTACATTAAGAAAAGTACTCTTTTTTTGCCTCTCTGGGATATATTCCCAGGAGTGGTATTGCTGGGTCAAATATGAGCTCAATTTCCAATTTTTTTGAGAGTCGTCCATACTTTTTTCCAAAAGGGCTGAACCAGTGGGCATTCCCACCAGCAGTGAAGAAGGGTCCCTTTCTCGCCACATCCGTGCCAACACCAGTTGCTTTTGTTCTTTTGGATGTGGTCCAGTCTCTGTGGTGTGAGATGATATCTCATTGTTGTTTTGACCTGAATCGCCCTGACAATTAATAACGTAGAACAGTTTCTCATGTACCTTTTTGCCATTCGGATTTCTTCTTTGAGAAAGTTTCTGTTCATTTCGTTGCCCCATTTTTGGTGGGAGGGATACTGGGATCATTGGTGGTGGATAATGGGGACTGGGTACTTGATAATTATATAACTGAAACTCAAGCACAAAAATTTGTAAGTCTACAACTGTATCTCATGGTGTTTCACTAATAAAAAAATTGATATGTAACTCCTATAAGGATACAATTTAATAATAGTGAGAAGAGGAAGAAATTTTAAAATTCAAAGGACAATTTGAATATGCTCATAAAAGTAGATAAGTGTGTTTGATCCCTAAAAGAGAATATTGGCGTTAAGTTAGAAAACATTATATCTTAAATAATGCTTATATATCTGTATTAATAAGTAAAAGTGTATGTTTATTAGAAATATATGTGCCTTTATGGAAGAAAATAAACACCTAATTAGACATAGAACATTCAATAAAAATCAAATGTCAAATATCAATTTATCATTGAAAATGTATACAAATCCTTAGCATTAAGTTAAGAATAAACATACTTTTATTTGTTTCCTTTTTTTTTTTTTTTTTGCTGTTGGGTCACACCCAGCAGTACTCAATACTAACTTCTGGCTCTGGCCAACCTTTCCTTATCTGCCGGAGACAACTGTAAACACCATGAGTGAATACCATACCCCATGGCAAAGAGCTAAGAAGTTTCTCTTACCTTTAAAAAAGTTTCTTTAAAGTTTCCAGCAAAAATAATTTGAAAACTATGACTTCCCTAAGCTGTCTATAAAGTTTTGTATCATTCCTTCAAATCTGAATGATAATCTAGCTTCTAGTACTTTTGGTGAGGTGTTTACTTCATTAAGACTTTTTGTTTATTTGTTTTTTTTCCTGTTTTCTATAATTCTCTTCTGTATTGTAGAGTCTTGTTTGGTACATTTTCTGCAAATTTTATGGGCTTTCCTTTTTATGTAAATTGTTTTTTTATCTTGTTGCTTTCAATATTTTGTCTCTGTCTATAGTTTATGTCATTCTGACTATATTATGTCTTGATGTTTTTCTATTTGGGTCCATTTTCTTTTCTCCTCTCTCTCTCTCTCTCTCTCTCTCTCTCTCTCTCTCTCTCTTTTGTTTTGTTTTGGGGCCATACCTTGTGGTTCTAAGGTCTTACTTCTGGCACTGAGCTAAAAGATCACTCTCAAAGAGTGAGTACCTGTGATTGAAAGTGGTTGAACCCAGGTCAGCTTAATGCAAGACAATAAACCCTAGCCACTGTACTATCTTGCTGGACCCATATGTAGGTCTATTTTCTATCGTACCCTTTGTGTTTCTTGAGTCTGGGTGTCTGTACTCATCTCTGGAAAATTCTTATCTGTGAGTTATTCAACTATTGACTCTTCCATCAAATTTGCCTTTCTGATCTTCAGTGACACTGGTGAGTCATATATTCCTCTTTAATTCATCTCAGAGTTTTCTGGTTTTCTGTTCATTCTTTCTAGACTTTTCTTGTTTTTTACAGGTTTCCTGCATTTCATGGAACTCACTGATATATAGCTCTGCTGCTGTAATTATGCAATCTGACCTTCGGTTAAGTATTTTATATGATCTATTGCACTCTTGATTTCAATGTCTCCTGATTGTAATTTTCTCATTTTTGTTCTATTACTTTCTTGTGATTTGCTGACTATCTGTGCCATTGTTTCTTCATAAAATATCCCCAACATGGTGTTACTATGTTCATAAAATATCGCCAACATGGTGTTACTAAGCTCACTCTTAGTTTATTTATAATAATAATAATTATTATTATATTATTTATTATTATCAAATAATAATAAACTCACTGGGACTGGTAGAATCTTCCTTGCTATTATTTTCACTCATTGATCTTGGTAGGGTCCTATACATCTTCCCCATGGTGTTTGCTGTGCTCCTACCTTGCAGAGGGTGAATCTTTGTAGTGAGTTCCCTTGGTGGTCTCTGATGAATTAGGCTGGTGCTGCTCTTTTCCTTCCCTGCCCATATTTGCCTGGAGACAGAAGGGGGGTAGCTATGTGCTCTGAGGTATGGTGTGTAGAACTGTTTTGGAGATGTGGATAGGGGTCTGTGGAAATAGCATCTGGGTGTGGTATGTCTATATTAACTCTTGACTTTCAGAGATTGGGATTTTAACAGTCTACCAGAAAATTTGTGGCTTTATTTTGGTATACTTGGTCTTGTAGAAATCTAGAACTGTTGAAATAAAAATTAATTTAGGTTTCTCTAAAAATGACCTTTGTGAACCAAAGAGATTGACTCAAATGACTGGAACAAAGCATGCTCTCTGAGCAGGAGACCTGGCTTGAATCCTTAGTATTATGTACTCCTCTGAGCAACAGTGGTGTTGCGCTAAAACCAAAATAATTTTTAAAAAAACACTTTTGTTTTTTGTTTGTTTTATGTGAAATTGTTTACCCATTGATTAAAATTTTTCTCTCAATATTATTTATTATTCATCTGGTTTGTTCGAAGAAGTGGTTAAGAAGACAAAGAACCTCCGGCTCTGGGGACCTCTTTTCTACTCCACCATTCTTCCTGCATTAACATCCGCCTCACAGACCTGGGCCCTACAAAACAGGATGAGAATGCCATTCTGGTATTCTAAAGAAAAATCAAAAGGGCCATGCTTGGAATATCACATTTCACTCAAGTGAGAGAAGGAATCCAGAGTTCCGACCTCCGTCAACGATCAAGAATCAGGGATGCTGTCTCGTTTGCCAAGGCGTCAAAAATCAGATGGGCCAGACATGTAATGCGATTTAGAGATGACTGCTGGACTAGAGCAATTACCAACTGGATTCTAAGGGACCTCAAAAGAATGCGAGGCCACCCACCTATGAGATGGTTAGACTTTTTCGTCAAAACTCTGAACAGGTTTGAGGCTCTTTGTGTTCCTGGAGCTAGCAGATGCCATTGGGCTACAGTAGCAAGTGACAGGGATTAATGGAGCCCACTGGTGCCCACTAGAGCAAATTGATGAGCACGGGATGACAAGTGATATTATAGTTAAAGCTACAGTGCTGCCAGAGGGCATTTTCTTTTTATGTTCAGGTTCAATTTATATTACTCTATATGGTTCCTCAAGCCTATCAGGAGTGATCCTGGGCAGAAAGCCAGGAATAAGCCACAAGCACTGTAGATGTAGCCTCCAAATAAAACAAAACAAAAAATCATAAAGACTTGAAAATATAAGACCTGAAATATTTCCCATGTGTGAGCAACAGGTAAGTTGGAGAATTAAGTTAGTGGCCAAGGTACCATAGTACCTTAGTCACCTTATTTATATTGTGACAATAAAACAATCCAAATAAAGATTAGATACTTAATGGGCTTATGAATGAAGCTTAGTTAATAAGAAGACAGCACAGGGGGAATTCTTGGGGAGAGTTATAGGTTTATCCCACGATATTTAGAACAGAGAACAGTTGTAACTGAAGTTTATATAGCATGTCAATCATTATCAGGCATCCCTGAGTACAGGTTGTGTCCCCTGTGATTTACAGACTATCGCAGTAAATCTGTTATCAGATAGGTCACTGTCACTGTCCTCCCGTTGTTCATTGATTTGCTCGAGTGGGCCCAGTAACGTCTCCATTGTGAGACTTCTTGATACTGTGTTTGGCATATTGAATACACTCAGTAGCCTGCCAGGCTCTCCGAGAAGGGTGGAGGAATCAAACCCAGCTCGGCCAGGCTGGCTGCACGCAAAGCAAATACCCTACCCCTGTGCTGTAAGATAGGTGTTTCTATCAAAAGGGGCATTAATGCAGTCACTCACCATAGAGGCAGAGTACCACCAACCATCTGGATCCAAAAAGATGACCTACTAGTTAGGGCACTCCTAGCATCCAAGTTCATTTGACTCACTGGCTCATTTCTTGAAGATTCTCACTGTTTCAGGAGACAGTCTGTCCAGTGTGAGTGCTGGAGAGAAGTAAAGCAGCTTCAGGAGAGGTGACCAAGAACAAATGTGGGTTAGTCAGAGTATGCTACCATGACTCACTGCTCCACAGAGTTCTAATCAGTCAGGCATCAAGAAAGTCCCACAACCTGTTAAATTGCAATTGGCAAAGAGAAAAACAAGGACCTTCAGACAAGCAGAGAATGTTCCCAATCAGAGCTATGCAATTATCTCATCTCCTTTACTGCATAGTTGAAGGACAGAAATCAAAAGGAGGAGAGAGAAGTTCCCTATACAGGTCACCCAAGGGAGGGAAGTAGCTGATGTCACTACATAAAAGAAGTTACCAAAGGTTGAATCAGAGGCAAGTTAGAAACAGATATGCTTAGTACAATGGGAGAGGGCATCAGGGGAACACTGGAGGTCAGCCTATGCCAAGAGGGAGGAGCTGGTAGCTTTGGATAGCCTTAGAAAATGTTGTTTGCAAGTGTTAGTGGTGCTTTTGTAGCAAATTTTCACAGTAGACTATTTTCCTCTTGCCCAAGGTAGCAGAATATTTTCCAGAAACAGGAGTATTCAAGGGTTAGCATAATGGCACAACTGCACTCAATATTTTATTTTGTAGTTCTTAGCAATGATATTGACATGTCAAAATTTTGCTCCCATTAAAATGGTGAGCAATCATTCTAAGGAGATCACTTAACCCATGTAGCAAGCTTTGTTATCTGTACTTTACAGTGAAATGATATTCCATGTTTTATATAAAATTAAACTATTGTAACAGTACTTATTCTTATCATATTCAGAGCTTTCTGGTCATTATTTTTCTATTCTATGCTACTAAACTTAAGAAATTTCTTGCCAGGACCAAGAAAAATTATTTTATGATATACAAAGGATAAACCCATGACCTGAAAATTCCTCTCCTAAAATATGCTCAAAAAATATCAAATTAGAGCAACAATTTTCTTAGTAATATGCATATCTAGAAATTATACTTTGTCACAAGTCAAAATATTTAATATACTTAACCTACCAAACATCATAAATTAGCGCAGCCCAGGCAACATTTCACCTCTGATGCCAACACAGAAAATTCCACAGAAATTTCCTGCCACTACAAAGACAAGGTGTTTCTATTTAACACAGTGGGTTTAACCCCCTCTCCAAGGACCTTTATCCATCCACAGAGTTTGAAAGGTTGAAAACTTTAAACGTGATCTGAATGCTTACAAGTTTTGACAAAATCAAATAATACAAAGCCTATAAAATGTTTCCTATAGTTTTTCACCCTAAATGTCACATGTCTTATTGAGACTTTGGGTCATTGTGCTGCTCAGTATCATGAGAGTATCACAACTGCATACAGTAGTCTAGGAGAAGATGAAAATTCAAAGTATGATTTTCATTGAGTGTATGCTATCGTTTGCACTTTCAAAAAGTTGAAAACAATTTGAATAATTTAGAGCCATTTGTATTAATGCTAAGTTACCTCAGAACGATAGCACAGCGGTAGGGCATTTGCCTTACTAGCGGCCAACATGGCCGACCTGAGTTCGATTCCTCCGTCCCTCTCGGAGAGCCCGGCAAGCTACCGAGAGGATCTCACCCGCACGGCAGAGCCTGGCAAGCTACCCGTGACGTACTCGATATGCCAAACACAGTAACAACAAGTCTCGTGATGGAGACCGTTACTGGGCCCGCTCGAACAAATCGATGAACAACGGGAGGACCGTGACCATGACCTCAAAGTATTGAATTGGTAAGAAAGCGACTTCAAGTTTTCTGTGTATCATCTTTATTTGTTAGGCTACAGACACATTTTTTGAGCAAAGTAACGGATACTTTGCTTTTGGAGTTTTTATGAATTTTTAAACAAACTAAGACAAAAGAGTGTTATGATCTTGGGGCTGGAGCAATAGTACAGCAAGTAGGGTGTCTGTCTTGCTACCCAGGTTTGATCCCCGGCATCCAATATAGTACCCTGAGCACCGCCAGGAGTAATTCCTGAGTGCAGAGTCAGAGGTGTGACCCAAAATGCTCCCCTCCCAAAAAAAGGCTGCTATGATCTGTAAATTTCTGTTTGGAAATAAAATCTAAGTTTTCTAACTTGATTGCATATCATTTTGTTAAATAGCCCTACTTAGCATTTGCTCACATTTATTTTTGTTTATTTATTCATTGTCACACCCTGCGATGCACAGGGGTTATTCCTGGCTCATGTACTCAGGAATTACTCCTGGCAGTACTTGGGGGACCATATGGGATTCTGGGAATCGAACCCGGGTTGACTGCGTGCAAGGCAAACACCCTACCCACTGTGCTATCGCTCCAGCCCCAATATTTGCTCACACTTATTAAAATACGTAAGTAAATAAATAAATCTTTTAGTTACTTCTAAAAGGGGGAGATCGTTCTGAATGGGGATCCTGGGGATGCGGCTCAGTGGTAGAGTGTTTGTATTATGACCCTGTAAATTTGATCCCTGGCATTAACCTACCTGTGGCATGTCATCACTATAGTTTACCTCAGAATCACAACAAACTTGAACTCTGGCACAACACAAACAAGTATATACCAACACCACAACCAAGTGTGTGACACTCACACATAATAATCACAGTCAATAGAAGCAAGGGTGGGGTACAGTTATTGTACTTACAGTAAGAATTATAAGTACTGGTAATTGAGTAAAGGCTAAGAATGCTCATCTAAAAATACTTCAGAACCACAAGATGCCACAGAAAGAAATATAATTTTGTTTGAATGTATTTTCATTTATTCATTCACCCATACCTTTATTCATTTACCACATACCCTATTTAATTTATTTTATCGATTGGCATAACAAAAATTCCAGACCTCTTTATAAATCTATATCTCTTTTCAAATAATCATTGGCAGTTTCTTGTATAACCATAAGCAAAGTTTATTTAATTTTTAAACTATTTTTATTACTACATAATAGGTAAAGGTAAAGGTAAAGGCCCTCCCGTTGATCGTCAATTTGCTAGAGCGGGCCCAGTAACGTCTCCATTGGAGACTTTGTTGTTACTGTGTTTGGCATATCAAATACTCTCGGTAGCTTGCCGGACTATAATGTAGTATTATTATGTAGTAATAATACATCCAGCTGTTCTTAGGGCTTACTCCTAGCTCTGAGCTCTGAGCTCAGTGATCACTCTCAGGACTAGGGGAAGCAGATGTGGTACGGGGTCAGGTCAGGCATTTGCAAGTTAAGTTCCTTCCCCACTCAAATATCTCTTTAGCATCCCTTGAGTAAAGTTTAGTGTGTATTTTAGGTCTTCCTCAATTTTTTGAGATCTTGGGGCTCATTTAGTTTAAACTCCAAATCCAAATAAGTCTAATTCCTTATTTCAAAGACTGAGGGGAAAATAAGCAAAATTTTCATCAAGTTTTATGGTTGTTATTTGTGCCATTACTGTTGCTTTACTCCAAAAAGGAGTAGTGAATGCCTGGCATGTGCCATGGCTCATACACCTTTTCCTTTGGTATTCATCAGGGACGACACACTTCAGTTGCTGTTCTTTCACACACCTGGTTGCAGTGTACTGGGGATTATATACTTTGTTTTGGCACCAGGAATCCCAAGTGTTTCCAGATTGCACTTATTACACGTGGGATGGTGTCAGGGATCAAATTCCATACCTCATGTTTGACAAATGGGACCTTTACCACTGATCTCTTCCCTTCTTCTTTGGAAAATAATTTGTGAAATTTTACCAACATGTCACTGATTACTTTCATTCTTTTCTCCCACAAGTATTTACTGACTTACAATGTCCTCATAAGGGCTCTTCTAAAGTGATTCTCCCTCTGTTCATAAAAATTATATTATTCTTTCTTGGTTTTTACCAGTGTAATGTGTGATCTTTGGCTTATTATTTTTAATTTTGTGTCATCTGAAACTGCATTATAAAGAACTATGTTTAAATTTTCTATATGACAGGTACTAATAATTCAATAACAAGCAAAACAAATCCTCCCCTCTTAGTCCTTCAATTTATAAGTCTAGGAGGTCAAGGACATCTAATTCTAATATAAGCTATTTTTATGACCCTTATTTTTCATTTTTGCTTAGTTTCTTCACAACTGCTTAATTAATGTGTGATTGTGGCTGGGGAGATATTATAGAGATTAAGTTATTGGTCTTGTAGCATCCCATTATGGTTCAGTCCCTGGCACCACATATACCACCCACTTAATCACTTAATCACTTAACTTCCCGTTAGTCGTCGATTTGCTCGAGCGGGCGCCAGTAACGTCTCCATTTGTCCCTGTTGCGTGCTAGTGTAGCCCAATGGCATCTTTTCGCTCCGGGAACATGGAGGGCCTCAAACCGATCGTTCATGATCTTGACAAAGAAGTCTGACCATCTGGTAGGTGGGCGGCCACGCGGTCTCTTGACATCCCGTGGAATCCAATCAGTAACAGCTCTAGTCCAACGGTCGTCTTTAAATCTCATTACGTGACCAGCCCATCTGATTTTCGACACCTTGGCATATGAGACAGCGTCCCTGATCCTTGATCGTCGACGGATGTCAGAACTCCGGATTCGTTCTCTCATTTGAGTGAAACGTGTTATTCCAAGCATAGCTCTTTCTATTCTTCTTTGGGAGACCTGAATGGCGTTCTCATCTTCTTTGCGTAGGGCCCAGGTCTCTGAGGCATATGTTAATGCAGGAAGAACAGTGGAATCAAAGAGATGTGCCCGGAGCCAGAGGTTCTTCGTCCTCTTAGCTATTTCTTCGACGTTCTTGAAGGCGTTCCAAGCCGCTCTCTTCCTCCTGCGCAGCTCGGGTGCCAGGTCATTTCTCATGTTGACCTCTCGACCTAGGTACACATAGCTGTTGCATTCGGAGATGGTCGTTCCATTGAGAGCAAATGGGGCGTCAGGAACAAGGCTGTTTCTCATAAACATTGTCTTCGTAAGATTCAGCTGTAGTCCTACCTTTCTACACTCATGGTCAAAGTCGGCCAGCATTTGTGCCGCTTGGCTGATGTTTGGTGTTATTAAAACAATGTCATCAGCAAAGCGGAGGTGGTGTAGTTGCCGACCATCTATCTTCACTCCCATTCCTTCCCATTCCAGTCGTCGCATGATGTTCTCGAGGGTGGCACTGAAGAGTTTCGGTGAAATGGTATCACCCTGCCGCACCCCTCTCTTGACATCAACGATCACTTCTTTGTAGAATGGTGAGATCCTGGTAGTGAATCCGCAATACAGCTCACGGAGGATCCTGATGTATTGGGCTTGAATGCCCTGATTGGCTAGGGCTTCAATGACCGCTTCCGTCTCAACAGAATCAAAGGCCTTCTTTAAATCAATGAATGTTAAGCAGAGCGGCATCTTGAACTCCCGAGAAACCTCAATGAGCTTGGTTACCGTGTGGATATGGTCGATGGTGCTGAATCCTTTGCGGAACCCTGCTTGCTCGCATGGTTGTCCTTCATCTAGTGTTCTGCCAATCCTATTCAGGATGACTCGAGTGAACAGCTTGTAGATGACAGACAATAGGCAGATGGGGCGATAGTTGCCAATGTCATGGATGTCTCCCTTCTTGAACAGTAGTACGGTCCTGCTGGTTTTCCATTGGGACGGAACCTTGCATTCAGACAGGTAGCGAGTGAAGAGCCGAGCCAGTGTATTGATGAGTACTGACGGCAGGTTCTTCAGGTGTTCAGGTCTGACCTTGTCTGGGCCGGGTGCTGTTTGCTTCTTTACCAACGAAATGGCGTGTCGGATTTCGGAAGGGAGAACGTTAGGAACGACATACCCATCCTGTGGAATTTGGTATGTCGGCAAGTGGACATGGCTATCGAAGAGATTTGAGTAGAAGTCATGGATAATCTTCTCCATTGCCGTTCTGGAGGATGTGATGGATCCATCAGGACGTCGGAGGGCAGTCATCTTGGTCTTATAGTTGGCGAAGGACAGGCGGGCGTTACGAATACTTTTCCCGGCTTCTGCCGCATCTATCAGTACTTCTGCTCTTCTCTCTTTGAGGTCTTCCTTGATCGCATCTCTGCACTGCTTTGCAAGCTCGGACGTTAGCTTGCGGTTGCCTGAGGCATGCGCCAAACCACGCTGGCGAATTAGCTCAAGAGTTTTCGAAGATAGGCGACTTTTTGTGGCTATCTCTCTCTTGGCGTTCCTCGCACATTCATGGAGGTGCTGAACCAGTCGATCGTATTCCTCGTCAATGTTGTCAACAATGGCATCTTCCCATGTTGCCGCAATAGTACCAAAGAGTTCCCAGTTGGTGGTCATTCTGGGAGTTCTCTTTTTGAACTTTGCAGCCCTTTCTCCCCGCTCTGTGAAGTAGAATTTTGCACGAAGGAGACGGTGGTCCGATCCCGTTCGAAATTTTGGGACAACAGCGACATCAGTCAGGCAAAACCGCCGATTGAATATGATGTGGTCTATTTCATTGTGGAATCGTCCACCGGGAGACTCCCATGTCCATCTTTTAGATTCTGCCTTCTGGAACTGTGAGTTACCATGAATGGTCTTGGTCGACATGATGAACTCAGACAGTCTCTCACCCTGTTCGTTCCATTCTAGGCCATGGGTCCCGATGTGAAGTTCTTCAGCTGATCTTCTCGGTCCTATCTTGGCATTAAAATCACCCACAATGATCTTGTAGAAGGTGTGGTCTTCTTTATAGAACTTCTCTAGCTCCATGTAGAACTTCTCGATTTCTCTTTCATCATAATGAGATGTTGGTGCGTAGACAACGAAGATAGAAACTGCAGGCAGTGAGCCACATCTATTCAAATGTAAACGTCCGATTCGGGTTGTTAGGCATTCGAATGAATCAATGCTCTTGGCCAAGTTTGTGTTGACAAGGACACCGACGCCTCCAACACCTCTTTTATCGCATGTTCCGAGGAACAATTCTTCTCCGGTGTCGAAAACAGCATGGTGAGATTCGTGCCTTCTTGTCTCGGTCAGACCAATGATGTCGTACTTGATCATTCGCGCTTGTACCATCAGGTCCTCGATGGATGCATCTGATGCTAGCGTACGTGCATTGAAAGTACAGACGATCATTTTTGTCTTCCTTCGTTGTGGCAGCCTAGTTCGGCCTTGAGATTTTGTCGGCCTCTCCTTTCTCATCCTTCTCAGTGCTGCCATGTCGGTGAAGCCTTCAGGGTCAGGTGAATGAGACCAGTTGTAGTTACTGGTTTTGGCATATCGAATACACAGCGGATAGCTTGCCAGGCTCTTCCGTGTGGGCGGAATACTCTCGGTAGCTTGCCAGTCTTTCCGAGAGGTATAGAGGCTTTTGGGGTGGCCTCTAATCACCCTTGAAGGTGTTACCATATTTGAACCCTATCAAATATGGTACGACAATTCCAGAAGATGGGTATTTAGTGTCTTATGATGTGTCGCGCGGCCGCTTGCCCATCCCCCACAAATCATTTCCAGGAAAGACCCTAAGTACTTCCAAGTGTGGCCTAAATTTTCACTTTCCTACACAAAATTATGTGACTATTTCAAAGACAGAAACTGTAGTAGTCAAAAGTTACTATTTTATTTAAGCAGTAACACTCTATTTGCAAACTGCTCTGCTCCATACCACATAATAGTAGTAGAACTCTGTCAAAGTTCTGGGGTCTCTTCCCAGTGACATACATATTATTTATAACAGCGAGCATATTCTACTCCCCAAATACAGATAATGTTGCAAGATGGGGTGGCCCAATTTTGGCTCAACTTCATTTGCAGGAACTTGTGTGAATTTTCTTTGAAGAAATAGCTAAGAGGATGAAGAACCTCTGGTTTCTGGGCACATCTCTTCAATTCCACTGTTCTTCCTGCATTAACATATGTCTCAGAGACCTGGGCCAAATGAAAACAGGATGAGAATGCTATTTGTGTCTCCCAAAGAGGAATCGAAAGAGCTATGTATCACGTTTCACTCAAATGAGAGAACGAATACAAAGTTCTGACCTCCGTCGACAGTCAAGAATCAGGGATGCACTCTTGTTTGCCAGGATGTTGAAAATCAGATCGGCTGAACACATAAAGAGATTTGGAGATGACCATTGGACTAGAATCATTACCGACTGGATTCCACGGTCATCAAGAGATCGCGTGGCCACCCACCAACAAGATGGTCAGACTTCTTGGTCAGATTTCTTCTTCTTCCTGAATGATCTGTTTGAGGTTCTTCGTGTTCCTAGGACGAGCATATGCCACTGGGCTACACTAGCACAGGACAGGGACGAAAGGAGACGTTACTGGCACCTGCTCGAGCAAATCGATGAGTAATGGGATGTGAAATGATCAAGTGATCAAGTGTGTGGATTTTGGAAGTCTGAAAAAGTATTAATCTTTCAAAAGTAACCTTATAGACTGGAATATTCCTATTTCATGAATATAGAATAAAGAATGAAGTCACAAAGCAAATACAAAAAATGTGGAGGGATTAGCATAATTTTTATATCTTTCATGGGAGAGGGCTCTGGAGCGATAGCACAGCGGGTAGGGCGTCTGCCTTGCACGCAGCCAACATGGCCGACCCGAGTTCGATTCCTCTGCCCCTCTCGGAGAGCCTGGCAAGCTACCGAGAGTATTCGATATGCCAGACACAGTAACAACAAAGTCTCCAATGGAGACGTTACTGGGCCCGCTCGAGCAAATTGACGATCAACGGGAGGGCCTTTACCTTACCTTTACCATGGGAGAGGGCGGCGGTATAATGCTTGTTATTATTTTATGAAGCACTATAAGTTAACTGTAACTTAAGGTATTAAGTTCAAAGATTATACATTTTTCCCCAGGATCGTGCTTTCTTTTAGGAAATGACATTGACATTTTTTCCACTACAACATTACAAAATATTTACAAGAAAACATTAAGGATAAATAAAACATGAAGGACAAAAATGGGGTAAAACAAATTGACAAGATGGGGTGAGACAAATTGTTTCTTCATAAATCACTACATTGCTGCCCACAGCACCACAAGAAGAGAATCACAAGTTTCCAAATAACTGGAAATGGAAGAAGCAGAAAGAAAATTATTGTATGAATGGGAATGGATATTATTAATTTAACTGCTTAGCAGTTAACTGCTTCAATAATCAATCTACTTTGCATGGAATACCCTCTCTTTAGATAAGTATATTTTTAACAATGTTTCACCTTACTAGACTCTAAACTGAAATGAAAAGTTATTCTTTCTGTGAAAGTAGCTCTTTTGCCTATGTTTAATTAGAGATCTTTGTTCATGAACCACTGACTTAACAGAAGCCTGCTCCAACGCTCAAAGTTGTCACAGTAGCCCTTTCATCTATCTCACAAAAGCTTCAGGAACTTCATACTTAGTTTATACTGAAACAGAAACAGATGGACCAGATTTTGAGGCTGCTTTGACAAAAATACCCAGGGGAATCATCTTCCTACTTTCTTTGTGGATCCATAGTAATCCCTTTACTCTCTCGATATACCCTCAGGACAGTGGGCAAAAACAAGTCTTCTCTTCTTTGGAATGAGTAATCCTGGCCTGTTGATGATAACAGTACTTGTACTATCTCCTTTAGTCACAGAATCAAGTTAGACAAAGTGCATGAAATGCCAGGTAAGCAAGTAAGTCAGTGGGAAATTCCAGTTGCAGTAGGTCCAAGAAGAGGTACCAAAGGCAGGTGCATCATTCAAGGATGAAGTAGAGCGTTTTCTAGGAAAGGTGATCTCATGGGGGTATCGTGAGGATGAGTGCCAGGAGGCTGCCCTGAAAATGAGCTACGGGTTGGCCTAATGGTGTTTCTAAAAGCAAAAGTTGATATAAGCAGCATTCCAGAGTGCAGCTAGCACCATCATCTGGTGTTCTTTGTTCTTTGTTCTTTGTTATTCTTTAATTCTCTTATGGGCTTGGCCTGTAGGGTTCATGAATTTTTCAGTTTTGGTGATGATACAGATTTGTTTTCCATGTTGATGATTATTCTGGGCTTCTGATACTAGCAGAATTGTAGAAGGGGCAAGAAAGAGCATAGGCTTTTACTTTACTTCTGCTTCTCCATCTTGGAGCTTTGCACCAATATTGCTTACGAAGTCTCAAGTCAATCCCTGCTTGATGCCAAACTAATGCTTGGAACTTCTAATAAATTACCTTTTTTTGGTTTGTTTTTGTGAACCAAGATATTTTAAAAATTGAATCACTATGAAATACACAGTTCAAAGTTGCTCATGATTGGGTTTCAGCAAGACAATGTTCCAATACCCACCCCTTCACTAGTGTACATTTCCTGCCACCAATGTCCCCAGTTTCTTTCCTGTACTCACACCCCTTGCTCCCGCATTCCCACAGAACCTGCCTCTATGGAAGACACACATACAAAGTCTCTCTTTCTCATTCTCTTATTCTCTCTCTCTCTCTCTCTCTCTCTTTCTCTCTCTCTTTCCTTTTAGGCACTGTGGTCTGCAATACTGTTACTGAAAGGTTATCACTTTACCTCCTTTCATCACTCAGTTCTTGCCCAGAGTGATCATTTCCAGTTATCATTGTCATATATGCCACATCTCTGCCTAACTGTACTCCATCACAACTTAATCAATTATCTTTGACACAAGCTAATTTGAGTTTCTCTCGGGTAAATTGAGTCAAATTAACACAGAAAAGTAAGGGAGAATTTAATTTAAAAAAAAAAAACAACAACAACATTGTGGTGAACCGGGTCTAATGGGGCAGAGGAGCTCCTAGGAAATTCTTTGATTGTATGTTAAAGAAATTTGGTGAACGTTGCATAGCCAAAAATTATTGGAGTAGAATTTAACTGAAGAAGGTTTGAGTGACATAGACTTGAAGAATTGGAGATTTATATGATGTTTGTCTATAAAGAAAAGGAAAAAAAAGTCAGGAGGGTGATGAATATTTTAAAGTTTTATTTTACTCATTTGCTAAAACACCAGTTTCCTCTCATTTGAATAATGTAAGGAGTCTCAGGGGCCAAATCTCTGGATTCTGTAAATGATCACTGTCTTACATTCTAAGTCTAAGAAAGTATTCTCAGAGGCATCCAGAATTCTGACATGATGGATGATAGGACTAATTAACCAAGGAGCATGGATTCCCCTGTGCTTTAACTGTTGAATTATGAGCTGAATTGGGACAAGCAACTCCTAATTTGGGGTGGTCCTCTGAAATAACAACTTCTGGCAAAAAAAAAAACTAGTAAAATTACAAATTACACCCAAGGGAAAATATACTATGGATATATCCTAGATCCTTTGATATTCATAAAAATAATCTTGCTTTCTAGAGACATTGGTCAATCTATGCTAGGGGTCTATGTGCTCCTGTGAGATCTATAATGAGAAGCTCATTAGAAAAGGCAGCAGTGATGGAATCCCTCCTTTGAAATAAATAAATCATAGGATTTAATAATACTATATTGTTACTTGAAAGTTCTTAAGTGAGTATATCTCAAAAGTTCCCATCACATGAAATTAAATTTGTAAATATGTATTTTGGGATTTATAAGCTACACATTATAGTTATCCCACAGCAATATATACAAATGTGAAATAATTTCCTTGTATACCTGAATCAGCTGTTACAAATCAATAATAAAAACATCACAATTAAAAACTTATTTTTCTTTTGGTGGAAGAGCTCTAGTTATTTGCATCATGTGTGAACAGAAAGTACACAAATATCAAAGCCAATATGGAAATCAATTAATTTATTTTAGTAACATCAACACAAATTATTCAACCATTTGTTTAACCATTCATTTACTCAGACTAAAGGCATTAGAGATACAAATACCTCAAGGCAGTCTTTGCCTTTCAGGTTCTAATTAGAGAGATAAAATAATAATAGATCGTAAGTATCATCTAATGGCAGAGCTAATACAGTATGCTCTGCAAATATGGGAAAAAAAAGGGAGTATTGGAATGTTAGTTCAAAAGTTGGTGAGACCCATTGCTCTGCCTGCCCCCAAGGAATTCTCACAGCTGCTATCTTCTAGAACGTAGTGAAAGCTCAATGTACATGGTGGCAGTGGCAAGAAATGCTGGCCTCATGGAACAGGGGAGGAGCTGACCCATCTCCTTCCCCCGTGCCCTGATGGGACTCTGAGATGATGCCCACAAATGGCCAGAGTGATCATTTCGGCTACTTAAGCTCCCACATGGCCATGATCCAGAGAAACACAGACACAAATCTTGGAACTGAGTAACTCCCTGCAGAGATCTCTCCCGACCCTAATTATTAAAATTATAAAATTCTTGTATTTTATCCATAACAAGCAATACAAAAAAATTGTGTAGCATTGCATTTTCGGCAAGTTTGAGTGGTGGTGGCACTGGTGTTGAAATATCGAATGTAACCAAAGTAGAGAGAGACTATTGCCCAAATTTTCTGCAACACAGGCAGGGGAAGGAGTGGAATGGGGGTGATACTGGGGATTTTGGTGAGAGAAAATGTACATTGGTGAAGGTATGAGTGTTTGATGATTGTATGATTGAAGCTCAAATATGAATGCTTTGTAACTGTACCTCACAGTGAATCAATAAAAAGGAGAAATTTTTTTTAAAAATAAAATTTTAAAATTTCCCCCCCAAAAGTCGGTGAGAAACAAAAATAAATAAATGTCAATTACTTCAAATCAACATGGTGAGAAAAAAGATGGGGTTAGGACACTTGGCCCATCTGTTGCTGATTAAAAGCATGATCTTGGGGAAAAAGGTTATTTGCTTTCATAAAGAACTGAGATGTAACTTGTAGAATTTTGAAGTTGTTATGATCTGTATGTATATCTGGGTATTTTTGTGTAAGTGTATTTTAACTTGAGATACATCTGCTGAACAAGAAATGATTTGCACCCAAAGCAAAATGGAAAGACTAATAAGAGAATGCAAAGCACAAAACTTTTTTTGGTCTGTTTCCAAATGCATTCCGATTTCCTTGTCTTGTTTGATTAAACTTATCTTAAACATACTGTGATTTAAGGGGATTGGGTTGGAGAAAGAAAACCATGTATTAGTTTCAAACCATTTATCTTTATTTAAAGAACAGCCTTTATATGCAAACAAGTCTGTCTTACTTTGTTTCTTCTCAAACTAACAATCTCACCTCCTTAGCTATTTTGTACTCACTCTATAAACTATGTTCTAGATTTGTAAAATATAGGTTTTTTCTCTGAACTTCTAGTACACAATTTTTTTAGTCTTGTTTCATTAAAAATCATTACATCTGGGCTAGAACTATTGTACAGCTGTTAGATACTTGCCTTGCATGCAGGGGACCTGGGTTCCATTTTGCCAAGAGTAATCCTTGAACCTAAAGTAAACCCTGAGCACCACCACTGTGGCCCAAATACTAACAAATAAATAACTTAATAAAATTTAAAGCATTACCTCACTGTTTATCATACACTAGGAACTAGAGAAGAATTTTACATATATCTATCACAATATGTCTATGAAATATGCTATGTCCATATTTTTTACAGAGGAGAAAATACACTCAGAGAGTCTTGAAGGTAACAAAACTAGAGTATTACTATGTTCATTGAACTGTTCTTCAGCTTATATCCAAGGCCAAATTCTTTGTGACTATAATCACAAGGACAGGAAAATGAAGTAAAACTTGTAAACAAGTCCTCACCTGTCAGCTGATCTTTGTGCCAGGTAAAGGTAAAGGTAAAGGTAAAGGTAAAGGCCCTCCCATTGATCGTCGATTTGCTCGAGCGGGCCCAGTAACGTCTCCATTGGAGACTTTGTTGTTACTGTGTTTGGCATATCGAATACTCTCGGTAGCTTGCCGGGCTCTCCGAGAGGGGCGGAGGAATCGAACTCAGGTCGGCCATGTTGGCCGCTTGTAAGGCGAACACCCTACCGCTGTGCTATGTGCCAGATTCCAGAAAATTTTGACGTATATACTTTCTCTGGGCCGGAGCGATAGTACAGTGGGTAGGGTGTTTGCCTTGCATGCAGCTGACCTGGGTTCGATTCCTCCACCCCTTTTGGAGATCCCGGCCAGCTATCAAGAGTATCTCGCCCGCAAGGCAAAGCCTGGCAAGCTACCTGTGACGTATTCGATATGCCAAAAACAGTAACAACAAGTCTCACAATTTGTGAGACTGGTGCCCGCTTGAGCAAATTGATGAACACCGGAGGACAGTGCTACAGTGCTATACTTTCTCCAAAAATCAGTAAAGCTTTAAAGGCCTATAAAGCTATTATTTCTTATTTGTATTCTATAGTTATAAGAACAAAGCTAAAAGAGCTTGTCCCAAGTGATACCCTACATGGTGGATTCTTAAATTAGATTCTTATATTCTTCCTCAGTTACCAGTGATGAGCTCAGAAATGATGTCCCGCTTTCAGTATTCCAAGAGAGAGTCCCTTCCATAATTAGCTCTTCTCTCAATCCAGTCCTCGTTTTCCTTCCTCTCTTCTCATCCCTGTAGGCTCCATCAGGAAGACCATATACATGGATTTATCCCTGCACTGTCAGTCAACCTAAGTTCACCTACAGCCTTTCCTAGGACTAAAGCTGTTAGTCAACATCACACTGACAGTCTCTGTTTTATTCATAGTCAAAGTGGCAAGAGACTATTTAAAACATTTTATAAATAGAATAGGGCTGGAGCAATAGCACAGCAGGTAGGGCGTATTCCTTGCACGCAGCTGACCCTGGTTCGATTCCCAGCATCCCATATGGTCCCTTGATCACCACCAGGAGTAATTGTTGAGCGCAGAACCAGGATTAACCCTTGGGCATTTCCAGCTGTGACCAAAAAAAAAATTTATAACTAAGAGAGGTATGCAACAAAACAACAAACATCCACCCAGTTCCTTGACTCATTTTTCATTTATGTCAATGTCTACACTTTTATGAGGCATACAAAGTAGAATAATATATTTAAAATATTCATAGCAAAATAATGTAACAGCTATATCAAACTAAATTATGTTAACCTTTGAATTGTTTGATATATAGAAATTGTAATTATTTTACCAGAATGCTCAGGAATATCTTAAATACTGAATAAGTGTTTAATCAATTATAGTAAGGCATTTAAGTCATCCTACATTTAATGAAAGCTTTATTCTCTTTCATAAACTACTAAATTCTCCAACTTACAAAGGAATGTGACAGCATTTTAATGTTTCATAGTACTTAAATGAAAGTATCATTTATTCCCACAAGTTATCAAATTCCCAGTCTTTAGCGGAGTGTGGCAGCACTTTAATATACAAAGTATTATAACAAAGAACCATGAACGGCAATTCCTGACTATCTTTCCCATTCAATTCTTTTTTTAAAAATTTTTGTATTTATTGAATCATCGTGAGAACAGTCTCAAAGCCTTTCAGTTTAAGTCTCGGTCGGTTATACAATGATCAAACACCCATCCCTTCACATGTGCACATTTTCCACCACTGAGGAACCCAGTATACCCCCCCCACTCCTTCCCCTACCTTGTGTGCCAGATTTCCACTTTACTCTCTTTCTACGTTGCTCACATTCAATATTGCGACAAAAGACCCACCATTATTATTTGGAATTTTCTCCAACAATCAGACCTGCCAAAAAGACGTCATTAATTTGTTTTCTATTGCTGATTATAAAGAACATATGATGTTGCAAGGCCATTATTGTAACCATGCGATTTTGGATTTCTGATATTCTAGTAATAAGTATGGAGGGATTAATGCCAAAAGCCACTGGATTCTGAGATTGGTTTGTGTGCCTTGGGATCATGGTTCTTCAAGAGCCAGAGGAGGTGTTCATGAGTGGCAACTCTAGGCCTTGTCAGGACAGGGAGCAGGGCCGGTTCCATCCCCAATCCCATTAGGCCCCGAGTGCCTTGTCACTGCAGTTTCCTACCTGGCTGTCCATTAGGCTCTGAAAGATAGCAGCCACCGTGTCACCACCAGCAGGGGAAAAAGGTGGAGGAACAAACACCCTTCCCCTCCCAGGGCAGCATGGAGCCCACATACCAGAGATATGCTTGTAGAAGCTCATGGTCGCTGAAATTCCATCCGGAGAAGGTGGGGAGGTACCACTTGCCCCATCTGGAACCTCCTGGTGATATCAGCTTTTCCCATTCAGTTCTCAGAGAAGCTCCTAAGAGTAACAATGGAAATAATACTAGTGATTACCCCCAGTAATTAGCTCCACAACTTGGGACATTTTGCAAAAGCCCATCTAAGGGATAAAGAGATAGTACAGCAGGTAGAGCTCTTGCCTTGCATGAAGCTGACCCAGGTTTAATTCCTGGAACTCCACAGGATCCCCTAGCCCTGCCAGGAGTGATCCCTGAGCGGGGACAGGAGTGAGACTTGAGCACAGCCAGCGATGTCTCCAAAACAAAAATAGTTAATTAAATAAAAGATATGGTCTATACTTAGGAAACTTCAGGACCTAGGTGATCTTTTCAGTCTTTTTTGGACGATCTAGCCTCTGTTTAGGAGAAGCAAGGAGTGTTGCAGCTACTTATTCAGATTTGGAATGAAAATTTTCTGACTTCCAATGACCTTAAGTCCCTTTGAAACTTGCTAACCACATAGCTTCATGGACTCAGACATCAGGAGAAAAACTATTATCACTGGGAGGAAACAGAAGAACACACAAAATAGTGGCATTAATAGGCATTATTTTTCTGTGGTTACACTTAACCTACTAGTAAATAGGTCTTGATGTTTGGTTAGGGGCAGCAGAGGATGAGACATATGACCAGTACATCTCTCCCTCTGCAACTCAGTGAGGTCTGTCATTGTTAAGTGTCTGACCACAGGGGAGCACATCCCCTATGTGACTCCCTTATATGATTCTTTTTTGGTTTTGCTTTATTGGGCCACACCCAGTGGTACTCAGGAATCACTGCTGGCAAGCTCAGGGGTCTATATGGGATGCTGGGAATCAAACCTGCATTTGACTGCATACAAGGTAAGCACCCTACTTGCTGTGCTATTGTACCAGCCTCTCATCTGACTCGTGAGCTACATTCCTCTAACACTGATATATTTCCATCATATGGAGAACAATGGTTTTGTGTACTTCATACCTGGACCTCTTTATTCTTCCCAGGCTAAGATTTTACTGCTGCAGGACACTGCCCAATAGCCCAGAGTGAGAAAACACCTCTGCCTGTATGTACCCTATTACCAGTACTGCTTTTTCAGCTTTGAAACACATTTTTTGTAGATACACATATGTAATGGCACCTCTTACAAGGCTAGTGGGTTTTGGTCTCCTTTTTTATTTTGGTTACAAAATGTTCATGTTTCCCGAAAGAATAATAAAAAGAGAAAATGTACAATAAAATGAGAAAATGGGTTAAGTTTTACTAATAGTGAAATCCTTGCCTGTCTGTCATTACACAATATTACAAACAGGGAAACAACCAATAAATTTTAATTTTCTCACAGTCTAAGGCTGAAAATATTAACCAAGTTCCCAGAATGGTTGCTTCTGGTGAGACCATTTAGGCTAGCACTCAAATAGTAGAGGAGGGAAACCAAGCAAAAAACTCTCTCTCTCTCTCTCTCTCTCTCTCTCTCTCTCTCTCTCTCTCTCTCTCTCAGAAGTATACTATCTCACTCTTATGGCAATCACCCTATGGATACCTATCTGTCTGTCTAAATACCTGAATAGCAGCATGTCTCTGAGGTGGTCCCACACATGAACAGAGCTGGCAATGAGCCCTTCCATTCAAGAACTCTTAAGCAAGGAAGCATGCCAAATGAAAATCATGGCCCCCTGAGCAGTGCACAGGACTTCCCAGGAGTGGTCGCCAAGCATTGCCAGATATGACCTAAACACTACCTTCCCAAACAAAATAAGGCAAGTAAATATGAATAAATTCATTTTTAAAGCATTTGACTGTAAATGTGGCCCATCTAATCTTCAAAGACTAAGTTATAAAATAATTTTTAAATTAATGCATTAGGCCCCTATTGCCTATATTATACAGAAATCCAAGATTGCCTTCTCAGGGTTGGGCTCCTTTTCCACAGGACTCTAGGATGACCCCAGGCCAGGCTCTCAGGTTACAATTCCCAGGAGCGGCCTTAGGACCAATGTGTACGTGTGGCCACTCAGATGACATGAAAAGTCATAAGCACCTGCTCTGAGAAGATTCTGTATTTGTCCAGGCCAGCAGGAAATCTGGAGCATATTCTGATAACAATAAGATATAATTTCACGAAGTTCCTGCTCCATAAATCAATGGAGGCTTTCAAAAAACTTCTCAAAAGCTAGATGTTAAAATGTGTATGCTGTATCTGCATGGTAAAATTGAGTCTTTCTTTTAGTTTCTATTCATTTGAATATCTCACATGAAAGGACATTAACTTTCACTGTTTTAACCATAATTTTAGTATTATGGAGTTTTTAAAAGAATGAGAAACTTCCATGACAATTCCTGAATCCTCTAGTAAATATAGATGTAGTGTTTCTCTATGTCTGCTTCTGCCTAGCATCAGGAAATAACATGATAAACAGAGCACCTTCCATTATGGCTATTTTTTTCCTGAGGAAGAGGTACTAGTTGGTCAGCAAAAACCAAGGAAGGTGCTGGTGAGAGTTCTGAGTAACACCACAGCAGAACGAGACTTCAAGAGTAGCCTGAATGGAGAGCATAGTAAATGGAGTGCTAACTATTGAATGAGAAACTCTGCAGAAATCTCTCCTTACAAAGCAGTTACTGTATCCTTCATGTTTTTTTCCCAGGAAAATTAAACAAACTCTTAGAAAGAAATTAATCTCTATCTTAAAATTCAAAGTAAAACTTTACTACTTCTGTCATGTATAAAGCATCTGAAATTATACAAAACCAAATCAATTTATCTGTTAAAAATATTCTAAAATATGCCATTTTCGCCCCCCAAAATTCAGGTTTTGATGTGATTTCCCCTAATTATTCTGACTTTTCCCTCTTTATTTTCACAAAGCCCTTCTCTAATGCATAGCAACAGACTGTATAATGATGCAAATTTCTCTGGGCACAGAAGGCACCAATCCGCTGCCATTTCTCAGAGCCTACTTGTCCAGTGAGTGACAGTCATTCTTTTCCAACTAAATCCTCAAACGAAGCAGGCCAGCATAGCTTCAAGAATTAAGACTCAGTATAATCCCTTTTCACCAAGTAGAGTGAGAATCACTGGAGTTGAAGACTTTTTTTGCAGCCTGGCACCAATGAAGTGTTCTCCATAAAGCAGAATCTGACTTTGAAAGAAACAATGATTTCACACTGACCCTACGTCTGATTGACTTCCTGAAAATGGTCTGATTGACTTCCTCTCAGGTTCTCAGTTATGTTCAAGTATAACATTTCCACATATAAGATACTGTAATCCATCAGTTATACCAAATGTCACACACTTATACAGCACACTCACACAAAACACACACACACACACACACACACACACACACACACACACACACCAATTTTCAGTTGTGCTTCAGAGAAACATATAGAGGGTCAGGATAGAGTTAGAAGCCAAAAAAGAGAGATTGGACAATTCTGTAGTCTCTTAAAAGAAATCAGATTTAACTCTAAAAATCAGTTTGTGTCTGAACTAGGGTAGTTGCTATAAAACCGTTGTTGTAAACTTAAAGAAAACATTGCTAGAACATAACTGGCTGGCCCAGAAGACAATACACAAAACAAAACAAAAAAAACCTTTGAACCAAGAAATCCCACCAAGTTCTTTTATTAAACCTGTACCAATTTATTCACCCAAGCATTTTATTTAATACTCTTATAAGCAATTCTAATAAGACTTATTTTGTAATTTTACAATCCATAAGAGATTAGAAGATGCAAAGAAGAAAAGGATCAGGATGTTATTAGGATCAAGAAAACTCATTTCTAACCCAAAAATGAAGGCTCAACAGGCAAATCAGAAGTAGAGCAACTGCCTCTCAGACACGAGGCTGCAAGTTCAATCTTTTGTGCATGGCAACTAAATACATTTGAGCACCAAACCAGGTATATGTGCATCACAACCAAGTGAGATCCCTGGTCACTATAACAGCAAAGGGAGTGGAACTTTAAAATTAAAAATAAATAAGTACAAATCACAGTCCTCTCGTTGTTCATCAATTTGCTCAAGCGGGCCCATTAACGTCTCCATCATGAGACTTGTTGTTACTGTGTTTGGCATATCGAATACGTCATGGGGAGCTTGCCAGGCTCTGCCGTGCAGGCGAGATACTCTCAGTAGCTTGCTGGGCTCTCCGAGAGGGGCAGAGGAATCGAACTCGGGTCGGCCATGTTGGTTGCTTGTAAGGCAAACACCCTAACGCTGTGAAATAATTTTTTAAAATAAATAACTTTAAAATTAAAAATTGAAGCAAAAACAACCCGTGCCATATATGTAAGAGGTGTTAGAGAACATAATTAATATTTGTGAAGGAGGGAGGAGAGGCAGGGAGATAATGTGAAATGCCTAACCCTCTTATCCACATCTAAAGATGCAACAGTACCTTTTCCTCACAATGAAGCCTCAGCTAATAAATAGCAAATATACTTACCAGTTAATAATGACATTGAGTAAAGTAGAAGAAAAGTTTTATATAGATGAGTTCTCCTCAAATAAGATCACAAAAAAATAGCTGACCACAAAAGAGTGCAGAGAAATTTGGGAAATGATAAAGATGACATATATATCAATTAAGATGAGATTACAGGAATGCAAACATTTCCCAATTTGTCAAACTCTACTCTAAAAGGGGTGTGTCACAATATGTAAATTATACCTCAGTGAAATAGATTTAAAAAATAAAAAGAAGTCTCCATTAAACTTAGCACTTTCAGGCACTATCCAACCATCAGGAAATTAATAATAGATGCAATACCTGCTTCCCAGATGACTCTGGCTACTTACAATATCAAAGAAGCATTTTGTGTTATCCACATTGTTGGTTATTGAAGATAAAAAAAAAGTTGGAAATATAATTCCCCATATTGGACACTTGCATAGTTCGATGAATTTACTGGCCAATGGATATACAAATTATTTCACAAAAATTTTTTTAAAATAATGCTCGAAAAGGAGGGTCTTTTTCTAGGAAGTTGTGTAGGTCATAAAAATCCGAAAGAAAAGATTAGGAACAAAATGATCACTGTCAGAGATCCTATCTCGTCTTTATTCCTCCAATACCATATTTAAATGTACATTAAGTTTTTTAGTAAATTTTTTGTGAAATAATTTGTTTTCTATTGCTGGATATGAAGACCATATGCGATTTTGAATTTCTGATATTTTACTAATTAAGTCTGGAGGGATTTCTGCCCAAAGCTGGATGATTATGAGATTGGTTTGTGTGCCTCTGGGCCATGGCCGTGCCAGAGAGCCACTCTTGGGGGAAACTCTGGCCTCGGCAGGGCGGGAAGAATGTGCCAGTTCTGCCCCCCATCCCATGAGGATGCAGTTGCCCCATCACCACTGGCACATATTTGGCTGTCCAATAAACTCTGAGGTGGCAGCCACCATGCTGCTGGAGGGAAAAAGGCATAGAGACAGACACCCTTTCCTTTCTGGGGGGGGGATGAGAGGGGGCACAGTGCCGTAGTTTAACGCATAGTCCATTCACATTTCTGTTGTGAGCTGCTGGGTTCGGAATTAGGTCCATGTGCCTCTGGGGCCATGGTCGTGCCAGAAAGCCACTCATGGTGGGCAATCAAGCATTATTTTATTTTATTATTATTTTTAAAATTTTTATTAGTGAAAGAACATGAGGTATAGTTGTAAACTTACAAATTTTTGTGCTTGGGTTTCAGTTATGCAATGATTGAGTACCCATCCCTCCACCAGTGCCCATTCCCCAACTCCAATGCTCCCAGCATCCCTCCCCACCCCCACCCCTGTAGCGTAGCATTCCCTTTTGTTCTCTCTCTCTTTTGGATGCTGTGGTTTGCAAAAGAAGCATTGAGTGGCAATCATGCTCCATCTATAATCTACTTTCAGCATGCATCTCCCATCCTGGGAGGAACCTTCCAATGCCCTTTACTTGGTTCTCCCTTCTCTATCTGAGCTGTCTTCTCCTCCAGCATGTGCGGCCGGCCTCCAAGCCATGGAGTGAACCTTCTGGTACTTGGCTATTCTTGGGTGTTAGTCTCCCATTTTCTTACTTAATATTCCCCAGATGAATGCAATCTTTCTATGTCTATCCCTCTCTTTCTGGCTCATTTCACTTAGCATGATACTTTCCATGTAGTACCACTTGTATGTAAATTTCATGACTTTATCTTTTCTAACGGGCTGGAGCGATAGCACAGCGGTAGGGCGTTTGCCTTGCATGCAGCCAACATGGCAGACCCAAGTTCGATTCCTCCGCCCCTCTCAGAGAGCCTGGCAAGCTACCGAGAGTATCTTGCCTGCATGGCAGAGCCTGGCAAGCTACCTGTGATGTATTCAATATGCCAAACACAATAACCACAAAGTCTCCAATGGAGACGTTACTGGGCCCTCTCGAGCACATCAAAGAACAATGGGAGGACAGTGTTATACAGTGATCTTTTCTAACAGCTGCATAGTACTCCATTGTGTAGATGTACCAAAGTTTCTTTAACCAGTCATCTGTTTTCGGGCACTCGGTTTCCCCCACCCCCCCCCAGATTTTGTCTATTATTAATAGTGCAGCAATGAACATAGAAGTGCAGATATCATTTTGACTGTACTTTTTTGCCTCTCTGGGATATATTCCCAGGAGTGATATTACTGGGTCAAATGGAATCGAGCATTATTTTAAATGTTAATCATAGCTATAGCATACCCACAGAAAAACCAAAGGGAATTTCTGGCTGAATACAATTTCCACTAGATTATTTTTCTTGTTTGTCTTTTGGGTTATACATGACAGTGCTCAGGAATTACACCTGGACGTGATCAAGGACCTGGTTTGGCCTTGTGCAAGGCAAGTGCCCCACCCACTGTACTACCTCTATGGGCCTCCACTAGAATTTTGAACAATAGACAGGATTTTTCATGGCTGTCAGAAACTAGTAACGTTGAAACCACTTATTTGGTTTGAAATCTACAAGAGTCTTTACAGCATTAAGAAAGCATGTTATTATCTGGAAGCCTGCCTCATGAGCAAAGGGGAGAAGTCAGATGGAATAGAGAAGGGATCACTAAAAAAATGATGGCTGGAGGAATCAGTCCGGATGGGAGATGTGTGCAGAAAGTAGAGAAAGGACCAAACACGATGAGCTCTCAGTGTCTGTATTGCAAACCATAATGTCAAAAAGTAGAGAGAGATTATGGGGAATAATGTCTTCCATGGAGGCAGTGGGAGGGTGGGAAACGGGCGGTATACCGGGGATATTGGTGGTGAGAAATGTGCACTGGTGGAGGGATGGGTGTTTGATCATTGTGTGATTGTAACCCAAACATGAAAACTTGTATCTATCTCATGGTGATTTGATAAAATTTAAAATAAATAAATAAATAAAATAAAAATTAAAAAAGAAAGTATGTTATTCCCAAGATATAGACAAGAGAATCACTAAATAGCATGGGATTGTCAATTAATCAGAAATGTCAAATCAAAAAGTGAAAACAGAATAGAAAACTTGAAAAGAATTTTGTCCAAAACCCAGCCCATCACAAGATCTATAATTATATTTGAAGAATGAATAAAAACCAATATAATCTGTTATTCTCTTGTCTACCTTATAATAGAATGAGGTTCATTTCATGACTATTTTTCTGGTGGCTGTGTAGTATTTTATTGTGCAGATGTGCCACAGTTTATCTGTTCTTGGGCACTCAGGTTGAAATTTGTTTATAAATGGATGTATATGAAGGGTATCATGCAAGTAAAATGAGTTAAAGGAGAGAGATAAACATAGAATTAATGCACTTATTTGTAGGCTATAAAAACATAGTATGAGGCCCAAGGACAGTAGAAATGAGGGCCTGGTGGACTGGTCCATGGTTGGAAGCTTGCCACAAGAGTGGGATGGGAGGAGGGCAGTTAGCACATAGGAGAAAACACTGTGACAATGATATTGGGAAATGATCGTTCTGGACAAAAACTGAATGCTGAAATGAGGCAAAAGAACATACATGATAACCTTTAAGAACCTGTACTGCAAACCATATTGCCTGAAAGCAGAGACAGATAAGAGAGAGACAGAGACAGAGAGACAGAGAGACAGAGACAGAGAAGAAAAGTGCCTGCCATAGAGGCAGACTAGGGTAATTTCTGGTTCTTTTCATCCGCCTCATTTAACCCATGCTTATCATAATCCTGAGGTAATTACTCTTTTCCAAGGACAACTGGAAGGTTTTTGTCTTGTATCTGTCGTCCCTGAAGGCCAAACATTTGACCACTGCCAACCTTGTTCTTTTGTGTGCACACCACTTGTCAGTCAGGATCGATCCAGCAGAAACACATTCTTGCCTAGACTCCAGTTACCTCAATAGAGGAGTTTCTCAGAGTGGTTAGTATGATCCAGGAAGGAATGAGGGGTATAAAGCATCCAGAAATTGACTATGGAGTAAGATCCTTCCACCAGTTTCAAAAGTTCAGGATACTTAGCTAAATTTGGATTTCAGGTAAACAACAAATAATTTTTAGTATAAGTAGAACCAAAATATTACACCTGTGTACCCTAAAACTTATTGGTTAGTTGCTTGAAATTTAAATGTAGTTGGATGTCTTGTATTTGATTTGATCATAAGCCTAAAGGGCATGTGATATTATCCCAACAGAGGAGATAAAGAGGTGACTGTGTAGAGGCAGTGCTCAAAGAGGCATCCAGATGAGAAATAGATAACACAGACCGAAGAGCAAGAAGAAAGAGGGACTTACGTCTCCTCCTTCCCTTTGATTTTCTATGGGTACCTCCCATTGGCTAAACTCAACCATAAGCTGACAGATAAGAAAGCCTAGTTGTAGGACTTTTCAGTGTTGACTGCCTGGAATAAGGGCAGAAACTACGGAAACAGTGTCTAGAGGATAAGCTACACAGGTGGAAACTATGTTCCTACTTGACCCATCTTCTCTATCCTTTCTAGGAACATTTGGAGATGTCTTTTTCTCTGTATAATGAAATAATTAATTTTAAGTATGTCAGGCTTTTCCTTACTTAATTATCTCTGAATCCATCTATGCTTTGGAATCGCTAGTCTCCATAATTATATGGAGACTAGTAGAAATCTTTTTCCAACTTTATTATCAAAGAAGGCTTTGCTACCCTGAATTAACTAAGGATATTGGTCAAATCTATTGTAGTTATCTTTCATTTGATGAGGTTTTACTTTGGCTTCCCTATTATAGGGAAATAGGAAGGAAATCCTTCCTGAAGAGCCTAGACAGGATTAAGAAGTAAGCTTTCTCATTTCTTAAATAAATTTAAAGTGGAATTTATTCTACTCAAAGACACAAAGTCCCAATTATTAATTTCCAGAAAAGCTAACCAATGAACAAGAAAAGAAAGGGAACAAAATGAAAATTCTCTGCAAAAAGGAATCAACTTTATAAGAGCCTGTATTTTTCTCAAAAAAAAGCTTTGAATATGGCACTTTTTTAAAAATCTCAGGGCTAGGACGAAGGAGACGTTACTGGGGCCTGCTAGAGGCAATCGACGAATAACAGGATAGTCGTGGTCGTGGTCATATTTTTCTCATTCATGTTTTATGTTCTGACTTTATTTATTAACTTTCAGTTCTCCAAATTTGATCATCATAAGTACAAGAAAGTCAATGAGGTGCACAATAATTTAAACCTTATCTTTACCTTTTCCATGGGGAGGCAATGGAAAAGGGCATCCTCACACTTTGCCAGCTCAAAGGAGACAAAAGAAAATGAGTGTCCAGCTCAGTTCCCTCTATCTATCAATACTGTATTGATTTAAAGTGGAAAGTTTCTGTTCTATCTCTAAGTGCCTGGGTTGTCCATCTATCTCAAACTCAAATAGAACAGTACTTAAGGGTCCACAGACAGGAGATTACCCAAATTGGAGGGTGCAGATAGAGCAGTATATCATGTATTTCTTCTCTACAAAGAGAGAGCAACTTGAATTTTATGCATAAACTTCTCTCCAATGATCCTACAGAAGATTTGTTTGAAGAGAAAGTGTTCCAATTTATAGCAAGTCATAGGCGTCCCAACACTTTGGCAATGTTCTCCACACTTTGAAGTTTACAAGGAATGTGAGAATCCAACTGGGATTTCCAGGGGCCACAGTTGTGAGGCCGGCACAGGACTGTGTGAAGAGAGCCCCTCTAAGCATTCCTCGGTGGTTCCCATCAATAAAATTACCAGATTTAAACAGACAGCTGCTGTTTGGCTCTTAAAATGTTTTCTGGAGGGAGACGTGAGGCTTGCCTCTGGCCTGCTGGCCCAGCAGTCAGCCTGATGAGAAATGCAGTTGAAAGAATAGACTGCAAAGCCAAATACCTGTCAGGCTCTTTCACACTCCAGTGTTGCCAGAAAGTCTATAAAAATGTCATTGTCTCTCAGCTGCTGGTGATTATATTACCCTTTACATTGGCTGTTCGTAATAAAAAAATTTTAAAAAAGCAAATATAATTTTTTCACTATTTTGGCCTTCCTCTGGCCTTTTTCAAACAATTACAGACTAAATATAAAGAGACAGAAATCATTACTTGATTCTTTAACTAGTGCCAAGGAAAATGAATAATTAAAGAAACATTACTTGAAAAAAATTTACACTGTTGCTTTTAAGTTAGAACCAAACAAGAGCTCCTTAAAAATACATCATTTCTCCTTTATTCAGTTAGCATTTTTGCTCTGGAATAATATATTATAGCTGCTACTGTTTAAATTTTACCAGATTGAAAAAAAAAAGCTTTTAGTTACCATTATCCAATAGGTTACCTCTAATAAGAGGTCCCAAGTCAAACAGAGACACAGAGAATAATGGAGGTGGGGGAGCAGAGGCTGTCTAAACAGCTTCCTGTACACCTAACCAAACTGCCAATATTTGACTTTGTTCACCTGGGACAGTAGTCCCAAACAACACACTCTGACTCCCCTTGAACTCCCACCTCTAATATCAGCCCCAACTTTACTTTTCAAGCCTGACCATCTACTTTAAAAAAAGCAAATATTTTTTTATATTTGACCAAGAGGCATGAATGGTATTCTTGCACATTCATGGAATCTGAATTAGTACTAACCAAGACTGGTTCTTGTTGGACAATAAGAAGCTCACTACTCCTGGGCGGGTAGGGCGTTTGCCTTGCATGCGGCCAACCCAGGTTCGATCTCCAGCATCCCATATGGTCCCCCGAGCACCGCCAGGAGTAATTCCTGAGTGCAAAGCCAGGAGTAACCCCTGAGCATTGCTGGGTGTGACCCAAAAAAGCAAAAAAAAAAAAAAAAAAAAAGGACGCTCACTGCTCCTTCTCTTTCCCTTTCCCTCCCACTCTCATTGTTTTCCCTGATTTGAGTCTTTGAGTCTTCTGTCTCTTTCTGTCAGGATAATTGGACAGAGTACTGACACCAGGCAAGTATATTATTCACCCATATTGACTGGTTAAAATAAGCACAATATGAATACCTGGGTATGGAGTAACTTTGCTAATCTGGGACCATGATAGGACATGATTTTGAAGTCAGGCTTAGCCAGTTCTGTGTTACTCTCCCAGAACTAGAAAAAAACAAATCTGAAGGACAAATCAGTCAGACATTTTAAAGTGAAATAGAAATCAGAGATACATGAATACCTGATGCTGACCCAGAAAATAACTGGGTCAACATCAGGTATCATCAGAGAATAGATGAGGCCTGCGTTATCCATTCTCTGACTCACTTGCTTTATCAAATTGAAGGTCTAGGAATTTTGTTCTCAAGTGCTTTGGCACTTTGCCCAGCTTCTTCTAGTGGTAGAGTTCTGTTCCTTTTCTATATGTTACTTATGATAGACTGATTTATGGCCCCCAAAATTTATATGTTGAAATCCTAACACACCTTGTATCTGAGGACATTTCTTCATGAGGAGATGTGAATTTTAAAGTTATTGTGTTTTGAGTGTCTATTGTGTTTTAAGGGTTATGGTTTTTATGGATTATTGTGTTAAAATGGGCTATTAGGATGACCTAATCCAATGATTGTTGTCTTTATTTGATGACAAAAAGCACCTTTGAGATGTGCTCAGAAGGACATCTATGTGAAGAGGCAGCATGAAAACAGCTACAAGGAAACCAAGGATCCTCAGAAGAAATCAATTACTGATGCCTTGATTATGAACTTCCCCAGAATTGTGAGAAAATAAGGTTCTGTTGTTTAATCATGCTGTTGTGTGCCATTTTGGTATGGCACTAAACTAAGATGCTCTACAAAAGTCCTTCTTTGTTCCTTCCTAAAATGTCACTCAATAAATTTCCTTTCCTAGAGCTATCACAGCAAAATATCACAAACTAGATTTGGAGACTACAAGTCTGAGATTAAGATATAAGCAGCACACATTCCTTCTGTTCCAAGGAAAATATTGGTTTCATAATAATCTTTGTTTATTTAGGGATTATATATGTATCAACCTAATCTCCACCTTTATCTCTGCATGGCATTCACCCTGTGTGCTTGACTATCTATCAAAATTTCCACCTTGTTACCAGTTCTCCTGGATTTGAGCTCATCCTAATTACCTCAACTTAATCTGTCACTGTCACTGTTCTCCCATTTTCCATCAATTTGCTTGAGCAGGTCCAGTAACATCTCCATTGTGACACTTTGTTACTGTGTTTGGCATATCGAATACGTCACAGGTAGCTTGCCAGGCTTTGCCATGTGGGCGAGATACTATTGGTAGCTTTCTGGGCTCTCTGAGAGGGACGAAGGAATCGAACCTAGGTTGGCCAGGTCAGTCAAGTGCAAGGCAAACTTCCTACCCGCTGTGTTATCACTCCAGTTTAATAAAGTATAAAATGTATTTCCAAATAATATTTTATACACAGGCACTTGGAAATAGGACTGCAGCATCATTTTATAGATGACACAATTTAATTCATAACAGATACATAACAGGTACTTATTTCTAGGATGTCAATGACAAATAGTTACATGAAAGTTAATATAGGTGAAATTTCCTTTGTCCCTGCTCCGTCCACTCACTAATTATCTGAGTTATCTTACCAGAGAAGAGAATTTTCTGAAGAACCAAACTTTTTCACTAAGAAAGGACCCTTCAAAGATTTCCTCTGATATCCATACAGAAATACTCATACCTAAAAGTTCCTCCTAGCAGAAGGTGTTATCACCAGACTAATGCAAGGCAGAGGAAAGGATTTTTGGTTTCATAAAGGGCCCAGGCTAGGAGGAAGATGAGAAAGGGAATTTGATAGACTAAAAACTACAGAAACTATCCATGTGTTGTTGCAGACCATTGAATGTTTTCATCTGTGCATCTGCTTTGTTAACTTTTGAATCTAGAGGCGAGAACAAAGCTTCAAAGAACTCTCTGATGAAACTCAGTCACATGAAGTTCTGAGCAGAGAAAAATCAAAGGAGAGCAGCAAATTTTTTGGACAATACCAATGAAAGAGAGGAAGAAAGACTGACAGAGTCTTTAAAAACCACCTTGACTGTTTGCCTTTCCTGGAGGTGATTAATTATACATCATCACAGGAAAGGCACAAGTTTTGGAAATGCTCTTCAGTGAACTACAATCATTTGTGCTTTTAAGAGTCAATCTAGGTGATTAAGGGAGAAAAGAGAACTTGTATAAAAAAAAGAAAATCTGCAAAGTGAATTCATTCCACACGTATTTGCTCTTTCAGACTAAATTCACAGGAAATCCAAATCACTGATGCAAACCTTCGCAGTTAATTTGTTCCCAGGGGCATATTTGGAGCCATTATCCCAGAAGCATATATGTGAAAATCCCATTATTTGAAATGATTTCTGCTTAATGCCAGCCTGTACAGTGAGAAGCTAATAGTAAATAAGAAAAAAAATCAAGAAATATAAGAAGTAACATTAGGGCACTACAGGCTAACAAAAAGGAAACTGGCTTGGCAACACCCGGAGATTATCATTATGAGCAATTATTAAAAAAGTATATGTAGCAGGAAGTCATGGTTTGGGCTGTGTGTGTGTTTGTTTGTGTGTGTGTGTGTGTGTGTGTGTGCATGTGTGTGTGTGTGTTTCTCCTCATTTGTTCTAGCATTCAACCTATTGTCCTCGTTGGCCAAGAATCACTGGGATAGTACCCAAGATTCTTGAGCACCATTTAGAAGTCCCCTCCTAAACAAAAATGATTATTTCAGAATTATATAAAATTTCTAAAATATGGAAGCAATTAAAGTACCTGTTGGTGGGGGTATGGTGCCGCCAGCAGGTCAATCTGTACCTGTGAGGCGAGTTCATCAGCAGCCTGATGGCGCCTTCAGACTTCTGGATACCCCAAAATTGCTGCTGTACCTTTGGCCAGACCCCAAAAACTTGGGGCAAAGTTTACCAAGAAAGTAAATGGCACAAAGATATGTGGGAGACACACCCACAAACCACCTCAGGCTCAGCTATAATATTGGAGGCATGGCCTCTCTGGTTCCTGATTGAACTGCTTAACGACCATGATCTCAGAGACTCGGAAACAAATCTCAAAACCCAGCGGCTTCTGGCAGAAATGCATCCGGTCCCTACAGTAGGTTACCAGTGCTGGGCCAACCCAGGTGGGAATAGGTTTCGTGCCTTGGCCTAGTCCCCCTGGCGACCCAGTGGCCCCCATCCTCCAGAGGTCACTCGACAGTTAGGTTTAGGCCCACAGTGATGAGATACGCAGGGCTTCACAGGATGGGGTGGAGTGGGTCCTGTCTTTCCCACCCCAACAAGACCCCAAGTCATTGCCCACGAACAGCCTCTCTGGCTCCTGATCAAGCTGCTTAACGGCCATGATCCCAGAAACTCAGAAACAAATCTCAAAACCCAGTGGCTTTTGGCAGAAAAGCTTCCAGACCCCACTGTAGGTTACTGTCACCAGACCACCCCAGGGGGGAAAGGGTGTTGTCACTCCACCTGCTCCTCCTTGGCGGCTCAGTGGCCGTCATCGTCCTTCCAGAGGCCATTGGATAGTCTGGTTTGGGACCTCAGTGACGAGACATGCGGGGCCTCATGGGATGGGGGTGGAGCCGGCCCTTTCCTCCCTGTCCCAATGAGACCCCGAGTTGCCGCCCACGGCCTTTCTGGCTCCTGATCAAGCTGCTTAATGGCCATGACCCCAGAGACTCAGGAGCAAATCTCGGAACCCAGCAGGTTTTGGCAGAAATCCCTCCAGATTTAAGTGTTAAAATTTCTGAATTTCAAAATCACACAGCCACTACTGCATTCACACGACATCATATGTTTTTTCATAACCAGCAATAGAACACAAATTGTCTACAGTTGCCTTTTCAGCAGATCTGATTGTTAGGTTAAAATCCCAAATAATAATGGTGGGTCTGGTGTGAAAATATTGAATGTAATCAAAGTAGAGAGAGAGTAATGTGGAAATAATCTGCCCCACAGGTAGGGGGAGGGGTAGGATGGGGGTATACTGGGATTGTTGGGGGTGGAAAATGGGCACTGGTGAAGATACAGGTGTTTCATTGTATGACCGAGACATAGACTGGAAAGCTTTGTAACTGCTCTCACAGTGATTCAATAAATAAAATTTTAAAAAATGAAAAAAAAATAAGGTGGACTTCATGCCCAATTCAATCAGCTAATAGGTGGCTGAATAAATAGCAGTACTTCTACATAAAAAAAATAAAAATAAGTACCTGCTGGTATCACTTGATCACTTGACTTCCCGTTAATTGTCGATTTGCTCGAGCGGGCCGCAGTAACGTCTCCATTTGTCTCTGTCGCATGCTAGTGTAGCTCAATGGCGTCTGTTTGTTCTAGGAACAAGAAGAGCCTCAAACCAATCATTTAGGATCTTGATAAAGAAGTCTGACCATCTGGTAGGTGAGCGGTCACGCGGTCTTTTGACATCCTGTGGAATCCGGTCGGTAATGGCTCTAGTCCAGCGGTTGTCTCCAAATATCATTACGTGTCCAGCCCATCTGATTTTTGACACCTTGGCAAATGAGACAGCGTCCCTGATTCTTGATCTTCGACGGAGGTCGGAACTCCAGATTCTTTCTCTCATTTGAGTGAAACGTGATATTCCAAGCATAGCTCTTTCGATTCCTCTTTGGGAGACCCGAATAGCATTCTCATCATGTTTGCGTAGGGCTCAGGTCTCTGAGGCATATGTTAATACAGGAAGAACAGTGTAATCAAAGAGATGTGCCTAGAGCCAGAGGTTCTTCATCCTCTTAGCTATTTCTTCAACACTGTTGAAGGCGTTCCAAGACGCTCTCTTCCTCCTGTGCAACTCAGGTGCCAGGTCATTCATCATGTTGACTTCCAGACCTAGGTACACATAGCTGTTGCATTTGGAGATGGTTGTTCCATTGAGAGCAAATGGAGCATCTGGAATGAGGCTGTTTCTTATAAACATTGTCCCATAAGATTCATCTGTAGTCTGACCTTTTCACACTCACGGTTGAAGTCGGCCAGCATTTGTGCTGCTTGGCTAATGTTTAGTGTTATTAGAATAATGTCATCAGCAAAGCGGAAGTGGTGTAGTTGCCGACCATCTGTCTTCACTCCCATACCTTCCTATTCCAGTCGTTGCATGATGTTCTTGAGGGTGGCATTGAAGAGTTTCGGTGAAATGGTATCACCCTGTCAAACCCCTCTCTCTTTTTTTTTTAATTAGTGAAACACCATGAGGTACAGTTGTAGACTTACAAGTTATTGTGCTTGAGTTTCAGTTATGCAATGATTGAGTACCCTTCCCACCACCATTGCCCATTCTCCACCCCCACCAATCCCAGTATCCCTCCCACCCTGCCTCTGTGGCAGGGCACTCCCTTTTGTTCTATCTCTCCTTTTGGGTGCTGTGGTCTGCAGAAAAGACATTGGGTGGCAATCATGTTCGGTCCATAGATTACTTTCAGCAGGCATCTCCCATCCTGGGCAGATCTTCCCAGCACACTTTATTTGCTGCTCCCTTTTCTATCTGAGCTGCTTTACCCCTAGAGTGTGCGGCTGCCCTCTAAGCCATGGAGTGAACAACCTGGTATTTATCACAGCTGTTCTCGGGTGTTAGTCTCTTATTTTGTTACTTTATGTTACCCAGATGAATGCAATCTTTCTATGTCTGTCCCTCTCTTTCTGACATGTTTCACTTAGCATAATATTTTCCATGTAGTACCACTTGTATGTAAATTTCATGACTTCATTTTTTTCTAACTGCTACATAGTACTCCATTGTGTAGATGTGCCAAAGATTTTTTAACCAGTCATATGTTCTCAGGCACTCAGGTTTTTTCCATATTCTAGCTATTGTAAACAGTGCTGCAATGAACAAACAAGTGCAGATGTCACTTCGACTATACTTTTTGGCCTCTCCGGGGTATATTCCCAGGAGTAGTATTGCTGGGTCAAATGGGAGCTCAATTTCTAATTTTTTGAGAGTTGTCCATACTGTTATCCAAAAGGGTTGAACCAGTCGGCATTCCCACCAGCAGTGAAGGAGGGTCCCTTTGTCGCCAAATCCGCGCCAACACAGGTTGCCTTTGTTCTTTTGAATGTGGGCCAGTCTCTGTGGTGTGAAATGATATCTCATTGTTCAAACCCCTCTCTTGACATCGATGATTACTTCTTTGTAGAGTGGTGAGATCCTGATAGTGAATCCACTCACGAAGGATACTGATGTATTGAGTTTGAATGCCCTGATTGGCTAGGGCTTCAATGACCACATCCGTCTCAACAGGATCAAAGGCCTTCTTTAAATCAATGAACATTAAACAGAGCAGCATCTTGAACTCCCGATAAACCTCAATGAGCTTGGTTATCGTGTGGATATTGTCGATGGTGCTGAATCCTTTGTGGAAACCAGCTTGCTCACATGGTTGTCCTTCATCTAGTGTTCTGCCAATCCTATTCAGGATGACTCGAGTGAACAGCTTGTAGATGACAGACAATAGGCAGATTGGGCGATAGTTGCCAATGCTGTGAATGTCTCTCTTCTTGTACAGTAGTACAGTCCTGCTGGTTTTCCATTGGGACAGAATCTTGCATTCAGACAGGTAGTGTGTGAAGAGCCTGTTGGTATATGACTGGATAAAGATGTAGTACATTTTCAATAAAATATATAAAAAAGATGAAATTTTCCATTTGCAATAAAATGAAGTCACTGAAGGGAATTTATAAAGCATATAACTCAGAAGAAATAACACAAGTGTTGGATTGGTTCACCCACACACACTACATAAACATAAAATTTATGTTTATAAAATTTATGAACACACAAAAATGAAATACAACAGTGGGCAATGTTTTGTTTGAGATGGCTAGAAAAGGGAGCAAGAAGGGGAATAAATTTTAATTTAATTTAAAATAAAATAAATGAGAGGCCAGAAAGATAGTAAAGGGATCTGTATGCTTTCCATATACATAGATGATCCCAGTTCTATCCCCGAAACAAATTTTTTTCCCATGAGTACTACCAAGAGTAATCCCTGAGCATTGAGCCCAGAGTAAACCCTGAGCACCACCAGATGTGGCCTAAAACCAAAAACAAATGAACAATGATGAGCAATGTAATCAATGTGCTATTTAAAAATAATTTCTTCATACTACAAGAGAGAACAAAATCATGTAATTTGCCACAATATGGATGGAACTAGAGGGTATCATGCTGAGTGAAGTTACTCAGAAGGAAAGTAATAGATAATGAGAATGATCTCTCTCACATGTTGGACAATAGGGTAGTAACTTAAGTCCAAAGGCAACAACTGGAGAGTTGGTCCACAGAATTGAGATTTTTGAGAAGGGGGGTTGAAAGGGAGGCAGGGGACTTTGAGACCAGAGTGAAAGGAAGCAGGTACTCTTGTTATGTTTTTGGTGTTCGATGAAATATGGAATGATGTATGCATGAAACTATCAGCAGTATTGTAAATTATAGTACCTCAATTAAGATTAAAAATAACTTTAAACAACCACTAGGACTTCTCAGGATAATTTCCTATCTATTATTAAACATATTTACCTTTAAGATATATTGCAAAGTAGGGGTGCTAATTAAATAACTAACTATATACATATAGTTTTATATAGAGAACATTATATATAACACTATATATAATTATATATACATATATAATGAACCCAGGTATATTGAAATAAATAACTACAACATTTTGAGGAAGAATATAAAGGAAACTTCAGCTATTTTATTTGTTCCGTTTTTTAAAAGGTGGAGAGCTGGACTGGGAACTTGCTCAGTGAGCAGAGCAGTAACCTTGCTTGTGAAAGGCTCTAGGCTTGACTTCCAATGCTGTCAAAAGAGAAAAAATATATTTTCATGAAGATCTCATTTCATTTCATTTCATTTTCATTTCATCATCCTGTTAATCGTCGATTGCCTCGAGCAGGCCCCAGTAACGTCTCTTTCATCCTAGCCCTGAGATTATATTCACGGCTCTTTAGGAGAATGAGACCCATCATTGTTACTGGTATTTGGCATATTTGGTAGGCCACGGGGAGTTTGCCAGACTCTGCCCTGTGGGCAGGCTACATTCGATAGCCTGCAAGTTTGTCCAAAGTAGGAATGAGATAATAAGATGTCGCGCGGCCGTGAATGCGGCCGCGCGGTTCCGGGATCTGGATTTTATAGTCTCTGAGTCTTGGCCGCTGATGGGATTACACGGCGCCAGGGGGCCAGGTGGTGGGTGTGACCCCCGCCTACTGGAATTTGGAGGATCTGGGTGGAAGATGCTCGACTCCAATTCGAGTAGGCGTGGAGGTCTCGGCCCTGGAACCCGCGTGGCTGTGTCCCTCTGCCAGTACCTTCATGGGTGCGGAGAGTGGTCTCAGCATGGTGGTGGCTGGTCCTGGAGGTCTTCGGCTGCCGTAGCCCTGGTCGGGGCGGGGAGGAAAGCTCAACCCGCTCCCCTCCAAGGGACTCCGGGAAGGAACACCCAGGCGCGGGGGCAGAGACTGCAAGATCTCATTAATGGGCATATTTTGAAATAGTTACTCATCCTTTTAATACAAGGCATTTGACTAATCTCTAGAAGGAGATGCCGGAGTGCTCCTGGAGACCCTTACAAAGAGCAGAACTTGACAGCTCTGAGGAATAGGTTCTTCTTTCTTGTTTGAAAGAAGGAAAATAAGGAAGAAAGCAATTATACACGTTTTTATGTTACTATCCCTGCAGGAGAAGAATTGGTAAGCTATTCTCCTTTCTCATTGTACCAAAAATAGTGAAATGTTTTCTCCTAGTGATAAAGTCATTGCAAAAATTTCTCTCCAATGGTTTATAAAAACTTGGAGAACCATACATTTATGGAAGAAATAAGAACATGCATAATAATTTTAAAAAATTAAGTAAACGTTGAACTTTCTTTAATGCAAGTAAAAGTGAATATTAAAACAAAGCTAGAAGTAAGGTGGTGGAAGGAAAGAGATGAAGAAGAAGAAAAAGAAAGAATTACTAATAACAACATAAGTACAGGAGAGTATTTTAGCGATTGTGATCGTTTTCTGTCCGTATATTATCTCACTTCCCTAATTACAACACATTCAAACAGAAGTCCATGAAATCTCTATTAATACACAATTCTAATGAAAAAGTAAAAATCAACCTTCACATCATTCTAGTCTGTTTCCTCCTTTTAGTCCTAAGAAACCACCTAAAGTCTTCTAGCTAGGGCCCCTTCCTGGTTCCAAGAACGTTTAAGTGCCTCTGGGCAGCTTCCTCCTTGGAATAAAGGAGCTTTGGCCTGCAGAGACTCAGCTGCACAGTTAATCCCCTATCCCCTCCCCCCTTCCCCCGACACCCCCTCTCCCCACAAAAAAACCACCATCACCACTAGGACTCCACAGGATGTATGATTCAGCAACCTTTCAAAGGGCCTAGCTAATCTTTATGCACAAACAGCATATGCTACAACAAAGTTAATCCAGCATGCTATGCAGCATCAAGAAATTAAACAGATTTATTCACAGGGGAAAGAAGCTGCTTTAGCAAATGGAGCCAAGCGAGGGAGAAAGAAGGTTAATTTGGTAGAGGGAACTCCACCTTGCCCTGGAGGACATCTTCTTCCATGAGGTCAAGAGACTTTGTGTTTCCACTCATCTATTGCTTTAGTAGTTAATATTATTTTGAGGAAGAAGCTTATGGTGAATAAATGAGAAATAGAAACTTAAATAAAATCTGAACTTTTTTTTGATTTAATGATAGACTTGAGAGAACACTAGAAGTTGTAGTAATAGTTGATGTTGTCTCATTTGTTTATTGGGTTACACTCAGCTGTGCTCACTGTTTACGCCTGGCTCTGAGCTCAGGGTTTACTCCTGTTGGTTCTTAGGGTATTGTATCATATATGGTGCTGGGGATCTATGCAGCTCAGTGTCTTACTACTCTGGCCCATGGTAGGCAAACCTTTGACCAAGCAATTGTAGCCCTTTTGGGTTTCTATATGGCACTTTCTTTGCATCATAAGACTCTTGATTTTTACATTTAGACTCTTTGTGGTTTCATTTCTCCAGAAGTGGACCACTTGCAAGAAAGTATGTGAATCACTGGGAATTGGTCAAATATACCCAAGTTGACATGTCCAGAATTATAAGCTACTTTTGGAGCAGTCCCAGGTGATTTTCATGCAGTTTCATTCTGGAAGCCTTTCCTCTGCTACAGTTCTGTACTCAGCTCATCACAGGCAGTAGGATCAACTGAAAAAAGAACACCAGGAGCTAGCCATATTTTGGTGAACCTAATAATGTTCTCTGTACCTTAAATTTCTTATTCTTCACAACTTTTTCTAAAGTAACATTACTTTGTACCATATAAGTTTCAGGTACATGACAGTAAAATCCAGTATCTGTATGCACTACATTGTAATCACTCCTAAAACAGAGTCCACTTCCCATCATCACACAACCGACCTAGGGGTGGGGGAGAGGAGATTATTTTTTCCTTTCTTTCTAGGTTTCTTGGGTGATCTAATAATAATATTTACACAAGACAGATTAACAGGAGATAAAAATTAATTTTACAAGTAGAAGTCTCCAAGATATGAGAATAAGAAGAGTCACCAAGAATTTTTGTTTCTATATTACTTATAAACACAGAAAAATTGAGAAAGAAAAACGGCTTGGGCCAACTTTTTTGTTTGTTTGTTTGCTTGTCGGGGGGAGGGGCATGCACAGTAGTTCTCAGGGATTATTCCTGGCTCTGTACACATGGATCATTCCTGCTATGATTAGGAAGACCATATGAGATAGCGGGAATGGAACGCTGATGGGTCAGATGCAAGGTAAGCACCCTACCCACCCTACTATCATTTTAGCCCTGGGGTTACATATTTTGTAAGATGCTTTAATAAATTCAACATATCTTAGAAATGTTTTGTCTAACCCTGTTGGCCCTAAATTCCCCACCTCTGGTGCTAAAGTTTTTTCTAATACTGGGAGAACGCTTTCACCTGGTAGTTTACCTCCTATTTGGTATGAGTGTTACAGTGTTCTTTCAAGCAGAGATTTCTTAAGTCACAACTACAAAATAAAATTTGTAGGTGGCATATTTTTACAGAACCTACTTTCAACCTTATCGCCTTATTTACACATTTTATGCCAGACACAGTAACAACAAAGTCTCCAATGGAGACGTTACTGGGCCCGCTCGAGCAAATCGATGATCAACAGGAGGGCCTTTACTTACTTTACTTTACCTACTCCTTCCACTCTGGTAATTATGAGTCTGATCTCTATATTTAGATTTTTTTTTCTTTTACGTATTGTGTGTGTTCAAAAAATGTGTGGGTACTCTTCACGTGCATTTGCTGTCAAGCTGCTTTCCCATCCCAGATGGTGGACAGCAGTGTGTGAAGGAAGGAGGAAATGGGGGCCAGTCTTGTTGGTGTTCAATTGTCATTTATTCCAAACTAGGCTTCCTCTGCCTCCTTCCAGGTTCACTCACTGCCCATATTCTCTCTTCTGCTACCACCCCCCACCCCCATGCTCATCTGCTCCTGTCTCCTGTACCAGTCTCTCCCTGCTCACTCTCACAGCCTTAGTTATAGAGAACAATACCAAGAGTTGGGGGTAGCACTTCCACATAGGTGAGATAGCACAATCCACATATGAAAGCCCTTCCTTCCAGAACAGCTTCTTCTAAGACAAAGATCTCATCCTGCTGGGAGATCTGCTCAAGGGCAGAATTTCATCTAAGCACATATTTCTCCTTTCCTAAGTCCATAGTCATTTAAACAATCATCTTAAGTTTACTTCTTAATAATATTTCTGGTCACTTTGTTTGGACACAGTCAGAGATAGATTAAGCTTATAGGGTGACTTTCCTGGGGACATCTCGCTATAGATGCCAGACTACAGTCTTCGGGCCAGATGAGTCCTTCCTAATCCCTGCAGGGTCCTTGTCCAGTCACTCCTCTTTAGTCATGACAGAGTTTGTCCATGATTGTGCTCTTAACTTTTTATAAGTTTTATGGCACTTGGCCTGTCCCTTTTTGATGCCAGGGTAGCTTACAACTTAGCCTGGGTCCCTCTAAGTCCTTTTGTTGGGACCCTCCCTTTAGGAGCTAAGGGTAACTGAGGCTTAAGTCAAGTAAATATGACAGATGCCCAGGAGTAAATGTTATTCGGAGTCAATTAACTCCCAAGTTACAGAAGCATAGCACTAAAATGTCTTCCTGTGTCTGTACAAAAAGGACATTGTTCTAAAGTAAACTATGCAAAGGACAAACGGGAGAGAAAAAAGCAATATTTCACTTACAAATACAAAATGCAGAGTCCTTAGAAAAATCTGACTTATAAGTCACAGGGTCTGATTTGGGGATATAAGTGATTAATAGATAGGGGAAGCAGAGTACAGAGGAGAGGTTAAAGATAAACACAGAAGAATGGGAGTGTCTCAGGAGCACTGTGATAGGTGTGACTCAATAAACCTAAGCTCCCTGTGATGAAGGAGAAAGGACAAAGGACAAAGGACGAGCCAATGTTATCCTATATTAATTTTTTTTCTTCGTACATCTCGTTTCTTTTTTATTTGGCTCTTTGGATCTTATTCTTGGAGCCAGGGAATTAGTACAAGGGTTAAGGCTCTAGCATTGCATATGACCCACCCAGTTCAATCACCAGCACTGCATATAGTCTTCAAGTATGACGAGGAGTGATCCCTGAGCACAGAGCTATGAGTAAGCCCTGAGCACTGTCAACTGTAGTTTCACCACCCAAAGTTTAGAAATATATTTTATTATTATTATATGGTTGAGCAGTATGTGTGTGAACTTTATCTGTATAACTATAAATAAGTACCAATTAACATTTCCATCATCAGTGTGCAAGTTTCCTTTTTTCACATTCTCACAACATTTGCTGTAAACAAAACATTTCAGTATACAAGACATCTTTACAAAACAATATATAAAACATCTTTATCTTACCTCACTTATCAGTCTCAGCCTGTTTCTTAAAATTCACAGCATTCTTCAACCTTAACTGATCCCCCTTCATCAGGGAGATAGAATAAAGGATTCATATGAAGGAAGATTGAGGGTATTATAAGCACACAGCACTTAGAATTAGTAAGCCATACAGTTTTCACAATTTGGTGTAACTATTTGTATTCCGTCTCTGTGACCCACAAGTTCCCCAAATTCGTTCTATCAAACTCTCTTGCCACACATGACTTCATGCATATAACCCACATAACTAGCAAAACATTTTAAGGTTTTCAGGTAGAGGAAATAGGTGTGAGAAATCATTTGCTTATCTCAATGGGCTTAATGTACACATTGCATACTTAAGAGCACATGAATGAGTGTGCCTAGAATTACCTTTTAATGCTTTTGTCCAGGACCAAGTTCAGGCTATGGTCATAAAATAATTTTTGTCTAGATGAGTTAACCGGGGAGAAACCCAGCAGGGTTGAACCCATTTATAATTGGCTTTAATAAGCCACTAACTAGGTATAGAGAAGCAGATAACTAATAGAGCTAAAGAGCATATAGATAGCTAAACAATTGGTGGTGGGAGGAGTTTCCAATAAGAAGAGGAGAAAGAAGTAAAAAGGAAAAAATGAAATGAAGAGAAAGAAAGAAAGAAGAAAGAAAGGAAGGAAGGAAGGAAGGAAGGAAGGAAGAAAGAAAGAAAGAAAGAAAGAAAGAAAGAAAGAAAGAAAGAAAGAAAGAGGAGAGAGAGGAAGGGAGGGAGACAGGGAGGGAGAAAGAAAGATGAGGAGGGAGGAAGAAAGAGAGAAAGAGAGAGTGAGAAGAGAGAATACTGACAGAATACTGAATACTACAGAATACTGACAGAAACCAAAGTCCACAATTAGTCTTGGCCACTCCATCTGGATGATTAGAGCATATGAAGCAAAGGAGAGGAAACATGTAAAACATTGTGTTTGAAGTATAACCCTTTGGGTTTTCAAAGCAAGTTTTTACAGAAGCCTAACTGATTGGCACAGTCTCAAACCTCTGTAGGTCATAGAAAATCCTGGGTTAAATCTGTACCCTTGCCAAGGAGCTGCACATGTAAATCTTATTATAATTAATAATACACTTGGAACTCTTTCCATATGAAATGCCTGTGAAGGACTTGGAGAAACACCCAAGCCATAGAAAGAATTATTCATATATATCTCTGGAGGGAGAGATATCAGATCTCATCCCTTTTACTTAAAAGCCTCTATTTACCCTAGTTCTCTATTATAGTTCATGCCTTTGAAAGGATTGTGCAGAATTAGTTCTTTCTGGTGAGCATAACTACTCTCTAGAAATCCCAGGAACCCAGCCAACTTAAATGTCATTATGTATAAAAACCAGCATTTTTCATTGTTAATTGATAAACCAAAGGTTTATTATCCTCAATAGGGGATCTTGCTGTAGAAGCGTTGTGTATGTGTGCACCCTTACTTTTCTAATCCTTTATTAGCTGAAGACAATTATTATGTGCTATCCTTAATTTCCTTTTAACATCCTTTTATTTGCCACTGGATATCATAAATGTTGCCTACACAGCTAATAATTTAGATTTCAAAGATTTATTTTGTTTTCTTTAAGAAATTTCGATTACTAACTCAAGTAGATTACACATATACAGGGAAGTCCTAGATTGTCATTGTCAGTGAAGCAAAGCACAAGAAGTTCACAGACAATTACAAAGTTTGGGACTTAGTTAGCTTATGATGCAGATGAAGCACAGAAATATCATTAGATGCTTTAGTTATAAACTTAAAAATAACAATATGATCTAGGAAATTAAGGTAGAAAGAGTATAACTAGAGTCTAGCTCAAGGACAGAGACAATGGGAAGACACAGAATGTGAAAGTTTAGCACATTGACAGAAATGCAATTAGTCTGGAGAAAAAGGCTCTGTGAGGATGATGTGGAATAAAGTGAGAAAAACATGCACATCAATAGGAGCTTAAAGTCAATGTGCCCTCAGTGTTGAGCTGAGAATTCAGATATCAGCATTGGGTTACTGAGGTCTCAAAGCATTTGACAATGCCAGATTTGATTTTTCAGTTAGATCACTTCACCAGCAATGTAAGAGTTCATTGGAGGGACATAAGACCCCATAGCAAAGACACTAGTAGGAGATTCATTACATAAGTCCAAAAGTCAAGATAGTAAACATGTAAAGAAGAGAAGATGAGCTAAGGAGTGAATCCTAGGAAGTTCTGCATTAGCTTTAGAGATGGAACAAGCCCCTTCCTAGCCCTAAGATAGTCTGGAGTGCTGGGAAACATAGAAGGGCACAGTAGTACCAACTCAGATTGACCCCCATGCTGTAGAAATCCATCTATATCCACAGAACATACTCCTGTTTGTTTGGGGCATCTGGACATTGTGCTGGTTTCCTACTGTTGACCTCAAACAGAAAGCAACCAGCTATTTTACAAACCAAATACATTTATTCAGAAAGAATAACAAAGGACAATTGATAAAGTATATGTTCACGTCAACACACAAGTGAAATTTTGAGAATACCTTACCTCCATATATAAATATGGATAGGATAGTGAGCTGGAGAGATGGTACAGTGGATAAGGTGCTTCGTTGACATAATCAAGCCAGGTTCAATTCCCAGCACCCCAAATCCCACCAAATGTGAACTGTCAGGGTAGAATTAAGAATCCTGAGCATAGATGGTTTTAACATTCCCAGTATATAGTGGGATCTTATTGGACTGAGTCACCTCCTCTTTCTACCCTGGGGTAGGGAAGAAGTATCAATTCCCATTGGTGATGCAAGATGTGTTGTAACTTGTAGTTTGCTGATTATATATGTTTAAGAAATTATATTCTATCATCCTAAACTCATTTAAATAGTTCTAGATGTTAATTTTTAAGCCACTCTACAGCTTCAGCAACCTGGGTCCTAATTATAATACAAACCTCTCTGTCTCTTTTCACTGCTGATTGGAGATATACAGAAAAAATTTTACACTCCTAGACTCTTCATGTGGGCTGGAGCGATAGCACAGCGGTAGGGCATTCGCCTTACAAGCAGCCAACATGGCCGACCCGAGTTCGGTTCCTCCGCCCCTCTCGGAGAGCCCGGCAAGTTACCGAGAGGATTCGATATGCCAGACACAGTAACAACAAAGTCTCCAATGGAGACGTTACTGGGCCCGCTCGAGCAAATCGACAATCAACGGGAGGGCCTTTACCTTTTACCTTTTAGACTCTTCATGTATAAATTTCTCCTCAAGGACCTTAAATTTAATCCCCTACTTTGTGCCCATAGAACATTGGTGTTTTGGGTCAGCAAATCTAATGATACTAAGCAAGAAGTTTTAGGGAAATAATGTAATAGCAGACCAGAGTAAAGTCCTATAAGCTAATAAAGACATGTGCTACTCATCAGGAGAATGCTATGGTGTTTCCTAGAGTGTTGCACCCAAGTCTGTTCCCTGTCCCAGACCACAGCAGCCAGCACCACCCAATGCGTAGACAAGTGAGAAGATCAGTGGGAAACTGTAACAGAAATAATAGACATAGTCCACATCCTAGAAAACATATAGTCTAACTTGAAGAAACAGAAGATTCACATATGTACAAAATGACTAAAAACACATTTACTAAAGAAAAAACTGTAATTGAAAGCATAAGTGGAAGAAACCACATTCAGTATGAAATCATAGCTACACACTGGAATACAGAAAAAAGTAAACCTCAAGCTTAACCTTTTTTTCTTTTCAGAGTTTACCTACTTCTATAAAGATTGTCAGAAAAAATTATATAGTTAAAGACTTTAAAAAAAAACTAGGACCTATGAAAATAAGTAACCCAAAATGCTGAACATAATTCTGCCATTTCTTGGTGAAAATGAAGGCACAATTTGTGATGTAGTTCCTATGACATTGTGTTCTAAAAATTATTGCATGACCTTCGATCCGTCAACAGTAGCATCAAGCTTGTTAGAAATAAAAACTCTGATGTTCAGTCCTGCTGAATCAGAATGTGCATTTTAAGGTGATCCCAGCTGATTAATAACAACACTGAAGTTTTAAAAGCATTGTTCTAAAAGCCATCCTTAGAATAGATGATTAGGGATAAACTGTGTTTACATCCTCCTGTAATCCCTGCAAAATCTATACCACAACATAAATTAGTCATTGTAATATATCTGAAAACCAAAAATAAAAAAATACAGGGACAAAAGAAAAACCTCCTGAAAGACAAAGGAATGCCCTTTTAAGAAGGAATTCCTACCACAAAGCAACTTTGTCCTGAGGAGTAGGCAAAACTCCTTCTATCCCAACCCTGCAACCCATCCTCAATATGCAGAACTGGAATGGAAGGCAAGAAACTATATGACATAGAAAGATATATCAGAGCCACCAGCAAGCATCGACTCATTGATCTATGCCTAACTGAATCTCAACAACTCTAGAGAGTCACCAACAGGAGCCATCCTGCTGACTTCTCAAGTTAATTGGTGTGTGCCATTTTTGAATCTCTCTTTTTTAACAACAGAGGCTGAGTGCAAATTTCTGAGGTGAATTCCACCCACCCTATGTAAATTGTACTTAGAGACGCAAATGCCAGAAAACTGATGTAACTTCTCCCAGCTCACATTTAATTGCTAGCAAGCAAACTATACCCCTAGAGCTACAAAGCACTCTAAAACATAGTTATCTATCTAGGGAGAGGAGGTCCATTGCCTTCTGTGTTTTTGTTTGGGCTCAGTGGGCATGTATATTCTATGATTGGACATAGTTTTCCCTTAAACCTGTCTCCCACACCAAGGAATTTTACCCAGTTATTATGCCCAGACTATGGCAGAAGACTGAACCCCTGGCTGACTTGAACCCCTTGAACCCTTGAACCCCTGGCACCCTTGAACCCCTGGCTGACTCTAAGGACCTTTCAATCTTTGTGCACAGATGTTCTAGGGACTTATGACCATGAACCTGAGGACAAGTCCTACATCTGTTCAACCTTTGCTGATACATGATACTTGTGGCTTGCACCTCTTGCCATCTTGAAGTCTGCTAAAACTTGATGCCTCAACGCCATCAAGCATTCTTGAGCTTGGTCTCCAAGTGGAATATGGTTAGCCCATGACTTCAAGCACACAGGAAATAATATATGCCCGGTTGATATCTAGGCCTGTAAACCTGACACAGAGATGCCACTGAGAAGCTGTGACTGTTCAAACCACCTTACAGGTCAAATCAAGTGTAGTTCAGGCACAGATGGTTTTGAATATTTGGTTGTAATCCAGGTCTATTCAAACTTGGTGCCACCACAAGTTTTGCCAAATACAACCTTGTATCACAGACTTCTACTCAGATCCCCTTTCCTCCCCTTTACAAGTGCTAGCACTACAGTTGCTGCCAAGATCTGGCAAACACAAATCTGAAAATAAATTTGAAAACAGGTGCAAGAGATGTTGGTGGGACCTGGTGACTGAAAGCCACTATTTCCTGGGCCTGCTTGAGTTCAACACAGCACCAAAACTGCTCCAGGGGATCAGCAACTATAAACCTGGGGTCACTGTCCAGACATGCTTGATCTCATTGTTATAGCTGCTGCATGGTTTCAGATTTCTGGTAGTCATCCAGATCAATCAAATGGGATTTGTGGAATTTGTGATTGTTAATCCAAGATCACTGTCAGGCTGACATGAACACAGACCCTCAATCTTAGTCTTCACATAGGTGCAAGCATAAAGTAGGAATGGAGGAATTATTTGAAAATGTAAATAAAGAAACAAAAGTCTTGAAAGGGCCTCAAGCACATGAGAATTTTCTAAACTCCCTAATGAAGATATCAAAGACCTAGTCCTCATAATGCTCCCTGAAATGAAGAAATTAGCAGAATAGAACTTCTGCAAGGACAGAGAAAGTATGAGAAAATAAAAGAGACATCTTTTTTGTTAAACAACAATGTATAGGGGCTAAAAATTCAGAAGCAAAAATAGATTGAAAAATTATATCAGAAGATTTATGGAAGCTGAAGTTGAATCAGGAAGTTTGATATGAGGTAGAGGAAACTATCAAAAAAGAACTTAAAAAGAAAATTGTTTATGTTCTTTTAAGCCATTATTATTGATGTAACTGATTTAACAATGCTGTTAATTATAATTTCTATGTATACATTATTCCAACATCACACCCACCACTTTAGAGCCTTCTCCAGTTTCCCAAAGACCCCTCCCAACACTCTTATTCCCATATAAGCTTAGTTACATAGACAAAATCTTCAGTTCTGATAACGTTGATGATTCCCTTCCTATGCTTCATTTTTATCCCACAAATAGGATAAATCTCTCTTTTTTTGGTACTGTAGGAAGTGATGACACTTACACACATATGGATTGATAAAGCTAAACTCCTGAATTCAACACAATTATAAATCAATAATAAGTTGATAAAGCCTGCTTGGGCAGGGGCAATGGTGGAGGGATAGTCACACTGGTGGTGAGATTGACACTGGAACATTGAATGTCCCAAAATATCTGTTTTTTGAATAATTTGTAACCCCCGGTATTTAAATAAAGTCAGAAAAAAAAGAAAAAGATTGTAATAAAGATATCTATGGGGAGACCTATACTCTGCCTGCCTTATTTCCTCCACAGCCATATATGGACCCAGGCCAAGTAAGGTCATCTCTGAATCTATTCAGGCTCAGTTTGAGGTTCTTGAACTCTGCTCTTTCAGCCATACTCAGCGTTAGGGCACCTTATTCCCAGCCTCTGGACTTTGGAGACTCTCCTTGGTGCCACCACATTACCAACCCCCCCATCCCTTTCTTGCCCCCCCCCCAAAACCAGTAATTATGAACTCAAGCCAGCTCAGGCCATCTCTGAATCCAATCACATACATATCATGGGGACCTTTTATCCTATGAATTATAGAATTTTGGTTTGATCTTTTTCTTCTTTCCTAATATAGCCTGTACTGACAGAAATTTTCTCTTTAGTGCAGTTTTTGCTCTGGTTCTTAGATTCTGATAGTTTTCTTCTTTATTCTTTAGTTTAAAGCAATCTTTTATACTTTTTTCTTTTTTTTTTCTTTTTTTTTGCTTTTTGGGTCACTTCTGGCGATGCACAGGGATTTCTCCTGGCTCTGCACTCAGGAGTTACTCCTGGCGGTGCTCAGGGTACCATATGGGATTCTGGGAATCGAACCAGAGTCGGCCACAGGCAAGGGAAACACCCTACCCACTGTGCTATCTCTCCAGCCCTATACTTCTTTCTTGACTTCTTTTGGTTCTGTTGTTGCTTAACACTGCTTTGTTTCACCTCCAGGTGTTGAAGATTTTTCACTTTTTATGATTTATTTCTATTTTCATGGTATTTCAATATAAGAAGATATATAATGTCTGTATTCAGAAATTTACGCTTGAGTTATGCCCTAGTATGTGATCTATCCTGAAGAATATTCTATGCTCTCCAGAGAAGACTGTGTATTCTTCCTTTTGAAGATGAAAGACTCTGTATATGTTCATTAACCCTTTTCTTATAAGTCCTCATTTAGGCTTTTTATGTCTTTACTAGTATTCTGTCTGGTTGATCTAACTCCTGAAAAAAGTGGAGTGTAAAAATTTTCCCACTGTTATTTCTTTCCGTCAAAGTGTTTCGCTTGGTTTGTTAGCAAAAACTTTTTAAACTTTGTTGGCCCTGCATTTGGTGCATATATGTTTATAAGAGCTAATACTTTTGGATCTAATATTCCCTTAACCAATAAGTAGTGTCGATCCCTATCCCTAATTATTCTTTTCTCTTTGTAAATTAATCCATCAAGAGATACACAGTAACAAAGTTGTTCATGATTGAGTTCAGATCATACACTGTTCCGACAGCCGTCCCTCCACCAGTGTACATTTCCCACAATCAATATCCCCGGTTTCCTTCCTTCTACCCCCATCCCAAGTATTTCTTTAAAGAAGGCACTTTTCTTCTCACTCTCTCCCTCTCTCTCCTTCACCCTCTTTCACTCTCTCTCTCCTTCCCTCCCTCCCCCCTCTCTCTATCTTCCCCTCTCTTTCCTTTTGGGCATTATGGTTTCCAGTACAGGTACTGAAAAGCTTCATGTGTGTTCCTTTACCTACTTTCAGCATTCAATTTTTGTCCAGAGTGATCATTTCTAGCTATCATTGTCATAGTGATCATTTCTCTATCCTAAGTGCCCTCTAATTATTTTAATTTAGGCATGCTTCCTGTAAAGAGCAAATAGATGAATTTTATTTCCTGGTCCAAACAGCAACTCAACAGCTTTTCATGGGTGAGTTGAGTTTACTGACATTCAGAAAGATTATTGATATAAAGGGCTGTGTTGTCATTTTTCTGTGTTAGATATAGTTGTTTCTGCAATTGGTCTTTTGCTTTTTTTTTTACATTTTTTTCATAATTATATTTATTTACTTATTTTTCTTCTTATATTTATTTATTGAATCACTGTGGGAAAAGTTACAAAGCTTTCAGGTTTAAGTCTTGGTCATACAATGATCAAACACCTTCACCAGTACTCATTTTTCACCACTAAGAACTCCAATATACCCCCCTCCCATCCCTCCCAATGCCTGTGAGGCAGATGATTTCTACTTAACTCTTCTCTACATTGATTACATTCATTATTTTGACAAAAGATGCACCAATATTGTTTATAATCCCCCCGCCCATCAATCAGAATTGCTTAAAAGGCATTGTGAAATGCTTTGTCTTCTATAGCTGGTTATGAGAAACATATAATGCCGCATGGCCGCTATTGCGGCCTTGCGGATTTTGATTTTCTACAAAGATCCAGAAAATTACGAGATTGGTTTCTGTGCGTCTGGTGTTATGGCTGTGCCGGAGAGCCACTCGTGGGGGGCAACTCTTGACCTCGGTAGGGCATGATGGACGAGCTGGTACCACCCCCCTTCCCATGAGACTGCAGTTGCCTCATCACCACTGTCTCATACCTGGCTTTCCAATAAGCTCTGAGGTGGCGGCCACCTTACTGCCTGGGCAGGGGGTGGGAGGGGAAGGCAGAAGGGAGCAACACCCTTTCCCTCACAGGGAGGCATAGTGCGATAGTTTAACTCATGATCCATTCACTTTTCTGCTGCAAGTTGCCGGGCTCTGGACTGAGTCATTTTACCTTTGGGGCCATGGCCGTGCTGGAAAGCCACTTGTGGGAGGCTACTCATGACCTTGGTAGGGCGTGAAGGACAAGCCAGTACCGTCCCCCTTCCCATGAGACTGCAGTTGCCCTGTCACCGCCAGCTCATACCTGGCTTTCCAATAAGCTCTGAGGTGGCGGCCACATTGTATGTGGTCCAGATGCATTTCTACCAAAAGCCTCTGGGTTTCGAGATTTGTTTCTGAGTCTCTGGGATCATGGCCATTAATCAGCTTGATCAGGAGTCAGAGAGACCACCTGTAGGCGGCAACTCAGGGTCTCGCTGGAATGGAGAGGAAAGGGCCGTTTCCACCCCCATCCGGTGAGGCCCCAAGTGTCTCGTCACTGCAGGCCCAAACCTGATTGTCCAGTGGCCTCTGAAGGATGGTGGTAACCAGGCCGTCAAGGAAAACAGGCCAAGACACAAAACCTATTCCCACCTGGAGTGGCCCAATCCCGGTAACCTACTGCAGGAACAGGACGCATTTCTACCAAAAGTCTTTGGGTTCCGAGATTTGTTTCTAAGTCTCTGGGATCATGGCTGTTAAGCAGTTCAATCAGGAACCAGAGAGGCCATGCCTCCAATTATATAGCTGAGCCAGAAGTGGTTTGTGGGTGTGTCTCCCACATAACTAACTTTCGGCCGCTTACTTTCTTGGTAAACTTTGCCTCACATTTTTGGGGTCTGGCCAAAGGCACAGCAGCAATTTTGAGGTATTTGAAAGTTTGATGGTGCCATCAGGCTGCTGATCTACTCGCCTCACAGGTACAGATTGACTTGCTGGCAGCACCATACCCCCTGGTCTTTTGCTTTTGATTGACAACTTGTTTTCAGTAAATTGGTGTTCAAACAGCGGTATTTTATTATTTTCTTGTAGAATGCTGATTTTGATATAATTCTATGAACTCTTAAGGAAAACCATAGATTACTTTGTTTTTTCCAGCTTCTACAAGTCATTCTAAATCCCCTCTCCACATTTTGCTTCAGGAATATATTAATGTATAAAGCATTTTGCATACAAATGATTAAGGAGCTAGCGTGCCTGCATCAGAAAAAATGTTCTTTTCAGGATTACAGATGCACAAAGGTTCTCCAATACTTTAAGGATTCTTATCTGACAGACTCATCTGAGTGGTATGTATCGGTGAAGGTTGGTTAGTTCCACTGCAGTTGGACAGCCAATTAGTCGAAAGATAGTGACAGGCTAAGAAAGCTTTCGTGGTCAACAAGCCAACTATATCCAACTATATCCACTTTAGCCAATCAACTATAACTCAGTAGTTCTTTCTACTATAAAATAAAGTTTTGTTTTCTTTTGTTTGGGATGGTGGTTCTTCCCAAGTGGTACTCTCAGCCAAGTCATTCGATACACAGAATGTGTTCAATACAAAGAGCTGCCCAGTCCTTGCAGCACTGGGGATCACCCAGGCCTATTCCCAGCAGTTCTTTGGACCTCCAGTGCTACACCAGAGAATGTTCAAAGAACTATATGGTGCCAGAATGAATATGGATTGGTGACAGTAAGGCATCCCTTTTGACCCACTGTATGACCTCTCTCACTCCTAAGGTCATACAGTGCTTCTGTTTAAAAGTAGAAGCGAACATGATAGAGGCTATGACGATGGTGTTAATTTTTTTTTCTAATGTTTGATGTAACTTTTTTCATGGGCAGAAAGTGTTATCCAGGAATTAGTTTCTCCTGGGGGTTTCACAGGCAAAGGAGGTCTAAGGTGTGTGATATAACACCAGGTCTTGGCATCAAATGGTCTTGTGATTAGTACCCATCATTTGTTGAAAGTTTACAGTTTCAGAGTGACAGCCACAACTAAATTTCAAACATTAGGAAATGCTAAGGAGAGCATTTATAGAGTGGTTCATTGAAGAATATAATAGTAACATGGATTGGCTCTGCTTTCATTATGCTGCTAATGAATTTTATGTGTTGTAGTCATTTTTACTCAGTATTGTTTTAATTGTTTTGATGTGGTCCATATTTATCTTGATTAAAAATCAAGAAAACTTCTGGAAAAATTATGGTTTTTATTTGCTCAAAGGTGAATATTTTAAGAAATTTGAGTAAATAGGGTGGGAATAGAGGACCTGACATTTTATTTCCATCAGCCCAGCGTGTTGCAATGAATCCAGTGTGTTGATTAATTGGTTGCTACAAAATTTAATTAGAGGTCATTTCAAAGAGTAAATGCTATTTTTATTCATTTGAAATGCAGCACTAATAATAGCACTTAAAAACTTATTTGAGGCACAATCATATTTTATGAAAGAGGAAATTGTGAGAAGTGCCTAACCTGTCTTTGTCTTTTCAATATTTTCCTACTTTATATAAAGGAGTAGGCAGTGAGTTAATACAAGGCAACAATTTGGGAGTTACAAGAGATAGAAAAACTACACTTTGGGACCAATTTTTGACCTGTGAAATTTCTCCAAAGGGAGTGTCCAGATCATGACTTCCAGCAGTGTATTCAATGTGACTTTCTCAATTATCTGCACTAAGAACTCCAAAGTTCAGATAATCCTTTCCCTTTTTCTTATTACCAATAAATTTCTTGGTCTAAGACTAAAGTCTGTGTGAGAATTAGCAAAGGAAGGAGGTCCTGCACTAACTGTTTCTCCAATTCCAAGACTTCAAAGACTTTTCTGTGCATCCCCTACAACCTGTTCTGGGACTTGGACATATAAAATTCAGAATTTTTTATTCCATCTGCAGTGATAGAAAAATATATTTACCTTAGACCTTTGTGGGAGCTGAGCTCTTCCAATCAAGAGACCAGTTGGGGAGTGGGTACCGCTCTGTTACTGAAAAAGAATTTCCTTTATCTATACCATTTTTAGAGGAGTAGGACTATACCCAGCAGTCCTTGGGTCACTACAGTTCAGCTGGTTTAGTATTCAGGAAACACTCTAGGTAATGAGTGGGAGACAATATGGTGCTGGAATTGAACTCAATCCTCTTGCATGCAAAGCCTGAGTCCAGCTTGTTGTGCTGTCACTGGGAGAGTTTTCTAAGAAGCATTTGACCAAAGTCGTACAATTTACATTTGGATAGGTAAAAGTCCCTAAGCTCTGGATAGGCAAAAGTCCCTAAAGCTATACAATTTATGTCTGCATAGGTAAAAGTCCCTAAACCCTGCGATAGGTAAAAGAGTAAGCAGTTACCTTTAGTTGGAGAAAAGTCATGTGTAATGTAGAAAAGGCAAAAAAGAAATGTCTCACTTTCCACTTTTATCTGCTACTTTCTGTTCTGGGACTTTAGGCACAACTGCCATGCTCCTCAGAAAGGAAAGTGGACAGCACACATACCATGATGTGCATTCCTAGTCACACGTCCCTCACACAAACTCAGAGACCCACAGGGGCATGAAACTGGGAAGCATCGTATGTGAGTCAAGACTTCAGCAAGCAGAATACTAGCTTAGTGTGGACATTAATAATCAAAACCCCATTACATAAGGTACACAAGAATGCCCACAAAAGCATTTTATGAATAAACATTTATTCAGGACTTGTACACTATGGTTGGACAATCACCTTTATCATGCATTTAATTCTCATCTACTCTAGATGTAGTCACAAACTCTCTGTGATTATACAGGGATTTTTTTAAAACCGTTTTTAAAGTACTGGAACGTAGAATACTGTTAGTTATATATTCCATACATATAACATTCCAACCACATATATCATTCCAACCACATATGTTAGCAGAGAGCCTAATTCCCTCCTTCAGTGGCCCAAGAACCCCACTCCCCTCCCCCACTTCCCCGTCCACCGGTCTGGCCATGCAAGCTCAGTTCACAGGCAAAATTCCTAGTTCCAATGACTTTGACAATTTGTTGTTCTGTTACTATATTTTTTATGTCTCACATATGAATGAGAACATTTTTATGATATTATTACCCTTTCATTTTTATTAAATGTCTTTTTTTTTTACGAGTGAATGACCAGGCTGTGATTATAAAATTTAGTGCTGGTTGTAGGAGATGTGAGAGGAATGCAGTGAGAAACGATATCCCCACCAGGTCCCCTCTGCCAGGAGGCGCTGGAGAATGACATTCTAGAGAGTCTCGTTGGCCTGGAATATTGACTCTTCCATTTGACAGTCTCCATGCTCAGCACTGCTCCAGAGCCCCCGAAAAGTTGCTGAGAATCTTAATAGATGCCCTGAATTAATTGGAATTACTCTCTGATATACTCTGCCAGATTCAGAAATCCACAAAGCAAGTAAAGCATTAAATGTCATTTTTGTATAGTAATTTTTAGAGTAGATATTTTGCTTTTTAGGAAAATATGATTTCTACTCTGTGAAACTTAGCCTCACAATTCTCTCTCTCTCGATTTCTTTCTCTCTCTTTATTGGCCCACACTTGAAAGTGCTAAGAGCTTACTCCTAGTGAAAGATAACTTTCTAAAAATTTATTTTAGAGTAACACCTACATACAAATAGATGATTAAAACAAAACTCCAAAAATTTGCCCAAATTTGTAAATCAATGATAGCACTGTAGCACTGTCCTCCCATTGTTCAACAATTTGCTTGAGCGGGCACCAGTAATGTTTCACAACAAATTGCGAGACTTTTGTTACTGTTTTTGGCATATTGAATATGTTATGGGGAGCTTGTAAGGCTTCGCCGTGTGGGCGAGATACTCTCAGTAGCTTGCCCGGTTCTCCGAGAGGGGTGGAGGAATCAAAACTGGATCGGCGGCGTGCAAGGAAAACGCCCTATGTGCTGTGCTACGACTCCAGCCCAAATCAATGATAATTTCAAAAAATCTCTTTAAAAAACTCTAGCACTCTTTGTAGATAAATAAATTAAAAATTTTAATAACATGACTAATTCCATGCTAATACATTTTTAAATAGTATGACATAGATAAGGGTGAGAGATAAATTTTTATTAAATCACTGTGAGATAGTTACAAGCTTCCATGTTTGGGTTACAATCACACAATGATTAAACACCGATCCCTCCACCAGTGCATATTCCCCACCACTAATATCTCCAATATACTCCCCCTTTCCCACCCCCACCCTCCCTCTGCCTCCATGGCAAATATGATTTCCCATAATCTCTCTCTACTTTTGGGCATTATGGTTTGCAATACAAACACTGAGAGGTTATCATGTTTGGTCCTTTAACTACTTTCTGCACACATCTCCCATCCCAACTGATTCCTCCAGCCATCTTTTTCTTAGTGATTCCTTCTCTATTCCAGCTGCCTTTGGGTGAGAGATAATTACAAACAAATATAGTAACATAGTAAATGTGTGTAGTAAATGTAAAATATATTATACCTATTATTACTTTTATTACTATTAATGTTTTATTGTGATTTTTGCCTAAAAAATCTTTATAGATTTTGTTTTAGGTCTTTTGCTGACCATTTTATTATTATTTTATTATTAATTGCAATAGCAGTTAACTTTATACTTGGCAAAATTATGCTTAATTTACTTTTCCATTGGATACAAAATCAAGAATGAAAAGATACTTTTGAGAATCTTTTTTCAGATAAGTAATTTTTAACATTAAATTTCACTGTCATTCCGTTAATCATTGATTACTCGAGCGGGCACCAGCAGTGAGATTTTAGCGTCGTAAACTTTACGCCCTCTCTCCACGGACGTGGCACACCAGTTGGATGTCCTTGGGCATAATGGTTATGCGCTTGGCGGCGAATGCACAGAGGTTGGTGTCCTCGAAGAGTTTTCCACTAGGTAGGCCTTGCATGCCTCCTGCAGCACCATGAAGGCAGAGCTCTGGGAGAGCAGGCTGGTCTTGAAGTCCTGTTCTATCTTGCACACCAGTCTCTGGAACAGCAGCTGGTGGATCTTGTGTAGCACCACAGTGTCGGGCCGGTAGCAGTGAGGCTTATTCATGCCACAAGTGGCTAGCACACTCTTGTGGGCCGCTTTGGTGGTCAGCTGCTTGCGGCCTGCCTTCCCGCATGTTGACTTGTGCGCTGTCTGCTTAGTACAAGCCCTCTCCTTCTTCCCAACTCAGTTGGAGAATCCTTCAGAGTTAGGGAAATGAGACCTGTTTTAGCTACTGTTGTTGGCATATTTGGCACATCATGGATGGCTTGTCAGGAATTAAATTTAATACTTAAAAATTGGCACTCTTGACTATCACCCACTTACTATTAGTACAATTTGAAAATTCAAGCCAATACCTTAATGAAATGATTTTTTAATTTAAACATCTTAAGAATTATTTTAAGAGTTTTACTTAATTTCTAACCAAATTAAACTACCTACTTAGACTTTAATTTGTTTGTATAAATAAATAAAAATATATATATATATATATAAAGTCTCACAATGGAGACATTATTGCTCGAGCAAATCGATGAACAATGGGAGGACAGTGCTACAGTGCTCTCTCTCTCTCTCTCTCTCTATATATATATATATATAGGCTGGAGCGATAGCAATATATATATTGTCTTGCACGCAGCCAATATGGCCAGTCCGAGTTCAATTCCTCTGCTCCTCTCAGAGAGCCCAGCAAGCTACCGAGAGTATCTCGCCCTCAGGGCAGAGCCTGGCAAGCTACCCGTGATGTATTTGATATGCTAAACACAGTAACAACAAAGTCTCACGATGGAGACATTACTGGGCCCGCTCGAGCAAATCGATGAACAACGGGAGGACAGTGACCATGATATATATATGATCTATATCATATATATATATATCATATATATATATATCACCTGCAGGGTGGGGTGGGGGTCTCCCTTCTGAGCACAGTACCAGGCGTGGTCCCTGAACACCACAGGGTTTACCCCCTCCTCCCCCAAGCAGCGTGGAGCCAACACACCGTGGCGCCAGCCAGCGTCCGGCTGAGCGCAGTGTCCCAGCTTATTTGTATTCTTTTAAAATATTATTTAATATATACAGAAAACATCTGAGAAAAAAAAACAAGAAAAGAATTGTATAAAGTCTAAATAGGAAAGAATGAATGAAGCAATGGGTATTTACATATAATTATACACCATCACTGTATCACTGTCATCCCATTGTTCATCAATTTGCTTGAGCAGGCACCAGTAATGTCTCCATTTGTCCCTTTTCCATGCCCTTGTAGCCCGATGGCGAATTGGGACTCTTTCAGGGTCAGGGGAATGAGGACCATCATTGTTACTGTTTTGGGCATATCGAGTACATCACGGGTAGCTTGCCAGGCTCTGCCATGCAGGCGAGATACTCTCAGTAGCTTGCCAGGCTCTCTGAGAAAGACGGAGGATTTGGTGGCTACAGGAAATACTGCATCGCTCTCTCCTGGGAGCTTTATTTTATAGTCTCTGGATCTTGGCCGTTGATGAGAATCATGGCGCTGGGGGCAGTTTGTGTGTGTGACTGCCAAGCTACTGGAAACTGGCGTCTGTGTGGAGGAAGCTCAGTCTTGATCCGAGCCGACTTGGAGATCTCAGCCCCGAGTCCTGCACACCTGGGTTCCTCTGCTTTCATGAGCATGGCTATGGTTGGGTTCTCGAGGCTTTTGCTGCCAGGGCTCTGCTTAGGGCAGGGAGAGAAACTCAACCCACCTTTCTCCGAGGGGTCCTGATGAAGACAGTCTGGCATGGGGGCAGGAGATTCATATATATATATATATATATGAATATATGAATAATAAATAAATAAAATAGAAGCGATCCCCTGGCAGTCTTGGGGGCCCATCTGCGGTGCCAGGGATGGAACGGGGATCTGACTGTGCAGTACAAGAGCCTCAGGCCCCGTCCCATCGCTCCAGCCCAACACGTAGGGGCTTAAGGCCTTGTCTACTGAATTAGAGTTGTCTGCTATAATGTGGTAAGCACAGTGGTATGGCTTTTGCCTTACAAGTGGCCAACATGGCCGACCCGAGTTCGATTCCTCTGCCCCTCTCGGAGAGCCCAGCAAGCTACCGAGAGTATCTCGCCCGCACAGAAGAGCCTGGCAAGCTACCTGTGATGTATTCTATATGCCAAACACAGTAACAACAAAGACTCCAATGGAGACATTACTGGGCCTGCTCGAACAAATCGATGAACAACAGGAGGACCGGACCATGACCATAACAAATAAGTACATATTATTGATACTTTCTCTTTCAGAGAATGTCTTACTATCACCATCATTTTTTAAAAAAAGAACTTAAAAGAAAATTCTTGCAACAATCAATATAAAAAGGGAAAAGCAAAAGAGATCAGAGAGAAGATCTAGTAATATGATAATACTCATGCAATCATATAAAGGGTTTTTAAGTATTTGGAAATATTTAGGTCTTTATTGCTAGCATCTTTGGATTTCACTGAAGAGTTTAGAGCTAAGGAATGAAATATTTCACTCTCTTATTTTCAATTTTTATGGAGATAACTGGTTTTACAGTACTATTAATAATAGAACTTCCAGCATACAATGTTCTGACAACACACCCATCACCAGAGTGTCAACTTAACCCCTACCAATGTCTCAAAGACCCCCACCCATCCACCACCAACACCATCCACACTGAGTAAGCTCAGTTCTGGAGGCCAATTCTCAGATTGCTATCTTTTTTTAGATTGTTATCTTTGTTCATTTGTTATTGCCTTACTAAGTTTCTTTATATCCCACAATATACAAGGTAAAAATTTTCTGATTGACTTCACTCAGCTTACTTCTTGATTTCCAGTTCTATTTTTAGGTGACAAATTACATAATTTTTTTTCATATAGCTCAGTAGTATTTGATCGTGCATACATATAATTTCTTAAAGGACACTTGAGTTGTTTCTACCTCATTTTGGAAATAGATATTGTGTCATAGACCGTATGAGCACAAATTAAAATCCTTTTTGACATGATTATTTCAGCTATATTGATCCAAATATGCAAGAAAATCCATGGAAGAGATGAGGATCTGGCACCAGAGTATTATAAGTATATATAATAGCTGTAAAGTATATAGATCTGCTTTATAGATAGAGATAACTAATTTTTTTAATGGGGTTTATGTTCCAAATGAGAGAGGAGATGAACTTTACCCTGAAATCTATAGCCTGGACAATGGAAGAATAGAACTTCCATCAACTGAGATAAGGAAGCATCAAAGTCAATCATAGATTTTAGTGAAGGAGATATAAGGTGCTCAGGTTTTAAAATGTTAAGTTTCAGGTGTCCTTTACATATTTAAGTATAAACTCTGAATAGGTCATAAGATCTAAGTCCAGAGTTTGAAGGAAAACCCTGAATTGAATAAAAGCACTTATCAATGTTTGTGGGTGGAGTGATAGCACATTGGGTAGGATGTTTGCCTTGCATGTGGCATACCCGGGTTTGATTCCTCCATCCCTCTCAGAGAGCTTGGCAAGCTACCAGGAGTATCCCGCCTGCATGGCAGAGCCCAGCAAGCTGCACGTGACATATTCAATATGCCAAAAACAGTAACAACAAGTCTCACAATGGAGACATTACTGGTGCCTGCTTGAGAAAATCGATGAACCAGAGGACAGTGCTACAGTGCTACATCAATGTTTGTATTTAAATCCAACACAACGAAAGCTGAGCTGGTCTTCTCCCCCCCCCCACCCAGGTCAGTTTATCCGCTGCTTCTCGAACCCGGGACTTGCATTTCTCCCTGCAAGCCCCCGAGGCATCCTCTCGGACCTTGGGAGACAAAGCAGCTCTGAGCCTCTGCCTCTTCCTCTCCATCCTCCAAGCTGAGCTAGTCCTCTCCCCCCCCACCCAGGTTAGTTTATCCACCGCTTCTCAAACCCAGGACTTGGATTTCTCCCTACATGCAAACAGCTCCCTCAAAAAAACTGGATGGCCATACTAGTATCCGACAACATTAATTTCAGATTGAAAAAGATTAGAAGGGACAGTGAAGGCTATTTTCTCTTCATCAAGGAATGCGTACAACAGGAAGAAATCATACTCTTAAATGTATAAGAACCTAATGAGGGAACAGCTAAATATTTAAAACAACTACTAACAGATTTTAAGGAGGACATTGCTAGAAACAGAATAGTAGTTGGAAACTTCAACATCACTTATCACCGCTGGACACATTAACAAAAACAAAACTCAGCAAGGAGTCATTGGCTTTGAAAGAAGAAATAGAAGAGAAAGGGCTTATAGACCTATACAGGACTTTAAATGCCCTCAAAAAAGAAAGCACATTCTTCTCCAGTGAGCACGGAACTTTTTCCAAAATAGACCATGTGCTAGGCCACAAAACATACCTCAATAGAATCAGGAAGATAGAAATAGTATCAACCATCTTTTCAGACCACAATGCACTGAGGGTAGAAGTGAATCACAAACAGACACGGAAAACCAAATCAAACAACTGGAAATTAAACAACTCAATGATGAACAATGACTGGGTCAGGAAGAAAGTCAAGGACGAAATCAAAAGATACCTGGAAACAAATGAGAATGAAGACACGAGCTACCAGAACTTATAGGATGCAGCTAAAGCCGTATTCATGGTCACAGTCATGGTACTCCTGTTCATTGATTTGCTCGAACGGGCCCAGTAACGTGTCCATTGGAGACTTTGTTGTTACTGTATTTGGCATATCAAATACATCACGGGTAGCTTGCTAGGCTCTGTTGTGAGGCCCAGATACTCTCGGCAGCTTTCCGGGTTTTCCAAGAGGGGCAGAGGAATCAAACTCGGGTCGGCCATATTGGTTGCATGCAAAGCAAACGCACTACCACTGTTCTATAGCTCCAGAGCAAAGTTGTATTAAGGCAAAAATTTATAGCTCCGCAAGCATTTCTCAGGAAGGAGAAAAGGATGCACAGAAACAACTTGACTTCACAACTCAAGACCTTAGAAAAGGATCAACAGAAGAAGCCCACATCAGGCAGAAAGAAAGACATCATAAAACATAGAGCAGAAATCAACGCCATAGAATCCAAAGAAACTATCCGAAAGATCAGTGAAACCAAGAGCTGGTTCTTCGAGAAAATAAATAAGATAAACAAACCACTAGCAACACTCACAAAGAAACACACAGTGAGAGAGAAACCTAATAAACCGAATCAGAAATAAGAATGGGGATATCACAACAGAAACCAAAGAAATTCAAAAGATCATCAGAGACTACTTTGATAGTCTGTATGCCACGAAACAAGAGAACCTAGAATAAATAGATAAATTCCTGGATTCGTATCATCTCCCAAAGCTGAATCAAGAAGTTCTAGAGTACCTGAATAGACCTATTAACACCAAGGAAATTGAAACTATAATCAAAAGTCTTCCCCTAAAAAGAGCTCAGGTCCAGAGGGATTCACTAGGGAATTTTTCCAAACATTTAAAGAGGACCTACTGCCACGTCTTCTCAAGCTTTTCCAGGAAAATGAAAAAAACAAAAACTCGCCCAAACAGTTTCTATGAAGCCCATATAATCTCTCTTATACCAAAAGGAAACAAAGACACCAAAAGAAAAGAAAACTACAGGCCGATATCCTTGATGAACAGGGATGAAAAGATTCTCAACAAAATACTAGCAAATAGAATTCAACAACTCATCAAAAAGATCATACACCATGACCAAGTGGGATTCATCCCGGGGATGCAAGCATGGGTTAACACTCAGATGTCAATCAACATAATCCATTATATCAACAAAATAAAAAATAAAAATCATATGATCATACTAATAGATGCAGAGAAAGCATTAGACAAGATCCAGCACCCATTTTTGATGAAAATAATCTCCAAAATGAGGATAGAGGGGACTTTCCTCAATAGTTAAAGCCATCTACCAAAAGCCTACAGCAAGCATCATCCTCAGTGGGGAAAAACTGAGAGCCTTCCCCCTAAGATCCGTGATGAGACAATGATGCCCACTCTCTCCACTACTGTTCAATATAGTACTGGAAGTACTTGCAATAGCAATTAGGCAAGAAAAAGATATTAAGGGCATCCAGGTAGGAAAGAAAGAAATCAGCTCTCACTATTCACAGATGATATGATACTATACTTAGAGAACCCTAAAACCTCTACCAAGAAACTCCTAGAAACAATAGACTTGTATAGCAAAGTAGCAGGCTATAAAAGCAATATGCAAAAGTCCATGGCTTTCCTATACGCAAATAGTGAAAGAGAAGAAAGTGACATGAAGAAAACAATCCCATTCACAATTGTGCACCAGAAAATCAAGTACCTAGGAATCAGCTTAACTAAGGAAGTAAAGGACCTGTACAAAGAAAACTATAAAACGCTACTTCAGGAAATAAGAGACGACACAAGGAAATGAAAAAATGTCCCCTGTTCATTGATAGGGAGAATTAACATTGTCAAAATGGCAATACTTCCCAAAGCACTGTACAAATTCAATGCGATCCCTATAACAAAATCCATGACAATCTTCAAAGAAATGGAGCAAACACTCCTGAAATTTATATGGAACAATAAACCCCCACGAATATCTAAAGCAATTCTTGGGAAAAATAAAAAGGGAGGAATCAACCTCCATAACTTCAAACTCTACTAAAAAGCAGTAATAATTAAAACAGCATGGTACTGGAACAAAGGAAGAGCTGTAGACCATGGCACAGGGTTGAATATACTGACATCTCCCCCCAAGCATATGATCATCTAATCTTTGATATGGGGGCAAGAAAAGTGTAGTGGAGTAAGGAAAACCTCTTTAACACATTGTGCTGCCAAAACTGGATGGCTACATGCAAAAAATTGGACTCAGATCTCTGCCTAACGCCATGTACAAAAGTAAGATCAAAATGGATTAAAGACCTCAATATCAGACCGGAATATATAAGGTACATTGAAGAAAAAGTTGGCAAAACCCTCCATGACATTGAAGCTAATGGTATCTTCAAAGCTGTCACGCCACTGGCCAAGCAAGTGAAAACAGAGATAGACAAATGGGACTATCTTAAACTAAGAAGCTTCTGCACCTCCAAAGAAACAGTGACCAAAATACAAAGACAGTCTACAGAATGGGCAAGGATATTCACCGAATACACATCTGAAAAGCAGTTGATATCAAGGATTTACAAAGTACTGGTTGAACTCCAATAGAAGAAAACATCCAACCCCATCAAAAATGGGGCGATGAAATGAACAGAAACGTTCTCAAAGGAGAAATCCGAATGGCTAAAAGGCACATGAGAAAATGCTCTACATCACTAATCATCAGAAAGATGCAGATCAAAACAACAATGAGATATCATTTCACACCACAGACACTGGTCCACATCCAAAAGAACAAAAGCAACCGTTGCTGGCGTGGATGTGGCAAGAAAAGAACCCTCTTTCACTGCTGGTGGGAATGCTGACTGGTTCAGCCCTTTTGGAAAACAGTTTGGACGATTCTCAAAAAATTAGAAATTGAACTCCCATTTGACCCAGCAATAATATATCCCAGAGAGGCAAAAAAGTATAGTCGAAGTGATATCTGCACTTGTTTGTTCATTGCAGCACTCTTTACAATAGACAGAATCTGGAAAAAACCTGAGTGTCCGAGAACAGATGACTGGTTACAGAAACTTTGGTACATTTACACAATGGAGTACTATGTAGCTGTTAGAAAAGATGAAGTCATGAAATTTACATATAAGTGGTACTACATGGAAAGTATCATGTTAAGCGAAATGAGTCAGAAAGAGAGGGATAGACATAGAAAGATTGCATTCATCTGGGGAACATAAAGTAACAAAATAGGAGACTAACACCCAAGAGTGGCCGAGATTAGTACCAGGAGGTTTGCTCCATGGCTTGGAGGCCAGCCATACATGCTAGGGCACAAGGGAGCTCAGATAGAGAAGGGAGCACCAAATAAAGCGTGTTGGGAGGTTTCTCCCAGGATGGGAGAAGCATGCTGAAAGTAGACCATAGACCAAACATGATTGCCACTCAATGCCTCTTTTGCAAACCACAACCCTCAAAAGGAGAGAGAGAACAGAGGGGAATGCCCTGCCACCGTGGCAGGAAGGGATGGGGGGGATAGGGGGTTGGAGGGATACTGGGATCCGTGGTGGTGTGAAATGGGCACTGGTGGATGTATGATATTTGATCATTGTATAATTGAAACCCAAGCACAAAGTTTGTAAGTCTACAACTGTACTTATCGTGTCTCACTAATAAAAAAAATAATAAAAGTAAATAAATAAATCCAACACAACATTTTCCAGCTCTCTATATCGAATTTTATTTTTATGTGTGTTTGAGTTAGAATAATTGTTACTTTGGTTTTTCAAGACATTGGGTCTATAATTGAAGAGAACTTTTATTGGTCTTTTTTCCTTTGCTACCTGTTTAGAATGAATTGAATTTTTAGACCCAAAGCTAGAACACAGCTCACGTGCACAGCTTCAGGTTCAACTTAAAGTCACTGATTTAACATAATTTTAGCTACTGGGATGATATTTTGTCTTTAATACCTTCTGCCAAATAGCTCTATTCATTCAAGTAATCAGAACCCACAATTCAGTCTTCTTTGCTCTAGGGACCGTTTTTCACACCCTGTGAAAACTTTTATTCACTATCATCAGGCCTTTCAATTTTCCTACTTGTCCTCCTTCCAGGAAGTTATTTCTTTAAAAATTGCAAAATGCTCATACAATGAATAGATGTTTCTCTAGATTCAGGATGGGGGTGAAATATGGAATATCTCTCTACTTTTGTTTCACTGGGAATATTATTCATGATGAGGTAAAGTCTAAGTTTGGCAGGAGGGAAAACCCAGTTCGTTTTCTCCCTCAGGTCCCATCTACCTTACTCCAAGTTATGGTATTGGGTTTTTCTTCAGGCTTAGTTTTAATCTCATCTATCTTCAAAAATACTTGAGTAGAAAACCGAAAGACTTACATAAAAACTTGTTAATCATATGCCATTTTAAGTAATTTCAACTATAAAATAAAGTCACAAAGCATGTAGTTTATGCCAATGTCATAAATACCCAAACTCATCACCAATACCAAATTACAGACGTTTGATAGTCAGTTTTTTTGTCAGATATCTGAAAATTTGATAAATGGTCTAATTTATCTGTCCAGCTACAAATAACCAGTTCACTCTTGGGATTTAGCCCACCATGTGGGCAAGACAATTATACAGTCTCCTAACAAAGTATAAATTCTATAGCCAAAACAATTTACCTTTCCAATTCTTCAATGCATACAAAAATACCCAATAAAAAGCCTAAAATTAGAATATACCAAAAATAGAAAATACAAAAAAATTGTCAAGAATGTTTTATCCATGCCCCACTATTTTCCCCTCTTCACCATTACCTCTGTCATTAATATTTATTAGGTTCCTATCTTAACCATAATGAAGAGTTTACTCCTCATAATGAAGAGTTTACAGGATTTACTCCTCTCTTTATTCCTTCCGAGTTAGGAGAAAAAATACTCCACATCACCCCTGAACTACAACTACTAAATGTGGGAGTGTAGGGTAGTCACATGCACACTTTATAATCCAATACATTACTCTTATAGTACAATTTTCTCTGCAGGATGCAAACTCAGACCAATGAATTGGTGGGACTATGGTAAGGATTTTTAAAAAAAGGATTTACCATAAAATCCTTTTATGGTAAGGATTTATGCTCAGCAAGGGAATTGCCAGAGGTCTTCAGGAATTATGTGCATATTGACATCAGGCTGCTTAGAGCAGAAATCAAAATTCCAAGGGACTTACAGTTACAAAAAGCAAACTGAAAGCAAAGTCAGTGCAAAACAAAGATGATGGGTTCAAAACTCAGAGTACAGGTATCTGTCTATCTTAATCTGACTCGCCAGAGTTTTATATCTAAAACTCCTAGTTCTCTTGAGGCAAATATTTCTCATGCATAAACTTCAAGGTACATCCTGAAAATCCATAAAAAAAAGTCTTATACAGACAAGTCATCTTGTGCTTGCACTTATAGATGATAAATTAGCACGCATGCATCCACCTGTGTGGTTAAAATTTCTGTAATGATGCCTCAAACCCAGTAATAAAAGCAGGACTGGGCTTCTGGGTACTAGGGCACTGCCCACCCACGCCCTCTCACAGTGGCCAGTTCCCAGCGGAATGCCTTTTGCCCAGGATACTTTGGCAGATCCTGTTCTCTAGATCAACGAGTTCCCTCTCTTTTGTCAGCTCTAATTCTCAGAATCCAAAACCCTGCAGATGCTAATGTGAGAATATATCTGAACACATTGTTCATTAAGGCCACTTGATGCAATGACCATATTTCACTGACCTCATTCAGCCATATATCTCAGTCAACTAAATGGAATGACTAGTTTAAAACCCCCTTATTGTATACTATATAGTAAAGGGAATAATCAGAATGACAGAGGTGTTATCAGTAGCCCTCTGGTATGAACTACTTATGTGATATATATATATGTACATATAAATGTTACATAAAAATGTATCGCTCCAGCCCAACATATCGCTGGAGAGATAGCACAGCGGGTAGGGCGTTTGCCTTGCATGCAGCCAACATGGCCGACCAGAGTTCGATTCCTCCGCCCCTCTCTGAGAGCCCGGCAAGCTACCGAGAGTATTCGATATGCCAGACACAGTAACAACAAAGTCTCCAATGGAGACGTTACTGGGCCCGCTTGAGCAAATCGATGATCAACAGGAGGGCCTTTTAACAATGTATCAGTTGTTAAGTAACCTGGAATCTAAACCTCCAAGATTAACCTGCATAAAACTCAAAAAACAATGACAGAAACAACTGCTGTGTCATACAGAGATGAAAACCTAGGAAAATCCCATGACTGTTAAAACTCTTGAGCCTGGTCAATAATGATCTGAAATCAACACTCACTTTATTGGCAATTAAAATTAAGTGAGAGCAGTGGCTAGTGAAATAAAGCAATCATTAGAAGAGAAATGTGACAAGCACAAAGAACTGATACAGAGGGATGACATATTCCATGCAAAATGAACGGAAGGAACTGAAAAGCACCATACCAAGACATAGAAGCAGAATTGCACGGGTAGAAAACCATATAGACAAACTTTGAGACAAAATACAAGTCAGTATTTCTTGAGAACTGGCAAAAAAGAAGCACTAGAAAGGAAGAAAATGTAAAGTACTTAGAGGAACAATCTCCAAGTTATAGGACTACCAGAAGGAGAGGAAAATAGGAAAAGGGAAGAAGAAGTGGTGGGAGAGATCAGTTCTGAGAGCTTTCCCACTCTTTGGAGGGAGGCTAATACAGTTTCAAGAGGCCCAAAGAGTGAAATAAACCTAAAAGTAACACCAAGACCTACAGTAATCAAAATCGCAAAATTAAAAGGTAATGACAGACTTTTTTAAAAGCTTCTAGAGAAAAGAGAAACCATATATATATATGTGTGTATATATATATATATATATATATATATATATATATATATGAAGAGCTGGAGTGATAGCACAGCGGTAGGGCATTTGCCTTGCGCGCAGCCAACATGGCCGACCTGAGTTCGAGTCCTCCGCCCCTCTTGGAGAGCCCTGCAAGCTACCGAGAGTATCTTGCCCATACGGCAGAGCCTGGCAAGCTACCCATGACATATTCGATATGCCAGACACAGTAACAACAAAGTCTCCAATGGAGACGTTACTGGGCCCGCTTGAGCAAATCAATGATCAACGGGAGGGCCTTTACTTTACTTTTACATATATATATATATATATATATATATATATATATATGAAGAGCTGGAGTGATAGCACAGCGGTAGGGCGTTTGCCTTGCACACAGCCAACACTGCCGACCCGAGTTTGATTCCTCCCCTCCTCTTGGAGAGCCCAGCAAGCTACCAAGAGTATCTCTCCTGCACGGCCAAGCCTGGCAAGCTCCCTGTGACGTATTCCATATGCCAAACACAGTAACAATAAGTCTCATGATGGAGACGTTACTGGGCCCGCTTGAGCAAATCAATGAACAACGGGAAGACCATGTCCATATAAAGGAAACAATATAAGAATCACAACAGATCTGTCATATGAAATGATTCAGAAGAGAAAAGAGTAGAATTAGAGTTAAATTACTCACTGAAAAAATCCTGTCAGCCTAGAGTCCACTACCCTGCAAAGCTCTCATTCACATGGGAGGAAGGATAATACCATTCTCAGACAAACAAGAGCTGAAGACGTTTGCTATAACTAAACCAACCTTTAATGAAATACTGGAAGAACATCTACATAAACCAAAATAGCCAATTGTAGAAGCAACAATCCGACACAGTAAAATGACAATACAGACCTTTCCATCTATAATTTCTCTGGATGTCAACGGACTGAACTATCCCATCAAAAGACACAGAGTGACAAATAGATCAGGAACAAAATTCATCGATTTGCTGCTTACAGGAAACACATCTAAAATCATAAGACAGATAGATAAGATAGGCTCAGAGTAAAAGGATGGAAAACAATAATACAAGACAACAGTAAACATAAAAAAGCTGAGAGAGCCATATTTATGTCAGACCAAACAACTATGCCTATAGAAAGTAATTAGAAATAAGGATGGACACTACTATTTGTTTAAGGGAACAATATATAAAGAAGTACTAACAAGTAACTATAATTAACACATACACATTAAACGTAAGATCAGCAAAAATTTTTATAAGGCTTTTGCTCACAAACCCAGAGGAAACACAATAGTAGTGGGGTATTTCAACACTCCACTGTAACCACTGGACAGATCAACTAGACAGACTTCAGTAAAAGGTGTAAGAGCACCAAATAAAGAACTGGAATAACTGGGATTAGTGGACATATATACAGGGTCTTTCATTCTCAAAAAAACAAACACACATTCTTGAACATTTCATTTCTTCATTATTATTGCTTTTACAATCAGTATGTTAGTGATAGTACAGTGGCTTGTCTTGCACATGGCCAACATGGGTTTGACCCCTGGCCTCCCATATTGTCCTCTAAGCAATGCCAGGTGACAGGAGTGTTCCCTGAGCTAGGAGCAAGCTGTACTCACTCCCAGATGTGGCCTGAAAGCAAAAAATAATTAAAAGCAGCATATTGTTCACTTATCAAATATATAAGTTCCCCCATTTTCTTTTCATTGTTAATTTTTACTTTAATGATGATAATATGCTGATACAATTTCTCTTTTCATAACTTATGAATACTTGAATTATGTTTCAGCATGTGATCTATGCATGGGAAATGTTGTAAGTACACTGGAAAAGAATGTTTATTCAGCTTTTTTGAAGTATAATGGTTATGTACAAGTATACTAATCCCAATTCTTCAATTTCTTCACTTAGTACTCTTATTCTTTCTGCTTGATCTGTCCAGTGAAGTTGAGTCATAGTTTTCCTACTGCGTAGTGACATTGATATATCTCTTCAGGCCTTTTGAGGTTTCTTTATAAACTTTTCTTTCTCACTTCATGCATATATGTTGATAAATCAGGACTAGAGAGAGTATTAGTAGTCAGTGTTTGCCTTGCATGTGGCCAACCCAGGTTTAATCTCTGTCACTTCATGTAATCCCCTAAACCTACCAACTGTGATTCCTGAGCATAGAGTTAGAAATAATCTCTGAGTTTTTTTGTCACACTGCTAGGTGTGGCAGAAAGAAGAAAGAAAGGAAGAAAGGAAGAAAGAAAGAAAGAAAGAAAGAAAGAAAGAAAGAAAGAAAGAAAGAAAGAAAGGTTGGTTTTCTTGTTTTAATTGATCCCTTATATAGGATGTAGTGTCAATCTTTCTTTCATAATATATTTTTATCTTGAATGCTCTTTGCTATGGTACAAGTATGACTATCCTACTTTTAATTTGCCATTTTAATCTATCATTAGCAACTAGTATTATTTTTTCTCATTCTTTCACTCTTTTCTATTAGCTCTTCTTTATTGATCGTGCCATGTGCCTTTCCTTTAAGGTTACTGATTTCATTTTCAGCTTATCCTTTAAAACTTGTTGCTGGTAGAAAACCCAGGACTTATAACTGAAAACTCCAGGTCCAATGGAACGGGAATGGGTGACCTACCACCCATGACACCCTGTATCTGGCAAGTTGGCAGTCATGCCCATAAGCCACCTCTGGCTGGTGCCAGATAGTCTCATCAATGGCCATGATCCAGAGACACATTGTCCTTCCTTGGAAAAGAGTATAAAACGACTCGCCATAGCCATCCCACCAGATCCTTCACCAGGCTATTTCATTTGGGGCACCCCAGAGGGGATTGGGTGCCTCCCCATCCCAAGGGACCTAGCCCTGGAACCTGAAAACTTCCAGAACTCAACCACCACCATATTCATGGCTGCTCTCCCCAGGCTTCAGCTGAACCTCACTCATGAGTGAATCTATTCCTGAACGTCTCATATATCACACCACTCATATTCCAAGAATACTGCACCATATTTGAAGGGATTTAAAGTAGAAGGCCATCAATATTAGAGAGAAATATATTTTTACAGATAAGCACACAAGGCTCAACCTTGTTACAAGGCTCAACAACATGTTACGAATTTCTTATAGAAGGGCTTAATGGCCCCTGAGTGTAATACAACAATCTTCACACTCTCTCCCCTAAGAAAAGTTTTATGGAGAATTTTCAGCAGTTTATTAATAAGAAACAACACAAAATAAATTATTTTGGTTCTACTTTGGGACAGGGGTTGGGCTTCGGGATGGAAACATTCAAAATATGGTGGTGGGAAGATGTAATGGTGATGGGATTGGTATTTGAATATCAAATGTAATCAAATATTGTGAACTACTTTATAAAAATAAAATTTAAAAAATGAATAATTTACTTCTCAAAAACTACTTACTGCTGCTAAGACCAATTTTATATTCTTTAACTCCTTTAATTCTGTTCAGATGTATTATTTGATTTTTTCAATAATTCTTATATCAAATATATTGAATATTTATTCCAATAATTTACTTATTTCAGCAATCTTTATGTTGAAACTGTAACTAAAGATCTAGTTTGGACCTTTAATAGGAGGTTGGAACATATAGCTCCACCCTTAACCTTCACAAAAAAAGAGAGAGGTTGAAGATTAAATTAGTCTTAAATGTCCGTGATTTAATCAATCATGCCTATGAAATTAGACTCCCATTAAAAACTCCTAAGTGAGGGTCTTTGAGCATCCTTAGTCTGGAGCTGGTGGGCTGGGGTCAGGACAGGAAATGGGAAGCCCATAGAGAAAGCATGAAAAATTAAAACTCTGTGTCTTTTCTCCCATTCTTGATCCTGTAAATCTTTCTATTTGGCTGTTCTTCAGTAGTAATTTTTCTAATAAAGTGGCACTAAAAAGTAAAGCATTTTCTCAAGTTCCATGAGACAATTTAGCAAATTATCAAACTTGAGAAAAGGTGTTATGGGAACCTTATCAAGTACTAGAGTAGATCTACAAAGAGAAAGCCATGGACTTTTGGGTATTGATTTCATACCCTGCAACTTTACTATACAAGTCTATTGTTTCTAGGATTTTCTTGGTAGAGGTTTTAAGGTTCTCTAAGTATAGTATCATATCATCTGCAAATAATGAGAGACTGACTTCTTCCCTTCCTACCAGGATGCCCTTAATATCTTTTTCTTGCCTAATGACTATTTCAAGTACTTCCAGTACTCAATTTTTTCAGACCACAATGCACTGAGGATAAAAATGAATCACATACAGACACGGATCACCAAATCAAACACCTGGAGAATGGGCACTGGTGGAGGGATGGGTACTCGATCATTGTGTAACTGAAACCCAAGCACAAAAATTTGTAAGTCTACAACTGTACCTCATGGTGTTTCACTAATAGAAATTTTTTAAAAATCTGATAGACCTTGAGTATTTTACAAACATCTTATATAGAACATTATATATATATCATTAATAGGATATTAATTTAAATATAAAATGTGTTGAAGAATGCCTAGGCAAAATGAAATATAAAGATGAATTAAATAAAAACTGAGTTGTAGAAAACATGTTTATGGAGTACTCCCTATAACTATTAATACACACATTGAAATTGATTGAAAAAGAAATATAACCAAAGTTTAGTAGAGGTTCTATCTGTATTACAGAAAGACCTACAAGATTTATTTTTCTCCTTGATTTTCTTCCATCACTCCACACTTTTTGCTACTGACAGAACATGCTTGTAATTAGTTCAAAATCGCTAATTTATTAAATACTCTATTGTGACTGTAGGAACTGGGATTCCTGAACAACAGCAATAGTTACAAATGGTTCTGCACAGTTCAATGTCAACCAATAAATAAGGACATAGATCCTGCTCACGTCTCATGTCTGGTATGGTGAGGAAGTTAGAGTCAGAAAGGTCCAATCATGACTTTTCTCTCCCATTGCTTAATGGTGTCTAGCAGGAAATTAAAAAGAGGTGGAGAGCAAGGGTAGAATGCATTATGGCAGTCACGGAAGGAGAAGGGTCAGTTGGGCCCAATAGAGCCATTGCTGTCAGGGAACTTCTCCAGAACTTCTAATTAATTCATTTTGCAAACATTTCAAAGAAAAAGTCAGCAATTTGAAAAGATGTTGGCTCACTCTCTTATTACAGCCACACTATGATGCCGATCACCTTGCGGACGTCACCTGATGCAGAAATGACATAGCGAATTTTTCAAAGAGGCATTAAAAATACAGATCAAAGCAGGCTCTCTAGTGATGGATTTAGTATTGAAATAATGTACGAATGAAAAGTATGATTTACAGTATTATAAACCCTGGTACCTCTTAAAATTGTGAGAGAGAGAGAGAGAGAGAGAGGAAGGAAGGAAGGGAGGGAGGGAGGGAGGGAGGGAGGGAGGGAGGGAGGGAGGGAAAGAAAGAAAGAAAGAAAGAAAGAAAGAAAGAAAGAAAGAAAGAAAGAGAGAGAGAGAAAGAAAGAAGAAAGAAAGAAAGAAAGAAAGAAAGAAAGAAAGAAAGAAAGAAAGAGAGAAAGAAGAAAGAAAGAAAGAAAGAAAGAAAGAAAGAAAGAAAGAAAGAAAGAAAGAAAGAAAGAAAGAAAGAAAAATACATGTCATCACCTGGAGATCTAATTTGGGTCAGGTACCCTCATGCAATTAGCTCTATTTACATTTCACGTAACCCATTACTGAGCCCTGTAACCTTCAACAGAGGCTCTGTCCCTTTGCTCATCCTAGCCCACAGCTTCTGAGATAACGTGAATGCAAGGGATTTTCACATCAATCTCTTTTAGGTTATTACTCCTGGTTTCTAAACATCATTAACCCAATGAAAAATTCATTAAAACCAGCTGCAAGTCTTCATGTTGACACAGAAGTAAACCCATCTTCCTGAGAACCAGAGCAGCCATGGGCCGTTGTCCATTGCATGCTCCTTCCATCCTGGCCAATCACGGTCTGCCTTGATGTAAATGGAAACTGTTTGCACAGTCTGATGGCCTAGTGCTGGATTACCTAAATGCAGGAAGATGCAGATAAGACACACTGATCCGCTCACAAAACATGCAGATAAGACACACTGATCCTCCAACAAAGCTGCTGGCTTTTTCACTGTAGTACCCTTCAGAAGAAATAACTGAAAAGAAATGAATGTTCATATCCACTATCACGGTTACCCTATGCTTACATTTCTTCTCCTTTTTATTTTACTTTTTTACTGCAAGAAGTTAGTAGCAAACTTCTAAGCTTGAGTAAATTCCTTTCCAAAGGTGTCCTGAATTCTGTCAGCTGTCTCTTCTATCTTTTAATATCTCCCCCCAAATTTTCTTAATACCAAATTACCAGCTTGCCTTTCCCCAAAGGTTGTGAGCTCTAAAAAGATGAATAATTAATTAATGGTAAAAGTTCAGTCCCTCTTTTTTACAGTAGTCCCTAGTTAAGCACTTTATAGTTTCATAGTATTTCTATTATGTATATCTCTCATGCTTTACATTTAAAATGACATACATCTATTTTTATTCTTACTTTTTTGCTTTTTGGGTCAGACCCAGTGATGTTCGTGGGTTACTCCTGGCTCTGCACTCAGGAATTACTCCTGGCAGTGGTCAGAGGACCATATGGGATGTCAGGGATCAAACCCAAGTCGGCCACGTGCAAGGCAAATGCTCTACATACTGTACTATTTCTTCAGTCCTGTAATACATTTATTTTACTTGAACTACTTAAATCATTACTTTGTAATAGTCTACAGGTAGACTCTATCTTCCTACTATTCAGACATGCTAAATGAGCCCTAAAGAAATTAATTAACTTACTAAAGACACTGGCAAGCTCACCGTGGCGTATTTGATATGCCAAAAGCAGTAACAACAAGTCTCACAATGGAGATGCTACTGGTGCCCGCTCAAGCAAATCGATGAACAACCAGAGGACAGTGCTACAGTGCTACTAAAGACACTAGCTAATGGGGTTGGGTGGCAGATAGAGTCAGTGGACACGTAATGAGATTTGGAGACGACCGCTGGACTACATCCTTTACCGACTAGATTCCATGGGATGTCAAAAGACCACGTGGCCGCCCACCCACAAGATGGTCAGACTTCTTTGTCAAGACCCTGATCGATTGGTTTGAGGCTCTTAGTGTTCCTAGAATTAACAGATGCCATTGGGCTACACTAGCACGTGACAGGGACAAATGGAGACGTTACTGAAGCCCCCTCGAGCAAATCGATGATTAACGGGAAGTCAAGTGATCAAGTGAATATGATCAAAGTTTGGGGGTGATTGTTTTTTGTGTGTGTAGTTTTTTTTGTCTTGAATTGCATCTTGCCCCTGCAAGGCAATTCAAAGGAGCTGCTCTGTGGTTGGAAACCACAACTAAGAAATTAATTGTTTTCTTCAGAATAGGTAGTGCAAGCTTTTATCCTCCCCTTGCCTCTGAAACTCTGACTTGACACAGCTTTTAAAAAGTAAAATACCATGGCACTTTTTTAATCCTAAAGCAATGATCTTGTACAATTTTCTGTTCCTTTTCTATCATCACAATATTGGCTCAGACTGTGTCTTCACAAGACTGTGTGAGCGGCCTCTTAAGCATAAATCAGAGGATTTCCTATGGGAGGGGAGTTTGAGATCCAATTGATAACACACCAACCTCTCTCCTTCATCTATCTGAGAAGAAACTGAAAATCGTAACTCTAAAGTAACGTAGGTGATGCCAGAAACACAGCAGAATTTAGACTGTCTGCATGGCGCATCGCACTGAGCGGCTTTGAGCTGCTCTTTATTATTGGGTTCATTCTCACATCGCCTGGTGTGACCCAAAAAGCAAAACAAAAAAAAGGAAAATTGCACATTCGAAAAAAAAAAAAAACCCATCTGATTGTGAGCTGCGAGGGTCTAAAATGACATTAGCTAAGTCTGTTTCCACTTAGTCTGGACCAAGTCAGTAGTTCGCATTCAGTGGCCACCCCCACCATCTTGTGGCCACGGCTGGTACTGCACACATAGGAAATTCCCCACCAACATTTATCTACAAATTTTTTTCCCTTCATTTTTTTGTTTTAATTTTTTATTGGTGAATCACCGTGAAGTACAGTTTCAGGCTTACAAACTTTCGTGCTTGTGTTTCAGTCATAAAATGCTCGAGTATTCATCCCTCCACCAGTGCTCATTCTCCACCACTGATGATCCCAGTATCCCTCCCACCCACCCCCACCCCATCCCCCTGCCCCACCCCACCTCTGTGGCATGGCATTCCCTTCTGTTCTCTCTCTCCTTTTGGGTATTGTGGTTTTCAATAGAGGTATTAAGTGGCCATCCTGTTTGATCTAGTCTACTTTCAGCACGCATCTCCCAAGCGGGTCCTCCAACCACATTTTAACCTGGTGTTCCCTTCTCTATCTGAGCTGTCTTTTCCTCCAGTATGTGAGGCCAGCTTCCAAGCCATGGAGCAAACCTCCCGGTACTTGCCTCTGTTACTCTTCAGTGCTATTCTCCCATTCTGTTACTTTATATTCCACAGATGAGTGGAATCTTTCTATGTCTGTCTCTCTCTTTTTGACTCATTTCACTTAGCATACTTTCCACGTTGATCCACTTATAAGCAAAGGTCATGACTTCATCTTTTCTAATAGCTGCATAGTATTCCATTGTGTAGATGAAACAAAGTTTCTTTAACCAGTCATCTGTTCTTAGTCACTCCGGTTTTTCCAAACTCTGGCTATTGTAAACAGTGCTGCAATGAACATATGAGTGCAGCTGTCGTTTCAACTATACTTTTTTGCATCTCCAGAATATATTCCCAGGAGTGAAATTTCTGGGTCAAATGGGAGCTCAATTTCTAATTTTTTAAGAAATGTCCACACTGTTTTCCAAATGGGCTGAACCAGTTGGCATTCCCACCAGCAGTGTAAGAGGGTCCTTTTCTCTCCACATCTAAGGCAATACTGATTGCTTTTGTTCTTTTGGATGTGTGCCAGTCTCTGTGGTGTGAGTGGTATCTCATAATTGTTTTGATCCGTATCTCCCTGATGATTAGTAATGAAGAGCACTTTTTCATGTGCTTTTTTTGCCATTCGGATTTCTTCCTTGAGAAAGTTTCTGTTCATTTCATTACCCCATTTTTTGATGGGGTTGGATGTTTTCTTCTTGCAGAGTTCAACCTGTGCCTTGTATATCCTTGATATCAACCCCTTATCGAATAGATATTGGGTGAATACCCTTTCCCATTCTGTAGATTGTCTTTATATTTTGGTCACTGTATCTTTTGAGGTGCAGAAGCTTCTTAGTTTAAGACAATCCCATTTGTTTATCTCTATTTCCACATGGTTGGTCAGTGGCATGTCATCTTTAAAGATGCCTACAATTTTTAAATGCGATTTTTCAAAAAAGGATTTTAATATTTGAGCATACATGTAGACAATAGATCAAACATGACTGCCACTTAATACCTCTATTGCAAAGCACAATACCCAAAGAGAGAGAGAGAGAGCAAAAGGGAATGCCCTGCCACAGGGGCGGGGGAGGGTGGAAGGATTAGGTGGGGGTGGTGGGAGGAATGCTGAGACCCTTGGTGGTGGGAAATGGCACTGGTGGAGGGATGGGTACTACTTGATCACTGTATGACTGAAACACAAGCACGAAAGTTTGTAAGCCTGTAACTGTACCTCGCGGGGACTCACTAATACAAAAGTAAGTAAGTAAGTAAGGCCCTCCCCTTGTTCATCAATTTGCTCGAGCGGGCTCAGTAACATCTCCATTGGAGATTTTGTTGTTACTGTGTTTGGCATATCGAATACGTCACGGGTGGCTTGCCAGGCTCTGCCGTGTGGGCAAGATACTCTTGGTAGCTTGCCAGGCTCTCCGAGAGGGGCGGAGGAATCGAACTCAGGTCGGCCATGTTGGCTGCGTGCAAGGCAAACTCCTTACCGCGGTGCTATCACTCAAGGTTAGCACTCCCCTTGACACCAATACAAAATTTTTAAAAAAAAGAATTTTAATCTTAGTTCTCATCTGTGTCTATGAGCAGACTTGAGTAGTTTTGCCACTGAAATATGAGGAAATTTATTCCAGAAAATGGAAAGTCTCGCTCAAATTCACGGCTACTCATTTTCCTCTAATAAAAAAAAGAAAGAAAGGTCTATATATTAGGCAACTCATAGCACTCGTAAGAGCTTGCTCTTTGTTAACTAATACTATTTGGAATCTACTTTGGAACGACATGTCCTCCCACCTGTCTCTCAGCTAGACCTCTGGAACATCTCCCTGTTTCTATTACCTTCATGCACATTTCAACATCTCCCTAAAGTAGATATTTATAACACCAGTAGCATTCCTTAGATCAACAGCTCCAAGTTTTTAAAACTTTTAAAAAGCCCTCCATGGACTCAGAATCCTAGTGGTACTCAGACACACTTGATGGTCTGCCGTGGCTTCAGCAACTTCTAAAAGTTTATGAAATTCAATTTATAGATACAAATATTAGAAAACAAAAAGACACCTAAATGAACGGCTTCATTCCAGTATCCAAGCCACTAATTATGAAATATAAACATTAAATGAAAGCAATAACATCTATTATTAAATTTTCAAATATTCTCCAAATTATACAAGTTGTCTAGACTTCCTGATATTTGCAATCTTTCCTGTGCTTGTCCAAACAATGCCTTGATAATGTAAGGATAGAACAATTCATCAGTAAAGATGTTTTCTTATGAAGTAGCTGTAAAAATAAAACTACTTGTTATTTTAAATAACAACTTGTGCAGAAGTAGAGGTTTTTCAAAATTGGCTCAGTATTTCCATCAAGAGTATAAGAAAATAGAAAATATATATATTTTTCTCCCCCTGGCATCTGGAACAAAACTCCTAAAATCCTTGTAATTTCCTGAATGACAATAGCAGTAGGAACATCTCTTGTACAAAAATTTGGTCTTTGACCCTGGATCCCGACAGAAGGCACCTAAATCTTTTGGAATTCCTACGATCAGAGCAGTATTTTTCATGCTAATGAGCTGAATTTTTCAAATCAGGGCTTATTCATTTTTAACTAATGTTATTTGGGGCTTCTGATCAAGACTAGTCACTAGAACTTTAATCAGAATTGAAATCTTGGACTATTTAGCCCCATACCTCATTCTCCAATAAAGGGAGAGGAACTGGAAAAGGAATTAATGATTGACTGAGCCTACTTTAGGAAGACATCTTAAAAATTCACTGTCACTGTCCTCCTGTTTATCGATTTTGCTCGAGCGGGCCCAGTAACGTCCCCATCATGAGACTTCTTGTTACTGTGTTTGGCATACCAAACACGTCACCGGTAGCTTGCCAAGCTTTGCCGTGTGGGCAAGATACTCTTGGTAGCTTGCCAGGCACTCCGAGAGGGGCGGAGGAATCAAACTCGGGTCAGCCATGTTGGCTGCATGCAAGGCAAATACCCTACTCACTGTGCTATCGCTACAGCCACTTAAAAATTAAAAAATAAAAAAAAAGGAAAGCCCACCATGGTTTGGAGACTTTCTAGGTTGGTAAATATACTCATGTATCAGAAAGGAGATAACGCACCCCAACTCCATGAGACAGAAAAGATAGTTCACTACACCCCTGCCTTATTGTACCTCATCAGACTCTTCATTTGTATTTGCCACTATATAGCACTGTCCTGTTGCACTGTCCTCCTGTTGTTCATCGATTTGCTCGAGTGAGCCCAGTAACGTCTCCAATTGTGAGACTTGTTGTAACTGTGTTTGGCGTATCAAATACGTCACGGGTATATTGCCAGGTTTTGCCGTGCAGGCGAGATGCTCTCAGTAGCTTGCCAGGTTCTCTGAGAGGGGTGAAGGAATCGAACCCGGCTCGGCCAGGCTGGCTGTGTGCAAGGCAAACGCCCTACCGCTGTGCTATCGCTCCAGCCCTTATAAAATAAACTAAAAAAATCTAAATAAGCATTCCCTGGGTTTATAAGACAGAACCCTTAACCTGTGGAATCTGATTCTATTTTCATGTATATGATGTCAAATTGAAATATAAAGGTAGGACATCAAGCTATGTCACAGAGAATTGTTTGTTGTGGGAAGGTTGTGAATGTGGTAGGTGTGGGGTTTTCTGGACCCAGCAACTTTCTCGGCTGATGAGCTAGCAATATCCCATAATCAGAGATCACTCTGCCCCCGCATAATAGACAAGACCTGTGGCCACCTGGTGTCAGGAAGATGACAGGCTGCATTTCCTGCTTCCTCACACTGACCCCCTACAGATAACAAAAGGCCAGGCCAAGGGCACCTGACCCACTGGTCTCTTTCCCTTTACTCACCCAAGACAGCTTAAAATCCCACTTAACCTTTCCAGGGCGAGGCTATACCCCAGCCTCACCACGGGCCACCCTGGAGCGCACTGAAATAAACTTCTATTTCTTCACTTACTCATCTCTGTTCCTCAGTCTTTGCTGGGTCTCTGACCTATCAATGGTGGGTGAAGTCTGACCATCAGGGGGGCTGAGGTCTCTGACCATCAGTGGGGGGTGAGGTCTTTGACAGTCAGTGGGGGGTGAGGTTTCTGATGGTCAGTGGTGGTTTGAAAGTCAAAGAGAAACTCAGATAGGTGGGGTTTTCCTACTCAAAGACATACTTTATTTTTATTTTCGTCTTATTGTTTATTGAAAATTAACTTGGAAGTATATTCTAGCTAACCAATAAATAAATTCTATTAAATAATAAAAGATGAAATTTCAGATATAAAAAATATTGGCATTCTTTTATCATCATGAAGTTCTGACATGAATATGACGGTGCAGTAAAACAAGTATTTTTAAATGAATCACTATGAGATACAAAATTACAAGGTTGTTCATGATTGGGTTTCAGTCATACAAATGTTCCAACACCCATCCTTACACCAGTGTACATTTCCCACCACCAATGTCCCTAGTTTCCCTCCTTCCACCCTTCCTACCTGGCCCCCCACCCAGGGGCCATTCAGCCTCTATGGCAATCACTTTTCTTCTTTCTCTCCTCTCTCTCTCTCTCTCTCTCTCTCTCTCTCTCTCTCTCTCTCTCTCTCTCATACTCTTTCTCTCTTTCTGGGTGTTATCGTTTTCAATATAGGTACTGAGATATTATCATTTATATCCCTTTACCTACTTTCAGCACTCAGTTCTTTTCCAAAGTGTCATACTTTATTTTTCTTCTCCAGACTCTATTTTAAGTGTAATTTTCTTGCTTGTCCCTTGTGGTCATAAGACAACTACCACTTAAGGAGTCTATTGTAAGCAGAATATTCTGCTGGAAAGAAGGCCAATAACATAGTTCTACCTTTCTGTCTCTCAGTTTTTAATTTTCATCTGATCAGTGTCACACTATGAGCTCTTTTCCTGTGAGTAGTTTAGCATATTTCATTGTATACATCCCTCTGCCTCTATACACACAGCTTCACTGTATGTCTTTAATTAACAAATATACTTTGTCTCTTGAGTCAAGTCAGACAATTTGAGAGAGCTAGACAGTTGCAATAGTAATGTGAAAGTCAGGGAAGTAACATGGAAGGCACCTATACAGAATGTTTGCTCCTGGCAGGGGAGATACTGGGGACATAGGTACCTGAAGATTGTGATGAAGCTTTGGAATAAATAAGATGAAGAGTAGAGACAAAGTACTGAAAGGCAAGGAGGAGGTGCAGATAGTCCTTGCATTCACTCCTTTATTTTAGCTGGACCTGAGACAGACTTCCCTGAATCCTTACCCTCTTCCATCCACAGAAGGCTGTGAGCTCTGTGAACCAGTCAACAAGTCTGTAAGAGGCATGCAAAGGACAGGCACTGTAAGTAATTTAGACAGCTGTGAGTGAACTTGGAATGTGAAAAGATGAGAAATGCTAGGAGTGAGATCAGGTATAATTTGAGGAAAATAATAAGTCTATGTCAGTAGTTCTTCCACTAATCAATCAAGAACTTCAAATATATATTGACATGAGTTTTACAAAAATACAGGTTGTTTTTTTCCTTTTGGATTTTTGGGAAAGAACACAAACTTATTGCATATGACACTCCCTCAATCATAGATATCACACAAACAATAAATAAAGTGACTTAAGAATGCCTATGGGGGAAATGGGGGGGAGAAATAATTTAGAAGTCATAAATAAAAATCCTCTTGGCCATGTGAAACTTCAATAAGAAAAGCTCAGTTAAAATTAGAGAAGAGTTATTGAGACAGTTTTATACATTATCATGTGCCTTTGTTAGCAAGCACTCATATTCACTGCATGTACCAACAGGATGTAGTATCTTCACAAACTTTCATATAGGAACTGGGCAAATTCACTGCCTAGGAAAGATTTCTTCTTTCCAGAAACACGTCATCTAGTAGTTCCAGTCAAAGAAAAGTAATCACCAGCTTTAATTTCCTTCATCCAGTGCACTCTTTTTTAAAAACAGTCCTTTTTTCTTTATATAAGCAAGTGCCTATTCTCTTTTTCTACATTTGTCTATGATATTACAAAATCATGCATTTACCAGTTTCAGTTCTTTAATTACAAATAAACCCTTCCTTCCGGATGTTATGGTTTTCGATATAGATAGATAGCAATATAGGTACTCTTCCTTATTATCTTCTGATAATTTTATTAATACCAAAAAACATCTCTCCTGAACTTGAAACATGCAGAAATGCTCAAATGGAAACTAAACTTTTTAAATATAGAGAAGTCTGGGTCTAGATAATAGCTTAGAGAGGTAGAGCACATGTTGCATGTATGAGACTCTGAATGAGTTTGGTCTCCAGAATAGCATGGCCCTACAAGCAAAGTTGGGTGTGACTGTATTTTGTTCTCAGCACTGCCGAGTTGTGCCCAAGCAATACCTCATCACCTGATCTAGTCATAGAACTTTATGCCCCATATAGCCATATAGGATATTTCTAGGAGTGTCTCTCATGCCCTTGAGCACTGATGAGGAGGAACACCCAGAGCTTCCCCACCACCACCACAATCACCAAAAACACGAAAAGTAAGACTTATTTCAGGTTCATATAAGATTGTTCATGGTGCCACAAATTTTTAAAATAAGATTCCCTATGATACATTTTCCAGGGAAGCCCAAGTTGGGTACTGAATCTGATCCCAAAGGTGGGATACCTAGACAACTTGGTAGGAGAAGAATCTAGGATTGGGAAAGTAAGTAATCTAGGGTTCATTGGACTGGAGCAGAAAGAATGAGTGTACCTCTGGGTGCAGAAAGTTAGAAGTCTTAATGATCATTCAAAGCCACTCTATTGTCAGAGACCAGAAAGATAGTACAGGGTTTACAGTGCCTGTCTTGAGTGATGCTGACCCCAGTTTGATCCCTAGCATCTCACATGGTCACCCACACTCTGCAAGGAATAACTTTTGAGCACAGTTACAGTAAATGTCTTTGAATTCCACTGGGTGTGGCCCCAAAATGAGAAATAGCAATACAACAGAATCATTACATTACCAACAAGTAAAGTTTCTAAAGAAACTTAAAAGGAAGAGAAATAAAAATCAAAGAAACAGTTAAATCTGATTTTTTATTGAATCACCATAAGATACAGTAACAAAACTTTCATGCTTGAGTTTTAGTCATACAATGATCGAACACCCATCCCTCCACCAGGACACGTTCCCCACCACCAATGTCCTCAGTATAACACCCCCCCCTTTTCAACCCTCCCCCTGCCTCTATAGGAGACAATCTTCCCCATGCTTTCTCTCTACTTTTGGGCATTATGGATTGCAATATAGATACTGAGAGGCTAACATGTTTGGTCCTTTATCTATTTTCGGCATACATCTTTCATCTCGAACAATCCTTCCAACCATCATTGACTTAGTGATCCACTCTCTATCCCATTATTTTAATGCAAAGTTTGATGAAAAGTGGAAAATTATAGGAAAAGATGATAGAATAGGTAAGAGTGAAGTATAGTAAACTGTAGAAGACTTATCAATATCTATCTTTTTCAATGACCCTCTATTTCTCTTTGTCTATAGAGATCATGTTGCTTCTTCCTCTGGATAGAGGTAAGACATCTTTTATAAGCTTTAAAGAAAGAAAACAATTCTGTGTTGACTCTCAAATTCCTTAGTTAAGAATATTTAGCATGCCAACTTGTTTGTTCATTGCAGCACTCTTTACAATAGCCAGAAACTGGAAGAAACCTGAATGCCCAAGAACAGATGACTGGTTAAAGAAACTTTGGTACATTTACACGATGGAATACTATGTAGCTGTTAGAAAAGATGAAGTCATGAAATTTACATACAAGTGGTCCAATATGGAAAGTATCATGCTAAGCGAAATGAGTCAGAAAGAGAGGGATAGACATAGAAAGATTGCATTCATCTGGGGGATATAAAGTAACAAAATATGAGATTAATACCCAAGAATAGCTGAGATCAGCACCAGGAGTATTACTCCATAACTTAGAGGCCAGCCGGGTATCCTAGAGAAAAGGGCAGTTCAGATAGAGAAGGGAGCACCAAATAAAGGGTGTTTGGAGGATCCTCCCAGGAGGGGAGATGCATGTCGAAAGTAGACTATGGACTGAACATGTTTGCCACTCAATGCCTCTTTTGCAGACCACAACACCCAAAAGGAGGGATTGCCCTGCCACAGAGGCGGGGGGGATGGGGGGATGGGGGTGGAGGGGATATTATCCATGGTGGTGAAAAATGGGCACTGGTGGAGGGATGGGTGTCTGATCATTGTATAATCGAAACCCAAGCACAAAAAATTGTAAATCTACAACTGTACCTCATGGTGTTTCACTAATAAAAAAAAAAGAATATTTAGCATGCCAAGACACCATATTTTGGTATAGCATGTCCCAAATATCATCATATATTGTCACCGTAAAACATTATAACATATGATAAATAGGTTAGATACATGGCTTAGTGTTAGAACACATGCTTTGCTTGTCTAAGGCCCTAAGGTCTATCCCCAGTATGGGAAAATATTTTTTTAATTAAAATGGTACTTTACCAGGTATTTTACTCCATGGCTTGGAGGCCAACCACACATGCTAGGGGAAAAGGGAGCTCAGATAGAGAAGGAAACACCAAATAAAGGGTGTTGGGAGGATCCTCCCAGGATGCCAGAAGCATGCTGAAAGTAGACTATAGACCAAACATGATTGTCACCCATTGCCTCTTTCACAAACCACAGCACCCAATAAGAGAGAGAGAACAAAAGGGAATGCCCTGCCACAGACACAGGGTAGGATGGGGGGATGGGGGTGGGAGGGATACTGGGATCAGTGGTGGTGGGAAATGGGCACTGGTGGAGGGATGGGTATTTGATCACTGTAAAATTGAAACCCAAGCACAAAAAATTGTAAGTCTACAACTGTACCTCATGATGTCTCACTAATAAAAATTAAAAAAATAAATAAATAAATAAATAATAATAAAATAAAATGGTACTTTAAAAATTATTTAATTAACTAACTTTGACGAATGAAGTTATTGATAGTTGAGTTTTAGGTATATAATGTTTCAACACTAATCCCACCGCCAGTGTCAACTTCCCTCCACCAGTGTATCCTTATTCCCTTCCTATTTCCAACCCCTGCCCAATGTCCCCCTGTGAATTTGACAAGCACATTATAGAGTTTCAGTGTTTGCAGCTTAGATCTCATGTTTTCCATTTTGTTGACTCTGTGTTTTGGATATATGGTTGTATCATCACCCAATATAACTGAAGCCCTGATGCCTATTAATGCATTACTTCCCATTCTCTTCTTTCCCCCTTGATTTTTTCCTTCTCTATCCTTCTCTTTAAACTGGGGTCAAAGGTGATCTAGGCATCCCTCTTTACTCTAATACATTTTCTCATCCAGTACTCTATATACCATGGTTAAGTGAGATCATCCTGTGTTTATCTTTCTTTCTCTGGCTTACTATATTCAACATGATATCTTCCAGTTCCAACCAGGTTGCAGAAAATTGTATGATTTCACCAATCCTTGCAGCTGCATAGAATTCCATTGTGTATATATACTACATCTTCATAATCCATTCATCTGCCACTGGACACCTAGGTGGATTCCATATCTTAGCTATAGCACTGTCTTACTGTCCTCCTCTTGTTTATAGATTTGCTCGAGCGGGCACCAGTAACGTCTCCATTGTGAAACTTTGTTGTTTCTGTGTTTGTCATATCGAATACATCATGGGGAGCTTGCCAGGCTTTGCTGTGCTGGTGAGATACTCTCGGTAGCTTGCCAGTCTCTCCAAGAGGGGTGGACGAATCAAACTCGGGTCGGCCACATGCCAGGCAAACGCCCTACCCTCTGTGCTATTCTCCTTATTTTGCAGCAAGGAATAATGGTGTGCATATGTCTTTGTGAGACTATTTTTATGTCCTGGGGGTAGATGGGTCATTATGATAGTTCATTTCTAAGTTTACCAAGAACTCTTCCTAGAGTTTTCCATGGGAATTGTATCAGACAACGTTCTCACCAGCAATGGATTTCAGTTCCTTTAAGAAAAGTACTTTTTAAAATGAAAAGAATAAACAATTCAGCAGCATTATCTAGCAGTTTTTATCATGGCTTCAGTGAGATTTGACCTTGAGTATATTATTTAACTTCTCTGCTACTCACTTTCATTTTTTAAATAGAGTAACAGGAGTCCCTCCAGGGCTGGAGCGATAGCACAGCGGTAGGGAGTTTGCCTTGCACGCAGCCAACATGGCCGACCCAAGTTCAATTCCTCCGCCCCTCTCGGAGAGCCGGCAAGCTACCGAGAGTATCTCACCCGCACAGCAGAGCCTGGCAAGCCACCTGTGATGTATTCGATATGCCAAACACAGTAACAACAAAATCTCCAATGGAGACATTACTGGGCCCGCTCGAGCAAATCGATGAACAACAGGAGGGCCTTTACCTTTTACCTTTACCAATAGGAGTCAGGGAAGTTGTTCAAAAAGTTAGTGCAAGTGATTTGTACGCAATGTCCCAGGACTGCACAGTCCCTTCTTATCAGAGTCATCAATCACCACGAATGATTCCTGAACAACATGCCTGAGCCCCACTGAACTTGACTCCAAGAACAATAACATCAATAAGTAAACAAACAAATGATATAATTGTTATAGTGGACTTTCACTTTTAGTATCATCAATGAAATGTTTAAGTGTTATAATGGACTTTCACTTTTTAGTGTCATATAAGTAATCCAAAACCGTTACTCTGTTTCTTATGTGTGCAAGTTGAATAAAGTCCTAGTAGATAAAGAGCTGGTGAGATTGTTAGGTGTTTAGTTGCTGCTCTGCAAAATATTGAACATTCTTAGACAAAGTACCTCCTTTTATGTTATTTTGTCCATAGCTTGGGCTCTTTCAGCTATTTCCTCTAAGTTTGAAACCTCTCCACCTCTGCAAAGAATTACTAATTAAATAGATTGTAGCTATTACTTATAATTGCTAACCTAGCACTGGCCAGCATTCTCTACACCAATTTTGCACTCCTATTTTTCTCTTTCTTGAAGAAGAAAGAAGGCTTGCAAATTCACTTCCACATGAAAAGGTACATAGCATCACAAAGGAATACCCTAATTAGCATCTTATCCACTGATCCTGTTACCCTCATGGGACTATACCCCACCTGCTCCTATATATTCTGTAAGCAGCTTCAACCGCTGAGTTAGCTTCTGCATATCCTATGATTCTAAACACATGTTAGACAGAATGTCTGTTTTAAAACATTATCTGCTTTCCCATCTATGAAAAATCTCTAATTTTATGATAAGTAAATTATATGTATCTATATATGAATAGTACATATTAATGAGAGGATCCAACTTTTCCTTACCGCAGATAAAAATATTTTCCCCATGTGCTTAATTTTTTAATTCTTAATTAAATAGTGTTTATTGGAAATGTAAGAAAGCAGAAGGTAGGACAGCATCATAAATTAAAGGAAGAGAAATTATGCACCCAAAGCTGGAGTGTGGGAAGTTCCAGAATTTAACATACCCCAATCACTTAAGAATCCATAATAACATGTCATTACTGTATGTATATATTTGTTGTATGTTATAAAATTTGTTCTTTCTCCTTCCTATATGTTTGATCTTAATTTGATTGCTTGACCAGATTCCTCTTAACAATTCCCTCTTTAAAGAATTACAGATGACTTTGGGTGCATGCCAGCTCCACCATTCCCAAATTCGTAATTTTCTCTCATGGCTATCCATATCCCTCCATCTAAGTGTCTCTTATTGTTCTTCTTATTCTTGCTAAGAATACTATAGTAAAATAGGTAAACTAATAACCATTGGGCCAGGAATCTTTCTGAAATATATCTTTGGAAATATTTCTAGGAAATAAGACCAAAGTTCTTATAAAACTCTGAATGACAGCAGCCTAAACAGATAAGACTTGGACCCCTTCAGGAGAGAAAATTCTTGAGCAAAAACTGATATAGATAATTTTCTTGGCCTCTAAAAGGCATAGGTCTCATGGGATTTTCCAGATGATGTCAATGAGAATAGCACAGTGCAGTGGTGGTAGAAATCTTAGAGAGTGCTATGTCTTCCTGTTCAATACACTTTAATCACCTGAGGAAGTGCTTGGCAGGGACCAGATGGGTAAAATCTGCCACAGAACCTGCCTAGTGTGGAAATGCTAGCACTAAGCAACCACAGAATACCTGAAGCACACAATTTCAGGATGATTTGGCATCACTCAGGCTACAGTGAGTGATTTCTTTTCGCAGAGAGAGAGAGAGAGAGAGAGAGAGAGAGAGAGAGAGAGAGAGAGAGAGAGTCCTGACTTGTTCTCAGCTTTCCAGATCTGTCATCCGCCCCCCCCCCCCAGCAAAGAGTTTTCAGATTTTAGAAGAATCTGAAAAATGGACTGAGATCATTTTATTTAGGAAAGTATGAGATGGGAAAGAAAGAGTTACATATTCAAAAGAGAATGTGACTTTTCCAGAGTGGGGAGAGCTGAGAGTTCTGATTACTAGAGAACATGGATATTTCTAGAGGGGAAGGAGCCTTGAATGGCCTCTTGGAGGGCTTATATAAAAATATTTCCCATATTGTCTTGGCCTGGGTTTTTCTTCATAGATAAAAGTTAGTTAAGAAGTTTTCATCAGAGAAGAGACACCGTCTCTTGATGGTCTTTTATACTTCTATGACAGCCTTTTTGTTTTGTTGAAGTTTCTCCTTTACAGAAGCTTCTCCATGTCCAGGTGGCTAATCATTTTCTACCTCTCCAAGGAGTCATAATCTTAATTTTAATGCATTCCAGCCTTTCTGCTTCTGTGATGCTCAGTATTGGTAGCACTGTAGCACTGTCCTCCCATTGTTCATCAACTTGCTTGAGAAGGCACCAGTAACGCCTCCATTGTGAGACTTGCTGTTACTGTTTTTTGGCATATCGAATATGTCACGGGAACTTGCCAGTCTTTGCCGTGCAGGTGGAATACTCTTGGTAGCTTGCAGGGCTCTCGGAGAGGGGCAGAGGAATCAAAGCCAGATCACCACGTGCAAGGCAAACGCCCTACCCACTATGCTATCGCTCAGTATTGGTACAAAGGCAAATTTAGATCATACCTTGGTTTTACTTCTTTCAGAGAAACTCATTGTCATACCACACTTTCCACCTTAAATCACTCACCTCTCCACCCCTAAAAAGCCAAAAGACTCTGACGAGGTCAAATGATGATCACCTGAATTCAAGTCTTTCTTCCTTAGTAAGGAAGTAGTATCTGCACAAAAAGTCCCACTAATAATGCACTGTAGCACTGTCCTTTCATTGTTCATCGATTTGCTCGAGCAGGCCCAGTAACATTATGAGACTTGTTGTTCTGTGTTTGGCATATAGAATACATCATGGGTATCTTGCCAGGCTTTGCCGTGCAGGCAAGATACTCTCGGTAGCTTGCCAGGCTCTTCAAGAGGGATGGAGGAATCGAACCCCGCTCAGCCAGGCTGGCTGTGTGCAAGGCAAACGCCCTAACGCTCTGCTCTCTGAGAGGGGCGGAGGAATCGAACCCGGATCGGCCAGGTTGGTGTGAAAGGCAAATGCCCTACCCACTGTGCTATGATCTGGCTGTGACATCTGTCACCCCATTGATCACCAGGGTTGATTCGGCTGATCTGGCTGGCTAGGCGGGTGTCTGATAAGAATAATTGTAAAAAATGCAGAACTTTCACAATAATTATCCTTGAATATAGTTTCATTATCCAGATATCACATTGATGACACATCCATGTGATTTGAGAAAGCCATCTGAAGACATAGAGCTAATCCAGCTGTAATATAGTACGATATAGCATTAATTATATCAGTCTGGCAGCAAACACACATTTGGGTCTTTGAGGGGCAAAATACAGTTTAGAATGGGGTCAAGCTGGGATTTTCAAGTTAACTTAACAGCTCTAAATGAAGGCATATGAATTTTTGGCTTTCAGTCCTGTGAAAAACCTGCCTGGGGCTTTTAATTTCCATTGGTCAGAGCAAGCAAGACAGGGCAGTTTAGATAGGAAGGAGAGAAGGAAGAAAGGGAAGAAAAATGTAGCTTCCTGGGGTTTTATGAGGGTCACATCATGCTTAGGAAGTGGGACACTGAGAGCAACTAAACATATGCAAATGAAATGCAATTTTTCAGAGGGAGCTTGTTAAGTTACTTCATTAGCAGTGAGGCCGGGGCAGTCCAGAGTCAATGCAAAGTAGATCTGAAATTTCCTTTTGTTTGCTTCCAGGTCTTCAGGGCAGTGGCAGTAGAGGGGTGAAAATGGGGACAGAGATGTCCTTGAAAGGGAGCAGAATCTATGAGTTCTCCCAAGGCCTTTTGGCCTGAATGCCAGTTTTTGTCTTCTAAGGGCCATTGCTTAGCTCCCCAAGGGTCCAAGTAATGAAGCACTTGATTAAGACCTCATTAAAAGTTCATTGACATTCATGATGCATTTTGGGCATCACTGCAACCCAGTGAGATGAAGGGAGGAGGATGGAACCTACCTAGGAGCATAAAATCTAGGCTTGGATGCCTTTTTGCCCTTTCATACAGTCACTTTAAAGCTTTGTTTTCTTTGAAAACTTTTTTAATCTCTTGGGAAGTTACTGCTCGCATCTCTAAATAACTTCAGTTCAATTCTACCATGAGCAAGGACTTTGAAAGATTTGGTCATTTGTGTGTTCTCATTCTTACCATCCACTCCTTTCCTACTGTTGCAATCTGCATGGATCTAGAAATAATAAATGCAAATAGATTAAAGTATCTCTAGGCCATTAATCACATTGACCACATACTTCCCAAAGATATCCTAGGTGATAATGTCATAGATGGGTTCCTTTTGGAACACACAACAAAGAATCGAACAAAGGAACATGTATGCTGAAATCAATAAGAAGCTTCATTGCAAAGGAATTTTCATAAGGGGAAGAACAACAGGACCAAAAAGAGTCCAGAGAAGAAGCCCCGACACACGCTGCTCTGCCTTCCAGTTTTAGCTTCCTCTGTCCTGGATATGCAAGCAAGGATTTCTTTGGACAGTTCACTGTACAGCTTTCCCTTTGTTTCTTTCAGTTTGTTATTCTCTTTGGTTTCTTGTCCCCCATGTGCAAAATCTGTCTGTCCCATTTCTATTCTCTCCACCTGTTGGAGTACAAGGAGCTTAGGTTTATCAGGTTGCACCCATCACAGTGCTCCTGAGTCATTCCCATTACTTTGTTTGTCTTGTAATTACTTCTTTGTGCTTTCTTCCCCAACCAATTTGTAAGGTCTCATCCTTCTAGGACACTGAACTTGTACTGTAAGTTAATATTGCCTCTCTCCTCTCCTTGTGTCTCTTGAATAGTTTAATGCCAAGTCCTTTTTGTATAGATACAGGAAGACAATTAATATTATGATTTATATCTTAGGATTCAATTGGCTTTGAATATTATTCACTCCCGGGCATCTGCTTTCTCAACTTAAGCCTCAGTTGCCCTCACTTCCTAGCACCCCAAGGGCAGGGTCCTGACGTGGGACTGGATGAAACCAGGGCAAGCCGGTAAGTTATGTGCTACCCTGGCATTGAGATGGACCAGGCCAAGGTGCCACGATTCTTAACTATAGGTTAAGAGTTTGATCATAGGCAAATGCTGTCATGATCCAAAAGTAACGATGAGACTAGGATGCTGCTGCTAAGAATAGGAAAGCTATCTGATCTGGGCACTGTAGTCTGAGATTGAGATGGCCCTAGGAGAACAATTCTATTAGCTTAAAGTATTTCTTACTGTGTCCATACAAAATGATTTATATTATGTTGATTGGACAAGGAGAAAAGAAACACACCCAGGAAATTCTGTTCTAGTGTGGGTTGATCTGCTAAATGAGAATCTGTCCTAGAAGCAATTTTCCATGTGTCCGACTAGCTTGGATGAGACTGGACATTTCTCCCCTTCATCTGCCTTCAGTAAATAATTCTAGTATACTGTAAGAGGCAGCTTAGACATGCAGATCTCAGGTGCTAGCTGGGCCTGATCTTTGGAATGTAGATTCCTGGCTCTAGGCAGGCTAGTCTTAGATTCCAAGCTCTAGCAGACTAGTCTTTGGGATGCAAATCCAAGTGCTTGTAGTTTGTGAAAGGTTTCAGTCTTGGTGTTGTATCTTCTCTCCAGAGGCCAAGATTACTGGCCTGTGGATATATAGAAACAATGTATGTTTTGCCACCTCAATATTCTTTCTGTAACTCCTTTTTATGATGTCACTGTAATGCGACCTTTAGAGGTACCTTGATCCATATAAGGGAGATTTCAGGATTCTCTGGGGGAACACATGCCTGAGAGAATGGGGAACACAGGCTGAGAGAATGGGGACAGAAGCGGGGAGAACAAAGGAGCACGTGCTTGAGAGATCCTGGGGCCTCCATGACATACTTCTCTTCCATGTAATAAAGTGCTGCTAGAACCAACCAGCCTGGCCCTCGTTTCCTTCCTTCGCCTGACCATTGCCATTGGTCTCCCTGGAGTGGGGAAACGGTGTGACACTACCAAACGCGGGTGGCGGGAGAGATAGGTCAATGCCGTCCCTTTGCCCATCCTTTTTTGTGTGTTTACACATCCATCCAAGACTGTCTAAGAACACAGCATTTCATCACATGGTTCAGTCCGTGTGGTAGCAGTGGTGGGAAAGGGGGAGAGATCGTGGAAAAAGAGCTGCCTTGAGCAGCTCCATTTTAGCTATCTCTGTTGCTGCATTTTAAACATCCTGAAAATTCCTGGGATCTCTCTGAGATAGGGAAGTTAACAGTTTCTGAGAAAGGAAAGCTAACAAGATCATAGATTCTGCCCCACACCTTTTTGACTCACAGAAATCGGATACCTCATCAAATGGTCAAATAGATAACCTAAAAGACCTTAAGCCAGTCAGACCACTCTATAAAATCCTCTAATGCTCTCTAACATCCTTGTCACTGTCTAACACAAAGTAACACAAACCAATTTCTTCTAACAGCCTCACAAAAGAAGCAATGCTTAACTTGGTCTTTACTAAGTTTCTTCCCAGCTGGGATGGTGTTTTTTTTTTTCTTGCTTTTTAATAAGCATTTGTTTCTTTCTAACTTTGAGTCTGTTTATCTTTATTACTTAATATTTTCTAAGAACCTGGGAACTATAGACAAGCATGAACTGCTCCTTCATAAGTTTCATTACTTAAAAATAACAATAATCAGAGATACATTTCAGACCAAAGTCAAGCTCCTGATATGAACTCCAGGGTTTAAGTACAGTAACAAATTCTACTGTGTATTTCATAGAACATTCATTCTTTCAAATGTTTGGCATACCACAAATAGGATGGGGGGCAGGAAATATCTGAAGTAGTTCCCCACCACATCCCAAAGAGCTCAGGAACCTGCAAGGACATGTTATCATAGAAAGATAAACTTCCCCTAGATATCAATATAGACCTGCCCAAGAAGTTGATATAGACTCACACCCTAAGATGTCTAGAATAGGCATTCCAAAATACACTATTACTATTCTAGCAAATGGATTATTTCAAGTTGAGGTCAACAGAGGCCCTCAGACTCACAGGACACTTTTACCACTTCCATAAGTGCCTAGATATATGTATTCTCCATATGTGTACAATTTATTCTTTCTTCTTACAAATTCGCATCTATATGATGTTAATTCAATTGCTTGACCACTTCAACAAAAACCCAGAGGGGCAAGAAAAATTCCTCTTTACTCCAACAATATCTATAAGGTTTTACCAAAAATTCAGTCAATGTAACTTAACACCCTCAACATAATTTTTAAACACAAACTGTTAAAATTCAAGGTAAGAAGTGCTGGAGGATGATATTGAGACCACGGTGAAGTGAAGGGGACATTCTGGTGGAGGGTGTGGTGTTGGAATGGTTTATGCACGAAATCCCAATGTATTGTAAATCTTGGTGCCTAAAATTAAAAAAAAAAATTGAGCTAAGTATATTTTGAAGATCCTAGTGACTTTATTTCATGGTTCTTAAATTGATTAGCATTTCATCTAAAAAGGAAATCTGAGGAACTGATAGGGTAGGGAGTTAGACTTGAGTTGGGTGAGGTTTAGGCAATGAGAGGAACTCCAGGGTTCTTTGCAATGTTGATACAGATAGGAAAACCACCCAGAATAAGAACACCCTGGGTGTGGAATTTCAAAATCTGAGAATACAAAAAATCAGAACCATTAATATAGTGCTTCCTGAGGGGTGTCTCGTGCTACTTGCCACTGAGGACTTTATCCTGAGGAGCTAAGATCATATGGCATCAGGATTTCCACCCAGAAACCAATACAAGTAGAGGGAAAATAATGGGAATGTCTGATATTGGTCAAACAGAAATAAGTAAAAAAAAAAGTAAAGGCCCTCCCGTTGATCGTGGATTTGCTCAAGCAGGCCCAGTAACGTCTCCATTGGAGACTTTGTTGTTACTGTGTCTGGCATATCGAATACGTCACGGGGAGCTTGCCAGGCTCTGCCGTGCAGGCGAGATACTCTCGGTAGCTTGCCGGGCTCTCTGAGAGGGGCGGAGGAATCGAACTCAGGTTGGCCATGTTGGCTGCGTGCAAGGCAAACGCCCTACCGCTGTGCTATCGCTCCAGCCCATATTCCCTCAGGCTAGCTGGTGACTACCCACGCAGTTTTATCCGGTAAAGCGAATGATTAGAGGTCTTGGGGCCGAAACAAACAGAAATAAATGGAGTATATTTAGTGAAGCTGACCATTTCTTGGACTGGCCTGCTCTAAATATATTCCAGAGTATCCAGCCTGCCTCCCTTATTTCCTTCCTTATTTCCTTCCTTCTCTTCCTTCCTTCTCTTCCTTTCTTCCTTCCTTCCATTTTTTTGTTGCTGGCTATAGATTTGACTTTTCACCGGAATTCCCCAGACTGGCTTATGAGGTATGAAGAGGAAAAGAGGTAGCAGCCTCTAGAAGGGAGTCTACTATCCATTTTACTCTCCTGAGAAGTGTCCAGGGAAATCTAAGATTGATGCAAGTTTTCTATGAGTACTTGCATGGCACAAACCTCTTGTCTCATCAGCCCCACTATGCAGCTGTCAAACCTTATCTGGGTTCCACTTGCTTCCCTGTGTGGGAAATGATCCCTGCCACCTGATTTCTCAGGCAGCAGTAAAACCCAGGCTGGTGCAAGGAATTGCTCTTTGCAGAAAAGAAAATTCAGTCCTAAATCTTATTCAGGCTTCTCAGGTTCATTACCTTTCCCTTACAGAAATAAATTCCAGGAGGAGACAAAGAGTAAAGTAAAACAAGCTTATTCAGGAAATTAAGTGAAGGAGACAAAAACACATGATCAAGAGAGAACTAAGGCTTCTCCAGAGTAGGAAAAAGCTCACTTACATTCCCAAGCAGAGATGTGTGGGTCATTTTCCCTGAATGGGAAAAAGCACTCTTAAGTTAAATAATTCACATCTCAGGCATACCAAGGCCAAAGGGTAAAGGTTAAGAAAGTACACATCTGAGGCAGAAGAGGGCCAACGAGGTAAGGTCTTCTTTCTCATATGCCTATTGACCATCTGTATTTCTTCCTTGGGGAGGTGTTCTGTTCATCTCCGCTTAGTTTTTGATAGGATTATTTAAGTATTTGCTGTTGAACTTTAAAAATCTTGGATACTAGCTGTTTATCTGTTGTATTATGTGAAAACACATTTTACATTCATCACAGTTTCTTTTTTTTTCTTTCCTTTATACCATTTTATTTCTTTTTAAAAAATTTTTACTAAACCACTGTGAGATAGATCTTTACAAACTTGTTCATGATTATATTTCAGTCATATAGTATTCCAACGCCCATCCCTCCACCAGTGTACATTTCCCAGCACCAGTGTCCATAGGTTCACTCCCATCACCCCCCACTCCCCACTTCTATGGCAGGCACTTTTCTCCCCCTTCCCTTGGGCATTGTGGTTTGCAATATTGATACCGAAAGGTTATCAAGAATAACCCTTTACCTACTTTTAACCTTCAGATCTTGTCCAGCATGATCATTCCCAGTTATTATTGTCATACTAGTCTCTTCTGTCTCTTACCTTCACTCAACCCCACACCCACTTGTGGCTTATTCCAATCATTGATCAGTTCTTCTGTTTTCCCTGGACATGGATATTAGTCTTACATTATATATTTTTATATATCATAAATGAATTTTATGATATAAAATCATAAAATCATATCACTGGAGCGATAGCACAGCAGTAGGGCGTTTGCCTTGCACGCAGCCAACATGGCCGACCCGAGTTCGATTCCTCCACCCCTCTCAGAGAGCCTGGCAAGCTACCGAGAGTATCTCGCCCCCACGGCAGAGCCTGGCAAGCTCCCCGTGACGTATTTGATATGCCAAACACAGTAACAACAAAGTCTCCAATGGAGACGTTACTGGGCCCGCTCGAGGAAATCGATGAACAACGGGAGGGCCTTTACCTTTTATCATAAATGAATGAAGTCATTCTCTATTTGTCTCTCTCCTTCTGACTCATTTCACTCAGCATGATCCTCTCCATGTCCAATCATTTATAGGCAAATTTCATACTTCATTTTTTTCCTAACAGCTACATAGTATTCCATTGTGTAGATGTGCCATACTTTCTTTATCCATTCATCTGTTCTTGGACACTCAAGTTGTTTCCAGATTCTGGCAAAGGTGATAGTGCTGCAATGAACATAGGAGTGCATATGGTGTTTCTGCTATGTGCTTTTTGGGCCCAAGGGTATATTCCCAGAAGTGGCATTTCTGAGTCAAATGGAAGCACAATTACCAGTTTTTTGATAAATGTCCATATTGTTTTCCCAAAAGTCTGTATCAGTAGGCATTTCCACCAAGAATGAAGGGGAGTCCTTTTATCCCCACATTCACATCAATATGAGGATATTGAGGATATATTGAGGATCATATATTGAGGATACTCAACCCTATTTCATTGGTCTGTGGATCTGCCTTTATTCCAATACCATGTTGTTTTAATCATTACTGCTTTGTAGTACAGTTTGAAGTTGCGTAAGGCGATGCCTCACTTCTTTTTTCCCCTAAGAATTGTTTTTGCTATTAGTGGGGGCTTGTTGTTCCTTATGAATTTCAGGGTAGTTTGATTAATTTCTTTGAAAAATGTCATGGGTATCTTTATAGGGATTGCATTGAATCTATATAATGCTTTGGGGAGTATTGCCATTTTGACAATGTTCATTCTCCCAGCCATGAGCAGGAGATGTGTTTCCATTTCCTCATGTCCTTTCTTATTTCTTGAAGTAGTACTTTGTATTTTTCTTTGTACAAATCCTTTATCTTCTTAGTTAAGCTGATTCTGAAGCATTTGAATTTTTTGAGGCATGATTGTGAATGGAATTTTTTTTTTCATATCCTTTTTTCTCTCTCATTATTTGAACATAGAAAAGTGATGGACTTTTGGGTATTGACATTGTAGTCTGTGACTTTACTACTCAGATCTATTGTTTCTAGGAGCTTCTTTGTAGAGGTGTTAGGGTTATTTTTATCTTTTCTTTTATTGATATGATGGATTATGTTGATTGACTTGCGACTGTTAAACCATCCCAGAGTCCCCTGCATAAATCCCACTTGGTCATGGTGTCTGATCTTTTTGATGAGTCATTGGATTCTATTTGCTAATATTTTGTTGAGAATCTTTGCATCTGTGCTCATCAGGGATATTAGCCTGTTTTTTCCTTTCTTTTTTGGTGGTGTTTCTGTCTGCTTTTGGTATTCTGGTGATATGTTCATCATAGAAACTGTTTGGGAGTGTTTCTGTTCCTTTTTCTGTAAAAGACTGAAAAGCACTCACAATAGATCCTCTATGAATGTTTGAAAGAATTTACTAGTGAATCCATCTGAACCTGGGCTTTTGTTTTGGGGAAGACTTTTTATTATTGTTTCAATTTCCTTGATAATTATAGGTCTATTCATGTATTTCAAGTATTCTTGGTTATTCCTATAACCTTGGGAGGTTATAGGAATCCAGGAATTTATCCATTTCTTCTAGGTTCTCTTGTTTTGTGGCTTTCAGGCTGTGAAAGTAATCTCTGATGATCTTTTGAATTTCTTTGGTTTCTGTTGTGATATCCCCTTTTGTTTCTGATTTAGTTTAATATGGTTCTCTATATTTCTTTGTGAGTCTTGCATGTGGTTTATCAATCTTGTTTATATTTGCGAAGGAACAGTTCTTGGTTTCATTGATCTTTTGGATTGTTTGTTTGCTTGTTTGTTTTTAAATCCAGCTCATTGATTTCTGCTCTAAGTTTCATTACTTCTTTCCTCCGGCCTGGTTTGACCTCCTTTTTGTTGGTTGTTTCCTCAGATATTAAGCTGTGAAGATCTTATGTGTGCTCTTTCTTCTTTCCTGATAAATGCTTGCTGAGCTATAAATTTTCCCCTTAAGACTGCTTTAGCTGTGTCCACAAGTTATGGTAACTTGCCATCATTCTCAATTGTTTCCAGGAAACTTTTGATTTCTTCCTTAATTTCTTTTCTAACCCACTGGTTGTTCAACATTGAGTTGTTTAATTTCCAGGTGTTTGATTTGATTCTCCATTTCTGTGTGTGTGATTAACTTCTATCTTCAATGCATTGTGGTCTGAAAAGATAGTTGATACAATTTCTATCTTCTTGATTCTATTGAGGTATGTTTTCTGACCTATCATATTGTCTCTCCATGGACACTGGAAAAGAATGTGTATTCATTTGGGGGTGGGGGGAAAGAAAAACCCTGTATTCAGCAATTCGACCTATATCTTCCATTTCTTCCTTCAAAGCCAGTACTTCTTTGCTGAGTCTTAGTTTTGTTGATCTATCATGAGGTAATAAGGTGGTATTGAAGTCTCTGACTAATACTGTGCTGCTACCAATGTTCTCCTCTTTGAAGTCTATTAGCAGGTATTTTAAGTATTTTGCTGACCCCTCATTGAGTGCGTATGTTTAGGAGTGTGATTTCTTCATGCTCTACATATCCCTTAATTATTAAAAATGGCCTTCACTCTCCCTTCTAACCCATTTCAGCCTGAAATCTATGTTGCTGGATATTAGTATGGACACCCAGGATCTTTCTTGTTGACCAGGATCTTTCTTGCTAACAGGAGAATGTTGGATTCAGTTTTTAAATCCATTTTTCCACTCTGTGTCTCTTAATTGGAGCATTTAAATCATTGACATTAAGAGAGATTCTTGTCGTGGGGGTTTGTGCCGTCTTTCTTTAGAGGTTTGTTGTGCTTGTAGGGGTTCATCTTGTCTTAGAGTAGCCCCTTCAGTCTTTCCTTTAAGGTTGATTTTGAGTCTATGAAGTTCCTGAGCTGTTGTTTAACCATGAAACAGTGTATCATTTTTTCAAGTCTGAGGAAGAGTGTAGTGGGATAAATTATTCTTGGTGAGGCGTTCATTTCATTGAGTTTTTCCACTATATCCCACCACTGACTTTGAGCTCAGACAGTTTCCTCTGGTAAGTCTGCTGTAAATCTAAGGGATGCTTCTTTGTATATTATTTCCTTCTTTGACCTTGCTGCTTGCAGTATTGTGGCACTATCTGTGGTATTCATCGTTCTGATTATGACATGTCTTGGAGTCTTTTTATTAGAGTCTCTTTTAGCTGGTATCCTTCGGGCTTCTTGGACCTGGATGCATTCTCCAGCTCTAGAAACTTCTCAGCAATGATATCTTTAACTGTTACTACTTCATTGGGGTTGTCTCCCTGTCCTTCGGGTACTCTGGTGATTCTTATATTGTTCCTTTGAATTTATCCCCTAGGCCTTTTAATTCACCCTTGAGTTATTTTGAAGTCTTTTCCCATTGTTTGTTGTTTGTTGTTGCCTGTATGCTTTCTGCAGCTCATCTTCAAGCTCACTGATTCTGTCTTGGGCCTTTGTCATTCTGCTGTTGAGGGCACCCACTGAGGTTTTTGTTTTTTATTTCATCTACTGAATTCTTTATTAGTGGCACTTCTGTTTGTAGCTTTCTTATTTCTGCTCTCATTTCTTCCTGTATTTTATTTGCTATTCATTCCACCATTTCTTTCATATCCCCCTTTAATTTACTGGATGTTCATTCCACCATTTCTTGAGCTCATTGAACATTCTCAACATTTCAGCTCTCAATTCTTTGTCAGAGAGATTGTATATGTGGGTATTCTCTTTTGAGACTTCTGAACTTCTTTCTTCATTCACTCCAGGTGGTGGGGATCTGTGCTGTTTCTTCATGTTGTTGTAGTAGTCCATAGGTGGATCCCATTGGTTCGTTATCAGTGTCCCCTTCTTGCCGTGAGGGAGGATTCTGGATGAGATTGGTCGATGGTGGTCTTCTTTTCCCCCATCAAGAACATTAACTACCTCTTTGATACTCCTGTGTGACTTATGTGGGGTCTGTATTGCAGCTTCAGGGGATTCTTTTACATTAGGCTTGTTCAAATTCTTGTGTTCACCATTATTTTGGTAAATTTTGGGTGTATTTTGATTGTAATATGCTCGTTGGCTATTGGCCAAATGTGTTTGGGATAGCCAGGCTGTCCTCATAAGAATTAGGTAATGGAGGTTGAGATATGAGTCCAAAATGTTATAAAAGGGTCAAATAACTGCAACTGCTCTAAAGACCACGAACCTGCCTCCACTATCCCTGTGGGGGAGAGCCCATGTTGGTTTAGGTCCTGGTTTAGAGTTCTACTTTCAGTGCATTTCTAAAACTGCAGTTCTAGGTGTTCAAGAGGGCACCTAATCACCTATTCTGAAAAGGTATCTTCCAGTTCACTGTAACTGCTTGCTCAGCATGCTGCCCTGCCCTGGAAAGTCAAACTAACATATATATATATATATATGTGTGTGTGTGTGTGTGTGTGTGTGTGTGTGTGTGTGTGTGTGAATTAAGATTATTAGTTTGACTTTCTTTATATTACTTTGACTTTCTTTTGCTGTGCAGAAGTGTTTACTTTTGTGAATGGCATTACATATAGCTCCAACTTCATTTTTTTACATATAGCTACCCAGTTTTTCCAGCATTATTTGTTAAAATGATATCTTTGCTCCACTTCATATACTTAACTTATTTGTAGTAGATAAACTGCTGATAAATCTCAGGGTCTTACTCAAGAGTGTTTATTCTGTCTCAATTTATCAGTCTGAATGTCTATCTTTACTTCAGAATCATGAAAATTTCATTATAATACCTTCGTAATAGAATTCAAAGTTGGAACACAATACCTCAATTTTTTCCCCCTTAGCTTTGCTTTGGCTATTCAGGGAATTTTATGGTTCCGTACAATGTTTAGTAGTTTGTTCAACATCATTGGAATTTTAATGGGCATTGCATTAGGCTCTCCCGTTGATAGTCGATTTGCTCAAGCGGGCCCAGTAACGTCTCCATTGGAGACTTTGTTGTTACTGTGTTTGGCGTATCGAATACGTCACGGGGAGCTTGCCAGGCTCTGCCATGCGGGCAAGATACTCTCGGTAGCTTGCCGGGCTCTCCAATAGGGCGGAGGAATCGAACTCGGGTCGGCCATGTTGGCTGCGTGCAAGGAAAATGCCCTACCTCTATGCTATCGCTTAGGTGTAAAAGTCATTCTGATGATGTTGATTCTTCCAATTCATGAATAGAGAATAGTTTTCAATTCCTGCTGCCCTCACCTATTTTTTTAGCAATGATTTATAGTTGTCACTGTATACAATTCGTTCACTTCCATGGGTTGTATTTTTAATTTCTTTTTTTATCTAGTTCACGTTAGCATACAGAAATGACCATAATTTTAAGTATTAATTTTGTAACCTGCTACTGTACTGTCAATACAACTCCTATTATTTTTATGAGTTTGTTGATGATTCCTCGGGATTTTCAATATTTGTTATGATGTCATCTACAAATAGTGATAGCTTCACTTCTTTGAATTCTCAAATTCATTCTCTTTGACATCTTCATTTTCTTCTGATTATTATGGCAAAACTTCCAAACTATGTTGAAGAACAGTTAAACTGGACATTCTTGTTCTGTGCATGATCTCAGGTAAAGGTTTTCAGCGTTCAGTATGAAACTGGCTGTAGTTATTTTATTATAGTGATTACTATCTTGAGGTATGTTCCTTCTATACCTATTTTTTGAGGTTTATTTTTTTATGAATGGATATAATCTTGTCAAAAGCATCTGCATCAACAGGAACAGTCATATGATTTTTTTCTTAATTGATTTACATATAGAGGCATCCCAGGGGCTGGAGCGATAGCACAGCGGTAGGGCATTTGCCTTGCACGCAGCCAACATGGCCAACCCGAGTTCGATTCCTCCGCCCCTCTCAGAGAGCCCGGCAAGCTACCGAGAGTAGCTTGCCCGCACGGCAGAGCCTGGCAAGCTCCCTGTGATGTATTCAATATGCCAAACACAGTAACAACAAAGTCTCCAATGGAGACGTTACTGGGCCCGCTCAAGCAAATTGATGATCAACGGGAGGGCCTTTACTTTACTTTATAGAGGCATCCCAAACCCCACTTAATTATATCCAACATTGTGGGGAAAATAGCACTTGTTTCCTCTCTTGCAGAACATCTAGGAGCTTTAAATACGTTTTTTATTATTTATAAATATTTTCCTTGGAATTTGAAAAAAACAATGACTGGATTCTTTGTTCTCTCTGAGAGCTTGCCTTGCATGCAACTAACCAGTGTCTATCTCTGGTACCATCTATGGTCTTCCAAGTCTCAGTGTTAGCCCTTAGCAAGGCCAGGTATGATCCCATCTGCACTGCACTGTCTTCCCATTGTTCATTGATTTGATTGAGCTGGCCCAGTAATGTCTCCATTGTGAGACTTGCTGTTATTATGTTTGGCATATTGAATACGTCATGGGTATCTTGCCAGGCCTTGCCATGCGGGTGAGATACTCTCGATAGCTTGCCAGGCTCTCCGAGAGGAACAGAGGAATCAAGCCTGGCTCGCCAGGCCCGGCCATGCACAAGGCAAATGTCCTACTGCTGTGCTATTGCTCCAGCCCATGGTCCCGTACTTATATGGTCCCATATAAACATTTTTAAAAGGTATCAATAAATTGCACAGATAAATAACCTTCTAATTTCTTATTTTTAATTCAATATTTTGTGTTTCTGGTTACTGGTTTGGCTTTCAGTCAATAGCATTACACCATGAAGGTGCAGAGGAAGCTTGCAAGGAATCACAGGGCAATTCAACATGCAATGCAATCAATATTCTGGTTTCCCTCCCATAGTCGCCTTTAACACTTTAACACTTATCAAGTAGATCATTCTTTCCTAAACAAGTTGTCTCTCTTCCCTTCAGAGGGAGGGAATGAGGAGAGTAACAGTGTGGGGATTATCCTTAAAACAGTAGAATAAAATGTGAGTGATAAGTAAAAGTATTAATCACTTATCACTTAATCACTTAACTTCCCGTTAGTCATCGATTTGCTCGAGTGGGCGCCAGTAACGTCTCCATTTGTCCCTGTCGCGTGCTAGTGTAGCCCAATGGCATCTGTTCGCTCCGGGAACATGAAGGGCTTCAAACCGATCATTCATGATCTTGACGAAGAAGTCTGACCATCTGGTAGGTGGGTGGCCACGCGGTCTTTTGACATCCTGTGGAATCCAGTCAGTAACAGCTCTAGTCCAGCGGTCGTCTTTAAATCTCATTACGTGACTAGCCCATCTGATTTTCGACACCTTGGCAAATGAGACAGCGTCCCTGATCCTTGATCGTCGAGGATGTCAGAACTCCGGATTCTTTCTCTCATTTGAGTGAAACGTGATATTCCAAGCATAGCTCTTTCTATTCTTCTTTGGGAGACCTGAATAGCATTCTCATCTTGTTTGCGTAGGGCCCAGGTCTCTGAGGCATATGTTAATGCAGGAAGAACAGTGGAATCAAAGAGATGTGCCCGGAGCCGGAGGTTCTTCGTCCTCTTAGCTATTTCTTCGACGTTCTTGAAGGCGTTCCAAGCTGCTCTCTTCCTCCTGCGCAGCTCAGGTGCCAGGTCATTTGTCATGTTGACCTCATGTTGACCTTTTTTTTCATTCAAAAGTATTAATATTTAATTTTAATAGTTTTAAATTTATACTCACAGGCAACATTTTTCTTCATTAATATATATTTTTTAAATCCTTTGGTATTTGTACCCACTGTGCTATCCTCCCTCACGGGCTGGAGCGATAGCACAGCAGTAGGGCATTTGCCTTGCACACAGCCAACATTGCCAACCCGAGTTCGATTCCTCTGCCCGTCTCGGAGAACCCGTCAAGCTACCAAGAGTATCTCGCCCGCAGGGCAGAGCCTGGCAAGCTCCCCGTGACGTATTCGATATGCCAAACACAGTAACAACAAAGTCTCCAATGGAGAAGTTACTGGGCCCGCTCGAGCAAATTGATAAACAACAGCAGGACCGTGACCGTGAATTGGAATTTGTACTCAAGTTGTTGTGGTATCATTGAATGCAATAGATCTCCTGGTTGCCCTCCCAGAGTCGCCCTTCAGCTTTCTCCTCCTATTCTCTAGGAGGTTGACATTTAGAAAGGAGATTGTTTTCCTACCCTTCTGAAAATACTTTCCTCAGCAATCTCTGTGGGTGTGTGATGTCTCATCCCCTTTGAGACCTGGATTCACCAGCCTTATTCCCTGAGGTCTATTGCTATCCATTAGGTCAGAATAAAGGAGGTTTGGCTTTTCTCCTCACCTCACACTCCGCTTAGTTCTCTTACTTCCCTAATTGACTCTTTGGCCAGGATATCAGTGATGTTCTGTGTGTCTCTCTGTCTCTGTCTCTCTCTCTTTAGTAATTCTAGCTTTATTTTTTAAAGTTTTCATTAGTAAATCACCGTGAGGTACAGTCACAGACTTACATACTTTCATGTTTGCATTTCAGTCATACAATGATCGAGTACCCATCCCTCCACTAGTGCCCATTCTCTACCACCAGTGATCCCAGTATCCCTCCTGCCCACCACCCATCCCATAGCACCCCGCACCCCACCCCGCCTGTGTGGCAGGACATTCCCTTTTGTTCTCTCTCTCCTTTTGGGTGTTGTGGTTTGCAATAGAGGTATTGAGTGGTCATCATGTTCGGTCTACAGTCTACTTTCAGCACATATCTCCCATCCTGAGTGGGACCTCCAAATACCCTTTACTTAGAGTTCCCTTCTCTATCTGCGCTGACTTTTCCACCAAAATGTGAGGCTGGGTTTCAAGCCATGGAGCAAATATCCTGGTCCTTATCTCTACTATTCTTAGGTGTTAGTCTCCCATTCTGTTACTTTATATTCCACAGATGAGTACAATTTTTCTATGTCTGTTCCTCTCTTTCTGACTCATTTCACTTTGCATGATACTTTCCATGTTGATCCACTTACATGCAAATTTCATGACTTCACATCTTTTCTAGGGCCAGAGCGATAGCATAGCAGGTAGGATGTTTACCTTGCACATGGCAGACCCAGGTTCGATTCCTCTGCCCCTCTCGGAGAGCCTGGCAAGCTACCGAGAGTATCCTGCCTGCATGGCAGAGTCTGGCAAGCTCCCATGGCATATTTGATATGCTAAAAACAGTAACAAAAAGTCTCACAATGGGGACATTACTGGTGCCCGCTCAAGCAACAATGGGAGGACAGTGCTACAGACAGTATTACGTGATTCTTGTATTGTTTTTTTCTGAGGCCACACCTGGCCATTCTCAGGACTTACCCTCGGCTCTGTGTTCAATAATCACTCTTGGTAGGGCTCACGGGAAAGTATGGGTGGGTGCAAGATATCAAACCCAGGTGAGTCACGTGCATGGCAAGCATCCTACTACCAACAATACTATTTCTCCAGCCCCTGGGTCTACATGATCTTTACCAAAAAAAATTTAAAGAGATGATCTAGTTCCTGTGATTATAACTATTTTCATACCCCTTCCAATGAAGACAGCATTTCATACATTTTTATGTCACCCCAGAATAATAATGAGAAATGTAGTTGGTGTTCAAGAAATATTTATGGACCTGAATAGGACTACACTTGTCATCTCTTTGAGTTTCTTCTATCCCAATATATTGACTCTGGGGAAGGAGAGGTAAGGCACTTGCTTGCAAGCAGCTATAGCTGTGACCCTGGCTGGAATCCTGGGTACCACATATGGCTCCCCTGAGCACTGTCAGGTATGGTCCCCAAATGCCCCTCTGTCCAAATGAAAACAAAGTATTGACTTTTCATAAGCCCCTTCCTCAAGTCCCTTTATTTCATATATTTTACCAAGGCATATGCTCTGAAAATAACTGATAAATTAGGGTCTGTTTAACTCAACCAGATGGCCTCCCACGAGCATGAAATACAGCTGCCAATGCAGGAATAGTGGTTTTACTTTCAGTTCTTAGGATTCATTGTCAATTATGACTCAAATATTATGCAAACTTTGACATTAATCATGTCTAAGAAAATGATCTTAGTTCTGAAGATACAATAATGAGAAGAAATTCAGTTTCTGTATTCAAGGGATAAAAATAAACTGTAATCTTCCAGAGGAAAGAAGCGCAAATGCACCAATCTTTATTCTCTCTTTGCATTCTAACATGCCCTATTCAAATGTATTTCTTATTTTAACTCTAATAGATGCTCAATAAATACTTGTTATCAGTTAATTGCAAAAATTTGTTAGAAAGGTACCTTAAGACTAATACTAATTGCATTTGCAGGGGAGGAACTAGGTAATCTTTTACTTTTTTTTTCTACTTTGCTAAGTAGTTTCTGCCAAACTCTTTAAAAATAGAATTAAGCACATTCCACTATGATATTACCCATATCCTATCTCAGGTGTGTAATGTCTTCCTCTTACTCTATGGGTTTCCCTCTTCTCTCTCTTTTCTCATATTTACTAAAAAAAAAAAGAACAAAACATGACTTTACTTCTCTCTCTCTCTCTCTCTCTCTCTCACACACACACACACACACACACACACACACACACACACGCACACACACAGAGAACAGAATGAGGAACTAAGATAAAAGAACATACCAATGCCTCTCCTGTATCTCATAAAATAATGATAATTCTTATAATTTGTCCTTGTCATGCTGTTCTTAAAAACTTTTTGAAATTATATTTTTTAAGACTTAAATCCAAAAAATTTTAAATCCTAAAGAGCCCGGCAAGCTACCGAGAGTATTCGATATGCCAAACACAGTAACAACAAAGTCTCCAATGGAGACGTTACTGGGCCCGCTCGAGCAAATCGACGATCAACGAGAGGGCCTTTACCTTACCTTACCTTACCTAAAGTAGAAAACGTACATTGCTAGATTTTCTATACAGATATATATATTATGTTACATATATAAATTATATTATATATATTATTTTGCTGTATTTTGTGCCTCTTCTCTAAAATAAATTTTTTGAAACTTTTATACAGCCAACTTTAGAACTTCTAAAATTTATGTTTAAAATTTTCTGTAAAGCTTCCAAAATATATGTGTAATATTTTCCAAAAATAGGAATACCGTAAAATTTTATACTGTGAGATTTGGTTCTTGGTTCAAGAGCTTCCTGTTCTATGGATACAATGAAATGTACTTTCTTACATGGCTCAGTTTGGGGGTAGATGTGCATATATGATATCTTTCAATTCAGAGGTATCTTGTTTCAGGGAAAGTCTTTAATTTTAATGTCCTGCTGTCTTCTTTCACTCTGTCATTCAGTCCCCAAGCATGTCTTCTCTTCTAATAAACTTCCCTCTGTTACCTCAGCAGTTCCTTTTAAAGGCGATCATCTGTTCAGTTTTCAGATCTGGTGTTAGTATAAACCCACAAAGGACTGGTTCCTGTTTTGTTGTTGTGCTGTTGTTGACGTTGTTTTGGAGGTCACAACTTGCAATCCTCATGGTTACTTCTGGCACTCAAGAATCATTCCTGGCAGTACTTAGGAGACTACCTGGGGTGCAAGGGATTGAACCTGGGTCGGCCGCACACAAGGCAAAGTGCCTTCAGTGCTATACTATTTCATTCCAGTTACCATGTGTGAACTTTTTGGTTTTTGGTATTGGCAATTTGCTTCTTTCACGCTATTTTCTTCAGTGACTACCCTGATTTGGGATGTTTACGTCTTGCTACATTCAAATAAAGATTTGTAGTGGATGTGGGCTTTTGAATTGTTTCATTTGTTCTCTGGTACACTTAACTGTAGCACTGGCCTCCTGTTGTTCATCGATTTGCTCGAGTGGTCACCAGTAATGTCTCACAACAAATTGTGAGACTTGGTTGTTACTGTTTTAGCATATCGAATACGTCACGGGGAGTTTGCCAGGCTTTGCCATGAGGACAAGATACTCTTGGTAGCTTGCCCGGCTCTCCAAAAGAGGTGGAGGAGGGTCGGCCACATGCAAGGGAAACACCTTACCTGCTGTACTATCACTCCAGCCCTGTTCCCTGGTATTTATCAAATATGAAAAGAGATTCTTATAAGAACTGTCATTATTTCATAAAAAAGTAAGTACATAAATTCTAAAATTATTTTTTGTTTTGGGACCCACATTGTGGTGGTGCCTGGGGCTTTCTCCTGCCTCTGGGCTCAGAAATAACTCCTGGTCAGGCTTTGTTAGCCAATGCAGTGCCAGGGATCAAATCTAGCAAGTGCAATATCTGCCATACTATCTCTCTAGCACACTCAAAATAAATTTTCAATTGAATAAAACATAATTTCTATGAAATAAAAAGCACATTTTCATAAATAAAATATTCTGTATTAGAATTCTAGATTTAGCATTTCTTGGACACATGACCTTAGGCTAGCTTATAAATTTATCTAAATATCAAACTGTTCACCTCAAAATAGGTACAATAATATAGTTATTTAGTGTGTTGCTGGGAGTATTAAATAAGATGGCAAACATTAAAAGCCATACCATATGCCTTTTCTTCTTGACTTAATATTTTAGTCAGCCCCATGCTTTCTGTATTTGTAGAATTCACTTTGTCCTTATATAATTGTGCCATGAAACATAATATTTTGTTGTACTTAGCCACTCAGATAATGTGTATCACTCTATCATGTTCGAGAACATCTATATCATTTTAGTCTAATGCTCCCAATTGTAGAGATGTCATATACTAATCGTCTTGGTAATAAATGAAATGACTCACTGGTTGGGGGGTTAAATATGTCGTTCTCCCAACTCCTCCAAATTTGCATTCAGAAGTCCTAAACTCAGTATCTCAGAATATGACTTCCTTTGGAGATAGGATCTTTAAAGAAATGATAAACATAGAAAAGTATCTAGGGTAAAACTTAAGTCAATACTAAGCCAATATAACTAGTGCCCTTATAAGAAGAAGCAATTAGAACACACAAAGATATAGGAATCATTTAATAGAAGAAAATCTACATGAAGATACAGCAAGAAGGGGCTGAAGCGATAGTACATCGGATAGGGTGTTTTTCCTTGCATGCAGCTGACCTGAGTTCAATCCCCAGCATCCCATAAGGTCACTCAAGAACTACCAGAAGTGATTCCTGAGTGCAGAACCAGAAGTAACCCTTAAGCATTTCTGAGTGTGACCCCCCAAAAAAATAAAAAAGAAGACCAGCAAGAAGGCAAACAAGGAAGAATTTAAATTTACTAATAAATGTGCTAACATTTTGATCTTGGATTTTCAGCCTCCAGAATTATAAAAATAGTTTCTATTACTCAATCTTCTGATTATTTGAAATTTTTTTGCTTGCTTCTTTGTTTTTGAGGCACACAGTGGCTTACTCCTGACTCTGCAATTAGTAATTACTCCTGGTGGTGCTCGAAAGACAGGGCGGGATGCAGGGGATCCAACCCAGGTTGGCTGCATGCAAGACAAGCACCTAACCAGTACTATCTCTCCAGCCTTATCACTCTTTGACATTCTATTTTGGTTGTCCAAGTAAAGTCATGCATTGACATTGTTCAATACATTAATTTTCTGCTTTAATTTACTAAACTTTTTTGGGTTCTTCGAAACTAGGAGCACTGATGCTACATAAAATAGAGATAGTTCACTTCTGCTATAACCTGGCACGTTTTGATTGAGCCAGCATAATTTCAAATGCTAAACAAAATTTTAAAATATTTTTTTTAAATTTAAGGCTGGAGAGATAGTTTAGGGTAAGTGAACGCAGATTACCCAGATTCAATATATGGCATAACATATGGCATTCTGAGCACAGTCAGGAGTCATCCAAAGGCAGAGCCAGGAGTAAGACTTTATCCCTGCTAGGTGTGGCTCTAAATCAATTTTTTAATGTAAAAAAGACAAAACAGACCCAAGTCATGACACAAAGCCAGGCATTCAGTCACAATGCCAGTCATCACACCCTGCAGCTTCAACAGAAACCAGCAGCCATGATCAGCAAACACGTCCCCAGTCTATATGGCAACAAGCTGCCACACTCCTTTCCCCTCCCCCCTATGCTATACAGGAACTATGGGAGCATAAATCCTCTCTGTAGGTTGAACAGTGCCATCAAATCCCACTTACATATCAGGAAAGCCTTGAGCAGCAGTGTGGCTGCTAAAAATCATGTAAAAACACCCCTCACACTACACATCCAACACAGAACACAGTGTCTCCTGGAGAGGTGCAAGAAAATCTAAACCATGATAGACAACAACCTTGGTTAGATATCTTCAACAAGGAAAAGAGAAAGCACCAACAAGCTAATACAATCAGAGAGCTCCCTAGCAGTGTAAGGGAGCAGCCAGTCAGTTGAAGAGACTCACCCTAAGTCTGCAACGGGCAAAATGGGAAAGCAGTATAGAACCTCCAACATGCTTAGTGATCAAAGATCAAAGTCCAGAAGACTCAACTAGCAAATATCACTGATATAACCTTATAGATAAGGGGCTTAGAGAGGAATGTTGAGATTGTTCATTGAGCTCTAAACCATGATAGACAACAACCTTGGTTAGATATCTTCAACAAGGAAAAGAGAAAGCACCAACAAGCTAATATAATCAGAGAGCTCCCTAGCAGTGGAAGGGGGCAGCCAGTCAGTTGAAGAGACTCACCCTAGGTCTGCAACAGGCAAAATGGGAAAGCAGTATAGAACCTCCAACATGCTTAGTGATCAAAGATCATAGTCCAGAAGAATCCACTAGCAAATATCACTGATATAACCTTATAGATAAGGGGCTTAGAGAGGAATGTTGAGATTGTTCATTGAGCTCAAAGAAGCAATAAAATAGCCAATAAAACACAATCATGTGAGACAACTAGAATCAGAAATGACAGAACTGAAGAATTAAAAGCTCTATGAAAAGCCTCAGCAGAAGCTGAAGGCAAAATCAGCAATCTCCAAGATGAGATACTGAAAACCTCTAGAAAACAGGAGAAGACAGGGGAAATCTTCAAAATAAATTATAGCATATGAGAGAACACTGGAACAAATTAAATGGGAGCCATATAATAATCATCAGTGTCCCAGAGGACCAGGGAAGAAACTCCAATGAATAAATGATAGTCAAGTAATCATTGCTGAAAATTTCCCAGGGTTGAGGAGCTCATGCAGTGATTCAAGAGGTCTGAGAGATACTAACTAAAAAAGACCCAAATAAAATTATACCAGGACACATCCTAATTAGAATGATTAAAACTAAAGATAGAGATAAAATCTTGAAGAGAGGAAATTACATACAAAGGAGCATTCTTGAGATTCACGGAAGATGAGACTTTGTGTGCCCAACTACGATTGCAGGATACTGTGAAAAACCTCAATGAAATGAATGTCTCACCAAGAATACTTTACCCAGACAGACTTTCATTCAAATTTAAAGGAATAAACAAAAGAGCTTCACAAATAAATATCAATTCCAAAATTTCATAAACTCAAAACCAAATTTGAAAGAAGTTCTCAAGGGCTTCTTTAAGACAAGACAAATCTTACAAACACAGCAAACTTCCAGAAAATCATTCAAAACTCTATGAAAATATTATCACTCAATATCAACAGCCTAAATGCACCAATTAAAAGACATAGAGTGGCAGGATGGATTAAAAATTGAATCCTGCTTCCTACAAGAAACAAATTTGAATAGTAATGGCAAACACAGACTCAAAATGAAAGATTGAAGACAATATATCAAGCAAACAACTCCCTACAGATGGCCAGGTACTCACACTTATATCACACAATGTAGATTTAAGACTTAAAAAATTTATAAGGGTTAGAAAAGGTCATTTCTTAATGATCAAGGAATATGTATACCAGGAAAAACCTACACTCCTACACATATGAGCCAAATGAGGGACCAGCAAAATACTTAAAACATCTGCTCTAGACTTGATAAAAGACATTGTTAATTGTTAGTGATAGTTTGAGAACCTGACTGGCGCAGACACAGGAGCAGAGATGAATAATGTGAAGGAATAGGAGAAGTTTATTATTAAGTGGAGAAATAGAGAGGTCCGCCCCAGCCAGAATCCCCCACTCCTCTCCTCCCCAGCCTTGGTGAGAGGAGGGTAGTGCCACATCCTGAGAAAGACTAAAGGGGCTTTTAAGTTGTCTTGGGTGGGAAAAGGGAACAAAGATTAGTGTAACAAGCGCACTGGGTCTGGCATTCTGTTATCTGTTATCTGTAGGAGGTTGAAGTGAGGAGCATGGAATGCAGCCTGGTAGCTTCCTGGTGCTAAGTGGACCATAAGTCCTGTCCTCCACACTGCAGGGCCAGGTGATCTTTGTTTTGAGAAGTGCTGCTTTCTCATCAGCCATTTGGTCTGAGCAAACCTTACAGTTAGCAGAATAATTGTTGGAGAATTCAGCACCACTCTATCATCTCTTGGTAGATCAATTAGACTGTCACTGTTACTGTCCTCCTGTTGTTCGTCTATTTGCTCGAGCAGGCCCATAACATCTCCATTGTGACACTTGTTACTGTGTTTGGCATATCGAATACATCACGTGTAGCTTTCCAGGCTTTGTCCTGCTGGAGAGATACTCAGCTTGCCAGGCACTCCAAGAGGGGCAGAGGAATTAAACCTGAGTCGGCCAGGTTGGCCACATGCAAGGCAAATGCCCTACCCACTGTGCTATCGCTCCAACCCTATCAATTAGACTAAAACTCAGTAAAGAAGGAAGAAATGGAAATGAGGTTCAACTAATACATACATATATAATTATATATATATACATATATACGCATATATACATATATAATACATATGTATACATAGATATATATACCTTTTTATCCCCCCAAAACTGAATATACGTTTTTCTTTAATGCACGTAGAACATTCTCCAAGAGAGACTACACATATATGTATATATATCTATACACATATATGTATATATATGTTTCTATATGGCAAAGATTCTCAACTATATACATATACTAACAACTATCATCTCAGACCTTGATGCATTAAAAATAGAAATTAATCACAAATGTATGTTAAGAAATAACTCAAACACCTAGAAATAAAACAGTTCACTACTGAACAGAGGAAACTGAGAGGAAATTAGAAGATTCCTAGAAACCAGTGAGAACTAATATGTGAGTTAACAGAACTTGGGACACAGAAAAAGTAGTGTTAAGAAGAACATTTGTAGTTATGCAAGCATTTATCAGGAAAGAAAAGGGGGTATAAGTAAAAAGTCTAACTGCACAGCTTAAGAAACTGTAAAGGATGAACAAAGATAGCCCAAAGCAGACAGGAGGAGTGAAGTAATGAAATTCAGAGCAGAAAATAACAAATTTGAATTAAAAAAAAAACAAAAGAATGAAGCTATGAGCTGATTCTTTGGATAAACAAGATAGATAAACCAACTAGCAAGACTCAAAAAAAAAGAGTGAGAACGCTAATAACCCAATTATTAATGAGATGGAATATCAGAACTGATACTCATAAATTAAAAGGATCAGCAGGGACTACTGAAAAAAAATTATATGCCATAACACAAAAGACCCTAGAGGAAATGGAGATTCTTGGACTCCTATGACCTCCCAAGGTTGAAACAAGAAGAGATGGGACATCTGAATAGGTCACTTGTAATTGAGGGAATTGAAATGGTAGTCAAAAGTCTCCCCTCAAAACAAAAGCCCAAGTCCAGATGAATTCCCTGCCGAGCTTACAAACCTGTAAAGAAACCTACTGTCAATTATTTTCAGGCTCTTTCAGGAAATCAAAGAAACACAAACACAAACAGTTTATCTGAAGTAAGTATCCCTCTGATAACAAAAGCAGGCAGAGAAACCACCAAAAAATAGATTTACAGTCCAATATCCTTGATGAAGACCCACACTACATCCACTACCCAGCCTCCACCACTTTCCAGGCTGCTTTCCAGACACATCATAAGACTTAATACCCATCTTCCAAGATTACCGAAGCATAATTGATGGGGTTCAAATATGATTTGAACCATGGGAACACCTGAAAGGATGATTAGAGGCCAACCTAAAAGCCTCTATCCCTCTCAGAGATCCCAACAAGCCACCAAGAGCATCCCGCTCTCATGGCAGAGCCTGGCAAGCTATCCGTGGAGTATTTGATATGCCAAAAACAGTAAATACAATGGGTCTCATTCCCCTGACCCTGAAAGAGCCCCCCACCCAATAAGGCAGCGTTAAGAAAGATGAGGAAGGAGAGATTGATAAAATCTCAGGGCCGAACTAGGCTGCCAAAATGAAGAAGGACTAAAATGAAAATGACTGTGTGTACTTTCAATGCACATATTCTGGCATCGGATGCATCCATCAAGGACCTGATGGTGCAAGTGCGAAAGATCAAGTATGACATCATTGGTCTAACTGAGATGAGAAGACATCAACCACATCATGCCATTTTCGACACTAGAGAAGAGAATGATTTCTCGGAACATGCGACAAAAGAGGGATTGGTGGTGTCGGTGTCCCTGTCAACATGCACTTGACCATGAGCACTGATTCATTCGAATGCCTAACAACCCTAATTGGATGATTACACTTAAGTAGATGTGGCTTACTGCCAGCAGTTTCTATCTTCCTTGTCTACACACCAACATCCAATTACAATGAAGAAGAAATTGAGAAGTTCTACAAGGAGCTGGAGAAGTTTTATAAAGAAGACCACACCTTCTACAAGATCATTGTCAGTGTCTTTAATGCCAACTTAGGACCGAAAAGGTCATCCAAAGAACTCCACATCGGGACCCATGGCTAGAGTGGAACAAACAGGGTGAGAGACTGTCTGAGTTCATCCTGTCGACCAAGACCATCCATGGTAACTCATAGTTCCAGAGGCCGAATCTAAACATTGGACATGGGAGTCTCCCAGTGGACAGTTCCGCAATGAAATTGAACACATCATATTCAATTGATGGTTTTGCCTGACCAATGTCGCTGTTGTCCCAAAATTCCAAATGGGATTGGACCACTGTCTCCTTCATGCAAAATTCTACTTCACGGAGTGGGAAGAAAGGGCTGCAAAGTTTAAGAAGAGAACTCCCAGAATATTATTTCATTATTATGAAAACACCAACTGGGAGCTCTTTGGCACTACTGCGGCAACATGGGAAGATGCAGTTGTTGACAACATTGATGAAGAATATGATCGACTGGTTCAGCACCTCCATAATTGCGCAAGAAATGCCAAGAGAGAGAAAGCCACAAAAAGATTCCTGTCTTGGAAAACTCTTGAGCTCATCTGCCAACTTGGCTTGGTGCAAGCCTCAGGCAAACACAAGTGACATCCGAGCTCCCAAAGCACTGCAGAGAAGTGATAAAGGAAGACCTCAAAGAGAGAAGAGCAGCAGTGCTGACCGATGCAGCAGAAGCTGGGAAAAGCATTCGCAATGCCTGCCTATCCTTCACCAACTACAAGACCAAGATGACTGCCTCTGACGTGCTGATAGATCTATCACAGTTTCCAGAAGGGCAATGGAGAAGATTATCTATGAATTCTCTTCAATAGCCACATCCACCTGCCCACATACCAAATTCCGCAGGATTGATATGTTGTTCTCAATGTCCTCCCTTCTGAAATCCGACATGCTATTTCATCAGTAAAAAAGTGAACAGCACCCAGCCCAGACGATGTCAGACCTGAAGAATCTGCCATCAGTCCTCATCAATACACTGGCTCGACTCTTCAAACATTACCTGTCTGAATGCAAGTTTCCATCCCAATGGAAAACCAGCAGGACTGTTCTACTGTAGAAGAAGGGAGACATCCATGACATTGGCAACTGTCACCCGATCTGCCTGTTGCCTGTCATTTACAAGCTGTTCACTCCAGTCATCCTGAATAGCATTGGCAGAACCTTAGATGAAGGACAACCATGTGGACAAGCCGGGTTTCGAAAAGGATTCAGCACCATCAACCATATCCACACAGTAACCAAGCTCATTGAGGTTTCTCGGAAGTTCAAGATGCCGCTCTGTCTAACGTTCTTTGATTTAGACAAGGCCTTTGATTCTGCTGAGAATGAAGTGGTCATTGAAGCCTAGTAAAACAAGGTGTTCAAACTCAATACATCAGGATCCTCCGTGAGCTGTATTATGGATTCACTACCAGGATCTCACCATTCTACAAGGAATTGATCATTGACATCAAGAGAAGGGTTCGGCAGAGTGATACCATTTCACCGAAACTCTTCAGTGACACTCTCTAGAACGTCATGTGATGACTGTAATGGGAAGGAATGGGAATGAAGATAGATGGTCAGCAACTATACCACCTCTGCTTCATTAATGACATTGTTCTAATGACACCAAACATTAGCCAAGCAGCACAAATGCTGCCTGACTTCGACCATGAGTGTGGAAAGGTCAGACTATAGCTGAATCTCATGAAGACAATGTTTATGAGAAACAGTCTAGTTCCTGATGTTCCATTTGCTCTCAACAGAACAAACATCTCCGAATGCAACAATTATATGTACCTGATGAATGACCTGTCACCTGATTTGTGCAGGAGGAAGAGAGTGGCTTGGAACGCCTTCAAGAGCATCAAAGAAATAGCTAAGGGGACGAAGCACCTCTGGCTCCAGGCACATCTCTTCGATTCCACTGTTCTTCCTGCATTAACATATGCCTCAGAGACCTGGGCCCTATGAAAACAGGATGGGAACGCTATTTGGATCTCCCAAAGAGGAATCGAAAGAGCTATGCTTGGAGTATCACACTTCACTCAAGTGAAAGAATCTGGAGTTCCAACCTCTGTTAACAATCGAAGATCAGGTACGCTCTCTCCTTTTCCAAGACATCGAAAGTCAGATGAACTGGATGCATAATGCGATTTGGAAATGGCCACTGGACTATAGCCATTACCGACTAGATTCCATAGGACATCAAAAAAAGGTGTGGTCACCCACCTACGAGATCTTCAGACTTCTTTGTCAAAACCCTAAACAATCAGTTTGAGACTCTTTGTGTTCCTGGAGGGAGCAGATGCCATTTGGCTACACTAGCACACGACAGAGGTGAATGGAGACATTACTGGCACCCACTTGAGGAAATCGATGAGTAACAGAATGTCAAGTGATCAAGTGATCCTTAATGAACATTAATTCAAAGATTCTCAAGAAAATACTAGCAAATAGATTCCAACACCTTGTCAGAAAGATCATAAACCATGACCAACTGGGATTTCTCCTAGGAATGTAAGGTTGGTTTAACATATGCAATAAAAGGGGGAAATGTCATATGATCATATCAGTAGATGAAGAGAAAACATTTGACAAGATTCAGTGCTCATTCAGGATAAAAATTCTCAAAAAAAAAAAAAGAGAATTGAAGAAACTTTCCTCAATATTTGAAGTAATTTACTACAAATCCACAACAAACATTATACTCAGTGGGAATAATTAAAACAGCATAGCACTATGATAAAGACATACTCTCAGATCAATGGATTAGAATTTAAAATCCAGAAACAGATCCTCGGGTATATAGACAGGTAATCTTTAATAAAGGAAAAAAAATAAGATGTGCAGCACACAAAGCTTCAACAAGTGATTTCAGGAAAACTAGCCTGCCACATCCAAGAAAATGAACTCGGATCTCTTTTTATGCGATGCATAAAAGTCAAATTAATCACTTAATCACTTAACTTCCCGTTAGTCGTCGATTTGCTCGAGCGGGCGCCAGTAACGTCTCCATTTGTCCCTGTCGCGTGCTAGTGTAGCCCAATGGCATCTCTTCGCTCCGGGAACATGGAGGGCCTCAAACCGATCGTTCATGATCTTGACAAAGAAGTCTGACTATCTGGTAGGTGGGCGGCCATGCGGTCTCTTGACATCCCGTGGAATCCAATCAGTAACAGCTCTAGTCCAACGGTCGTCTTTAAATCTCATTACGTGACCAGCCCATCTGATTTTCGACACCTTGGCATATGAGACAGCGTCCCTGATCCTTGATCGTCGACGGATGTCAGAACTCCGGATTCGTTCTCTCATTTGAGTGAAACGTGATATTCCAAGCATAGCTCTTTCTATTCTTCTTTGGGAGACCTGAATGGCGTTCTCATCTTGTTTGCGTAGGGCCCAGGTCTCTGAGGCATATGTTAATGCAGGAAGAACAGTGGAATCAAAGAGATGTGCCCGGAGTCGGAGGTTCTTCGTCCTCTTAGCTATTTCTTCGACGTTCTTGAAGGCGTTCCAAGCCGCTCTCTTCCTCCTGCGCAGCTCGGGTGCCAGGTCATTTGTCATGTTGACCTCTCGACCTAGGTACACATAGCTGTTGCATTCAGAGATGGTCGTTCCATTGAGAGCGAATGGGGCGTCAGGAACAAGGCTGTTTCTCATAAACATTGTCTTCGTAAGATTCAGCTGTAGTCCTACCTTTCCACACTCACGGTCAAAGTCGGCCAGCATTTGTGCCGCTTGGCTGATGTTTGGTGTTATTAAAACAATGTCATCAGCAAAGCGGAGGTGGTGTAGTTGCCAACCATCTATCTTCACTCCCATTCCTTCCCATTCCAGTCGTCGCATGATGTTCTCGAGGGTGGCACTGAAGAGTTTCGGTGAAATGGTATCACCCTGCCGCACCCCTCTCTTGACATCAACGATCACTTCTTTGTAGAATGGTGAGATCCTGGTAGTGAATACGCAATACAGCTCACGGAGGATCCTGATGTATTGGGCTTGAATGCCCTGATTGGCTAGGGCTTCAATGACCGCTTCCGTCTCAACAGAATCAAAGGCCTTCTTTAAATCAATGAACGTTAAGCAGAGCGGCATCTTGAACTCCCGAGAAACCTCAATGAGCTTGGTTACCGTGTGGATATGGTCGATGGTGCTGAATCCTTTGCGGAACCCTGCTTGCTCGCATGGTTGTCCTTCATCTAGTGTTCTGCCAATCCTATTCAGGATGACTCGAGTGAACAGCTTGTAGATGACAGACAATAGGCAGATCGGGCGATAGTTGCCAATGTCATGGATGTCTCCCTTCTTGAACAGTAGTACGGTACTGCTGGTTTTCCATTGGGACGGAACCTTGCATTCAGACAGGTAGCGAGTGAAGAGCCGAGCCAGTGTATTGATGAGTACTGACGGCAGGTTCTTCAGGTGTTCAGGTCTGACCTTGTCTGGGCCGGGTGCTGTTTGCTTCTTTACCAACGAAATGGCGTGTCGGATTTCGGAAGGGAGAACGTTAGGAACGACATACCCATCCTGTGGAATTTGGTATGTCGGCAAGTGGACATGGCTATCGAAGAGATTTGAGTAGAAGTCATGGATAATCTTCTCCATTGCCGTTCTGGAGGATGTGATGGATCCAGCAGGACGTCGGAGGGCAGTCATCTTGGTCTTATAGTTGGCGAAGGACAGGCGGGCGTTACGAATACTTTTCCCGGCTTCTGCCGCATCTACCAGTACTTCTGCTCTTCTCTCTTTGAGGTCTTCCTTGATCGCATCTCTGCACTGCTTTGCGAGCTCGGACGTTAGCTTGCGGTTGCCTGAGGCATGCGCCAAACCACGCTGGCGAATTAGCTCAAGAGTTTTCGAAGATAGGCGACTTTTTGTGGCTATCTCTCTCTTGGCGTTCCTCGCACATTCATGGAGGTGCTGAACCAGTCGATCGTATTCCTCGTCAATGTTGTCAACAATGGCATCTTCCCATGTTGCCGCAATAGTACCAAAGAGTTCCCAGTTGGTGGTCATTCTGGGAGTTCTCTTTTTGAACTTTGCAGCCCTTTCTCCCCGCTCTGTGAAGTAGAATTTTGCACGAAGGAGACGGTGGTCCGATCCCGTTCGAAATTTTGGGACAACAGCGACATCAGTCAGGCAAAACCATCGATTGAATATGATGTGGTCTATTTCGTTGTGGAATCGTCCACCGGGAGACTCCCATGTCCATCGTTTAGATTCTGCCTTCTGGAACTGTGAGTTACCATGAATGGTCTTGGTCGACATGATGAACTCAGACAGTCTCTCACCCTGTTCGTTCCATTCTAGGCCATGGGTCCCGATGTGAAGTTCTTCAGCTGATCTTCTCGGTCCTATCTTGGCATTAAAATCACCCACAATGATCTTGTAGAAGGTGTGGTCTTCTTTATAGAACTTCTCTAGCTCCATGTAGAACTTCTCGATTTCTCTTTCATCATAATGAGATGTTGGTGCGTAGACAACGAAGATAGAAACTGCAGGCAGTGAGCCACATCTATTCAAATGTAAACGTCCGATTCGGGTTGTTAGGCATTCGAATGAATCAATGCTCTTGGCCAAGTTTGTGTTGACAAGGACACCGACGCCTCCAACACCTCTTTTATCGCATGTTCTGAGGAACAATTCTTCTCCGGTGTCGAAAACGGCATGGTGAGATTCGTGCCTTCTTGTCTCAGTCAGACCAATGATGTCGTACTTGATCATTCGCGCTTGTACCATCAGGTCCTCGATGGATGCATCTGATGCTAGCGTACGTGCATTGAAAGTACAGACGATCATTTTTGTCTTCCTTCGTTGTGGCAGCCTAGGTCGGCCTTGAGATTTTGTCGGCCTCTCCTTTCTCATCCTTCTCAGTGCTGCCATGTCGGTGAAGCCTTCAGGGTCAGGTGAATGAGACCAGTTGTAATTACTGGTTTTGGCATATCGAATACACAGCGGATAGCTTGCCAGGCTCTTCCGTGCGGGCGGAATACTCTCGGTAGCTTGCCAGTCTTTCCGAGAGGTATAGAGGCTTTTGGGGTGACCTATAATCACCCTTGTAGGTGTTACCATATTTGAACCCTATCAAATATGGTACGACAATTCCAGAAGATGGGTATTTAGTGTCTTATGATGTGTCGCGCGGCCGCTAGCAGACAGGGCAGGGTAGGGTGGGGCTCCTGATTAGAATCCCTTTGTCACCTGTGGTGGTGGGAGCAAGCAGGACCTGTCCCTGGGTCCGCCGAGCCTGGAGTCCAAGGTCTCAGAGAGTTCCACTTATCTTGTTCTGTGGGTCTTCAGTTGTGCGTGGGTCTCGGCCGGAGCTGCCGCGCGGGTCCGGAAAGCGTCCTGGAGTGTGGCAACGGCTGGGTAGTGGAAGTAGTGTGTGTGTGTGTGTGTGTATTTGCACTGTGATTTACAGAACTGTTGTTGATAGGGTTTAGTACATAATACTTTATCACTTTTCATCACCACCTCTTCCTCCAGGTTGAATGCTTCCCTCTACCATAGTCTCTGCCGTCTCTGTCCTATTCCCCATCCCCTCAAGTGGTATAGTCTCTACTGAACATCAATTCTCATGTTCTGTTTCCATTGTCTTTGAGATATTTATTATTCCACCATCAATTTTCTTTATATTCACATATCAGAGCAGTCAGTCTCTGTCCCCCTGGCTAACTTCATGCAGATGATATTTTCCAGGTCTCTTCATTTAGCAGCAGTTAGACTTTATCATTTTTTATGCCCAAGTAGTATTTCATTGTATTTATGTACAATGTTCTTTATCCCATCATCTATTCTTGGACACTTGGGTTGTTTCGGATTTTGGCTATTGTGGATAGAGCTGTAAGGAACATAAGTGAAAATGTCTTTTTTTTTTCATTAATGGGGCGGGGAGGAGCTTATGGTCTCATTATTTCATTATTCACAACTTACATATGTAATGTCATTATTAATCCTGTTAATACAGCAAATAGTATTTATTCCAAGAACATAAAAACATTAATTTTAAATATAACTTTGAAAAGATATTTATAATAGCTAAGATACAGAACAAACATTGTGTTCCACAAGAGATGAGAAAACATAGCTTTATATCATTTTGTTTTCTTTCTTTCTTTTTAAAGAATTTTGTTTGTGGTTGGATTTTTTTTCATGTGGGTTTTTTTGGGGGGTTGTTTGTTTTTGGCTGTGTCTGAGGGTTACTCACTATGGAGTCTCGCCCAGCAGTGTTTGGCGACTTATGTGATATTAAAATCTGAATCTGCCTCATGCAAATCATGCACTCAACCCATTGTTCTTTCTGTCCTATGCTTCTTTGTTCCTATTTATGTTTATAGTTTCCTAATTGGAAAGGGTATTATTCTAATTTTGGGAGAATTGCATAGTTAATGTTTTGACCATCTGGGATAAATCAAATATTTACTCTGGTGTGACTTTGCAAGATAAACATACAACACAGCTTGAAGAAATAGAGTTTTAGCTCTTAGTAATGGAATTCCCCTTTCATATTTGCTGTGGTAGTTGGAAGTTATATGACCAACAAGTCCTCAAAACCACATGGTTCTGTTTTGGTCCTCAATTGAAATAGCATCCCTGTTTTGTGCTTTCCAAGAAGACCATATGTATGCCAGAAATGAGCATCACAGAGCACTTCCTGCTGTGTGATCACCAGTGATGAGATGTTTCCCTCCCTCCCCCTCCAGTGGAGATAATCTTGACTTCCAACCTCTCCCATGATCACAAACAACAATTTTCACCTTCTTTACCAGCCCTCTTTGGTCTAAATTAGAATGTGTTAAATAATGTGTGCACTTATTTATTAATTGAGTCTTTCTTTTTCATATATAAAATATAAATTATTTTAGAACGATTGGACATTGTACAAATTATCCTCAAGGTTCTGGCATGCTGTTTGTTACATGCTATGTGCTCACAAATTTTCCTTTATTTTTAAGTAAATTTATAATAAAAAAACATAGACCTAGATATATAAAATTATGTGTGTATGATAAAATTATCATCTTTACTCCATTTCAATCTATAGTGCACATAGGATTACATATTGCCAGCACTTTTTCCTAAAGAAACCATTTTTACATTTTATAGCTTGGTGGTTTGTCATAATTAACCCAGTTCCCACTACTAGAAAAGTGAATACAAGACACAATGAAGTCAATTCATTTTCTAGTCTTCGTCCTCATTGGTTGGAGGTAAACACATGATTCAGATTTGGGGAATCAGAGCCCTTTCCAGAATATGGCTTTGTAGCAGCTATCAGAAGAAATACTCTTCTTTCAGTGGATCAGAGCACCTAAGAAACAGTTGAGTTGGTAGCCATTTTCTACTGAGAAACTTTCCAGCAGAGGTAAAATATTCTGAGAGATGCAAATACAGACAAAATACTTGTGTTGTTAAAGTTATTGTAATAATATGCCTGTAGTGAAAGAACTTGACTTTCCTTCTGTGCTTATCCTTTCACAATTCTACCATAAGCACATTTCTGACATCATATATGGTGGGGTTTTTTTTCCCACCAAGAAATTCTCTAAAATATCCACTGGGTATACTGCTATTTAACCAAAAAGTATCACAGGTTAAGAACTTAGTACCAAGGAACTACCCCTCTTCAAATTGCAATTCCACAATAATAGGCTTCAAATTACCCGAAGCTTCTGTCTGTTTACAAACCAGAGATTTCCATGAGTCATTTCCTCAAGTTCGATTAAGTAGCTACAGTGGATTGAAGAATTTACTGAAATATTACTTACATTTGTTACTAATGTAGTGAAAGAAATGATGAAGAACACATAGTAATAACCAAGTGAAGGGATACAATAGATCATGGAGGGTCCTGACTATAGGCGTTTCTATCCCTGTGGAGTTGGGGTGTGTCACCCTCTTGTCCCTTAAATGTATGCAACAACCTGGAATCTCAAAACCTTTGCTTTATGTATTTTAAGGAGGCTTCCTTAGGTAGATATGATAAACTTTTAATTACATTTCAAGCCTCTCTAGCTTTTCTGAAAAACATGGGAGTGGAGAAAATTCCTCATTTCTAATCATGACAGCGTTATATGGTCTTTCTAATGATCAGCCCTCAGACAGGAGTTCACCAGATTCATGATGAGACATGAGAACGAAAGACATTCTTATTACCCAAGAAAATAAAAGGGTTTCAGGATCTTTGTGTCAAAACCAGGGTCAGAGACCAGATGTCACAGTACCTGATACTAAATCTGCCTTTCTTAGACTATTCAGTTACAAATCTTATTAAATTTTCTATACTATTTAATTTCTTTAAGAAATTCCGTTACTTGTTTCCAAAGTGGTTCTGATCATGATATAATCTGACCATGCTATTTCTGACTTTCTCTCATGATCACTAAATATTTTAATAAATAAACCCTTATATTCTTCCTGGATTATGTGAATAATACACCCTACTTCATTTGTTCCATCTCTCTCTAGATAACAGAGATGGTGGCTGAATGAAATTAATATCAACTAAGCACATAATTTTTACAATTCTTGTATGTCAATATCTAATTTATTTTATGTAACCATGCTTTGTTGTTGTATTTAATTCTCACAACCACCCCCCTTTTTTTTTTTTTGCTTTTTGGGTCACACCCAGCCGATGCTCAAGGGTTACTCCTGGCTCTGCACTCAGGAATCACTCCTGGCGGTGCTTGGGGGACCATACGGGATGCTGGGAATTGAACCCCAGATCGGCTGCGTGCAAGGCAAACGCCCTACCCGCTGTGCTATTGCTCCAGCCCCTCTCACAACCACCCTTAAGATTGATATTATTTTCACAGTTAAAGGAAGAAATCTCTAGAGTTTCTAAGCTGAATTCCAAAGTCATTTTTGCCATCATCATTTACCTTACCTCTCTGTCTTCTACCTCCAAATTTTCCTCACAAATATAAGACTATAATGAGTTACTCTTAATACAAGGTAACACAACACTACGTTGCCAACTTTGACTCCATAAAAATCCCTGACTTTTACAGCATTCTTCCTTTATTTTTTTTACATTATACATTCTTAAATATTTTGCATTTTATAACTTTTAAATTGGGGATATGACTACAATTTGTTGTGCATTTAATTAACATGTAATTTCTTTTTTCCTAAGTTGCCATTAAATAAAATGGTAGGTAAGAATTAAGAAGATCAGGTCATAGATCTACTATTTAATTCTGGTCATGTAATTTATTTATCATTTGAGTGAATGAGTTCATCTGATTTTTTTTCCAGCTTGTGGTCAACCGAGACTAGATACAGGAGTTTTGTGGTTGAAGGGAGAAAATAGGGAGGGTAGCAGATTTATGGTTCCCAAATACTTCACTCTGATATATAAATTATTTTGAAGAGGGAGGTCTTGAAAGACATGAAATTCAGAGAGAAACTTTCCTCTGAACTTCCCTTCTCTGCTTAAGGATAGCTCCTCCAGAAAGAAACTTAATTGTCATAAATTTCTTCCTCAGAAATTTCAACAACCAAGGAAGATCGACCCATTATAGATCAAGAAGTGAATACCACACCCACACAAACATTATCACAAATTTCATGCCTACAACCTTTTCCTCAAAGGGCTCATTTATGGTTCCTAAGACTGTCTCCTAATAAGCTTATCTCCTCTTTCTTTTCTAATTAATATGATATGTGAGTCCGAATTCTAAGTCGGGGAGAGTTATTCATTTCTCCCAGTGTCTCTCATGTATACATGATCTACATGAGTTCAGTTCATAGCTTATACTGTTTTTCCCCTCTTGTTAATATAAGTTTCATTACAATATCAAGATGGGTAGAAAGAAAAATTGATTATTTTTTCTTCCCTACAAAATTGGTATATTCCTTAACTGTAACAGCTTTGTCACTGTTCAAAATTGTTCAAAATGTCTCCTGGAAGTGCTAAGACATGGGGAGCTAAAGAAGAAAGATGCAAGGTACTTCAGGAGAAGGTAAACACAACAACAGGGCAAAGAGAGAAATGGAAGACAAAACTCACATTGGGTCAGTAATATTCAATTCTAGGCCTGTATCCTATTTCCTATTGTGTTCTCTATGATATTCTTCTTTAAAAAGAGATCTTGGACTAAAAGTACCTCAGATACTTTCATATAAAATATTACCTATTATTTACAGATCTGGATTTTTAAAAGAAATAAGAAAATTAATAAATTAAATGCTATTCTCTAGCTTTACTCCTAAATGTGTCTATTACCAGAATGTGCTTCTGTATATTGTAAATGGTATAAGGTCCTGTTCAGAGATCACTGCTGATTCAGCATATAACATTACTTTAAAAGTAATATGTCCTCTCATTTATCTCACTTGATCCTCACTGTTCTGTTGTTAGACAAGAAAGGAAAATTTTATCATCTCCCCCTTTTCAGCTTATTTACCCTGCTTAGATGAAAATTAAGTAATCCATGAGAGAGAGAGAGCAAGCAAGCGAGAGAGAGAGGAAAAGAGAGAGAGAGAGAGAGAGAGAGGAGAAGAGGGGTGTGTGTGTGTGTGTGTGTGTGTGTGTGTGTGTGTGTGTGTGTGTGTGTCCTAGATCATAGTGACCATCAAAATCAGAATTTAGTTTTTCTGGTGTCTACTCAAAATATATTTTCTGTAAATAATAGTCTTTACTGAGACTCCAACTGACTGCAAAAGAAGCAAAGTAAGTCCCAGATCAAACCAAGGTCAATTGCAAGGTAAATATTTCAAGGATCAAATAATAACACAAATAACTTCTTTCTCAACTCTGGGTCCTTGCTTAAAGTCATACTTTTGATACAGGCTGTTATATAGATGAAGACTCTTAACTAGACTACCAGTAGATAAGAGAAAGGGCAAAACAAGTCTCCACTCTGGAGACCTGAGTGTCTTATCTTACAGGAGATCATACTTTTAATTTTCATCAGCCAAAGACCATGTCCCAAACCAGAAGGGGTTTGCCTAATTCATCATGCTCTCTAGACACACAATGGGATCCCTGACAAGCAGAACATTGGGGCATGAGAGAAATGGACACCATGAATGCTCATGAATTGCAAATACTTCTTCATTAAAGAATATTCTCTTGCTTGGGACCATCTGTTTGTTATAACTAGGCCCAGGACCTCAGGCTAGAAACATCTGTTACTTTAATAATTTCACTTCTTAATTAAAGTACAACTAAAAGGAGGCCAAGCATAGCTATGGCCCTGGACATCTCATACTTTAGCCACACAAATTTGAGAACACATCTACTTTGATTTGGCATGAATGGGAACATATAGGTGTACAGTTCAGCCAATATATGTGTTCCCTGCCAAGGTGAACAAATTTGGACAAGTGAATCTCCTTTTCCCATTGAATTCACATATCATTTCAAGACGTTATTTTTAAAATTTAATTGATCTTTCACTGGCAGTGTCTCCTTACTAGTTATCTTTAAGCTATTCTGCCCTAGGGCATCTTGGTCAAGTAGTTAATGGTCTAAAAATGAACACTTCAATAAACTCGGGAGACACTATTTAAAGAAACCCCGCACTAATCCTTTTGTACCAAAATTTTTTGTAATGCAAATGATTTAACCTTGAATCTTTAACCTATTTTGTAAATTAATGTTTTTCCTAAAATTTTGCTTGTATCATCAAAGAAACTATGGAAAACTCCGCTATGTACACTGTAAAGTATAAAATTGGTGACATGACTATCTCTCTCTTTTGGGAGCACCAATAGTATTTTGAAGTTAGGTAATATTGCAAGCATGCCATGAAATACTGGGTATATACTGATCTAATCCCTACCTGATCAGTCTGTAATTACTCTGAATCAGAATTTATTTCTTTGATTTTTCTACTCATATAGTTGTTTTGCACTGAGTTCTGCACTCCAGCTGTGAGTGGTGCCAAATTGATTAAGTAAAAACCCAGACCCACCATTTGTTCTTCGTTAATATAGTAAGAAAACACCTAGCCACATCATTTTGTGCACTTTGATACAGACTTAAGAAAAATACTGTAATGTATGGTAGAACAATGTTCAAGAAGAGAGAAGTGAATAGATAAATTAATACATATAACTCAAGGATATGTCAGCATAAACATTAGCTAACAAGAAGGATGAAGCAGGACAAAGATGAAAAGATTGTTTCTAAAATATTTGATCAGGGAACAATTCTCCTAGAATAATTTGCAATAGCATAAAAAATATGGAATGCTGAAGGATGCTGCTGATGAAACATACAAATATTGAGTTTTACTCTAATGAATGAAGAGATATACTTGCTCATGAGTCAGGAGATTAATTTTGTTAAGATATCAAGCATCTCAATATTTAATTTGCATATTAAATTTATTCCTTATAAAGCATCAGTAGGCTTTTAAAAAAACTGTCAAGCAGTTGATTGTACAGATTATCTGGAAATACAAAAGATCTGAGATAACAAAAATAAAATTGAAAGGAAGAAAATTCTGTAGCAACACCATATGTTTCAAGACAATATAAAAGTAACAGTAATCAGTGTATTTTAGCATAAAGATAGATCATAGTATAGAGGGTTCAGAAAATGTCTGCACATATACACATAACTAATTTCTGTTACTAAAGAATCTCCCAAAGATTCCTTTCTATAAGTTATGCTAGGAACATCAGCTATCCACACGGGAAAAAGGCAGGAAAAAATTTTATTTATACCTTACATTTTATGTAGAGAGTAACTTAAACTATATTATGTACCCCTATATATAAAACTCCAAAACATAAAATTCTAGAAGAAAATGTAAGACAATATGATTATAATTTTGACTGGACAAATATCTCTTAGATCCAAACACCATAAACAATATATTTTTAAAAAGTATTCATGAACTAGGCTTCTCCAAAATTTAAAACATGAAATGAAAATGAAGTTAAAAATAAATTAAATACAATATATTTGTGAAAGACACTTCATAGAATCAAAATATAAGCCACAAACTGGGAGAAAATACTCAAAAATCTTATATCTTACAAAGGGCTTATATCCAGAACATAAATAAAATTTCAAGACACAATAAAAAAAAACAGCATAAAATGAGAAAAACGTCTGGACAGCTCACTAATGTTATAATCATAGAAAACATTCCTTAAAAATCCCAGTATGATGAGTCATTTGCAAATATAAATTAAAACCACAATGACATACTAATACATACTTACTAGAGTTTATAAAATTAAATTGAATGCTGAAAAATTATGCCCAGAATGTGGACGAAGTGAAGTTTTTATACATTGCTAGTAAAGAGATGAACTAGTGACACTACTTTGCAAATGTGTGGCCATTTCTAAAATTAAACTTACACTGACCATATATCATAAGCATAGTATTTGCCAAATAGAAAAGTAAATACATGCTCCTTCACAGCTGTATTTTAAATGTTCACAGAAGTTTTATAGTAGTTCTCAAATGAAAAAAAATCTCCTGTTCATTATTAAGTGAATGAACAAGCTATTATTTACACAACAGAATAATTTGAAGAAATAAATTTTCAATCCACTCAGAAAATTTATTTTAAAGCCCTCCCGTTGATCATCGATTTGCTCGAGCGGGCCCAGTAATGTCTCCATTGGAGACTTTGTTGTTACTGTGTTTGGCATATCGAATACGTCACGGGGAGCTTGCCAGGCTCTGCCATGCGGGCGAGATACTCTCGGTAGCTTGCCGGGCTCTCCAAGAGGGACGGAGGAATCGAACTCGGGTCGGCCATGTTGGCTGCGTGCAAGGCAAATGCCCTACAACTGTGCTATCGCTCCAACCCATTATTTTAAATTATTAAATTTAATAAATTTAATAATATTTAAATAAAATAATATTTTAATAATATAAATAAATAAAATAATATTTTAAATTATTTTAAAATATTAAAAATAATTGTGACACTTGAAATTAATTTATATTTGACATAAAGTTTACGTTATAAAATATATTTATAAAATATATTATAAAATATATTTAACAGAATATATCTATAAGTTTATAGGGACTAGAGATAAGATACACTAGGTAGGGTGCTTGCCTTGCACACAGTCAACCTTGGGTTGATAATTGGCACTGCTTTTGGTCCCCTAAGCCCTGTCAAGACTGATCTCAAATCACAGAGCCTTCAGTAAGCTCTGAACACAGCTAGAGTTTGGCCTCAAAATGCACAATTAGCCAGAATCTGGAAACCCAAGTTTCCAAGAATAAATGACTGGATAAAGGAACTATCATGCACATACATTATGGAATATTATTCAGTCATAAGAAAAGATAAATTCATAAAATTTACTGCTATATGGATTGCCCTTAATAACGCCAAACACAGTAACAACAAGTCTCACAATGGAGACGTTACTGGGCCCGCTCGAGCAGATCAATGAACAACGGGAGGACAGTGCTACAGTGCTACAGTGTCACACTGAGTGAAGTCAGTCAGAGGGAGAGGCACTGACACGGAATAATCTCTTTCATATGCTGGACAGAAAAAAACATATGGTGGAATAATGACTACCCAAAGGCAATGAAAAAAATGAACATGAGAAGTACAATTGCATTGAAAACATTCCACTTAAATGGAGGTGGTGAAGGGGGAATAGGACAGGGAGGGGGCAACAACTACATTGAAGGGAAGCATTCCACCAAGAGGAGTAAGAGGTTCTAGAAGATGCTAAAGTATTACGTATGAAATCCTATCAGCAACTGTACTGTCAACCAACGTACAAAAACTTGTTAGCAAACAAAGAAAGAAAAAAAAAATGTCTCTTGTGAGGCAGAATGGGAAGCAAAGGAAGGTGTGGTATTGGGGGAGGGAGTGGACACTGGTGAAGCCCGATTGTATGCCTGACGCTCAATTATAAATCAGTTTGTAATTTCATGGTGACAAAAAAAATTTTTTAAGGGACTGAAGTTGGAATTATAGAACAGTAGGCAGGGTACTTGCTTTGCACATGGCTTGCCTGAATTCTATCTCCAGCACCCTATATGGTCCCCTGAACCCTCTAAGAATGAATGATCCCTGAGCACAGAGCCAGGAGTAAGACCTGAGAACTGCTGAGTGTGACTCAAAAAGCAAACTGAAATAATAGATTATCATTTCAGCATGTCACTAATATGCAAGGGTGCTGTAGTGTATAAACTGATCATAAGTGATCATAAGTATATTAGGTAAACAGCTTAGTGCCTCTGTCACAGGAACCACTTATTAGGTACTATATATGGATAATGGCTACTGGAAGGAAAAATGCAAAATCACACCACTGGATAATATTATGAAGCTTCTTTGAGATCAGTTTCCATGCAAAAACTAAAGATCAATTTAATCATTCAAATACTTGAAACCCAACTACTACTACCCAACTACTACTTGCAAAGCAAGTACCCTACCCACTGTTCCTTCCCTGCCCTTGACAAATTCGACTAAAACTGCCATGTATAATAGCAAAAAAGGGGGGGGGGGACATCATCTCTTTTTGGCTCCCTGCCCAAGTGCTTCATTTTTAGAATGAAATTGCAAACAGTATTTTGGTAACAATTGAATGTGGTCAATTGATTGGTCATATTGTAATGGACCCATTCTCCATCACTTTTGGGAGTTTCTAAAACTTGATGAAAACAGTTTTGCAATAATGGGTTTCAGGAGCTCAATCTGAACAATGGGAGGACATTATTCCGTGTGACTCCTGAGCTTCAAGAGGACCCCTTCAATTACGCAGTGGCTCCCACTTGTTGCAAGAGATGTCGGCAAAAACTGAGTAATACTTCCTCTGTGTATTCTATTTAATTTTATTTACTAAAGACATCTGGAGCTTCTTTCTACCCAAAAGGCAATTTATATATAAAACATTATGGGACAGCAAGCCCTGCATCCCAGAGGCCCTCGAGCAAAACGGCCGGCAGGATTGGTGGAGAATCTCTGGGAGGGCCTCCCAGGTACCTTCTGGGAACAATATCCCCACCCCCCCAAAAAATAATAAAGTAACAACATGTAATAAAATAAAGTGGAATTCAGAGAGGAAAAAAAACACCATTATGGGAAAAAGAAACAAAGTCAATGGTTAAAAAAAGATTTAGGAAGAATTTTCCAGGCTCAGTACCAAGCCTAATGTTATTGCTGAGAGGTCCCAGATGGGACAGGTGCTGTCTCTCCACCTTCTCCAGATGGAATCTTGGTGACCATGAGCTGCTACAAGCATGTGGGCACCAGAACTATTCTTCTGAACTACAGAGGGGCGCTGGACCGGGCAGTTCCATCCCGGCTCCCAGTCAACCTCTAATCCCGGAAGTCATGCCCTCAATCAGCCTCCTGTGCCATCTTACTGCACACAGCAGTGAACAGTGAAGAAACCTGGTCAGCGGGCTCCACAACACCCAGAGAATTCTCCGGGCCCTGCACCAAGCAAGTATTGCCAGGAGGTCCCAAATGGGGCAGGTTCTTTCTCTCTGCCTTCTCCAGATGGAATCCCAGGGACCATGAGCTTCTATAAACATGGCTCTGGTATATGGACACCAGGACTATTCTTCTGAACCTTTCCTGATATGCAAAGTGAGCAATGAAAAGTTTAGCGTCTATCCCGGAAGGCAGGTGGGAAAATTCGAGCAAAATATGAAGCCCACCAAATTGCACCTGTGCATTAAACTACAGCGCCATGCCGTCCTAGGAGGGGTAGGGTGTTTGTCCCTCCAGCTTTTCCCCCTGGCGGCAATGACACAGTGGCCGCTATCTTTCAGAGCCTAATGGACAGCCAGGTATGAGACTGCAGTGACAAGGCACTCGGGGCCTCAAGGGATGCAGAGTGGAATTGGCCCTTCTTCCCTGCCCTTGACAAGGCCCCGAGTTGCCACCCACGAACGCCTCCTCTGGCTCCTGAACGACTATGATCCCAGAAGCACACAAACCAATTTCAGAACCCAGCGGCTTTTGGCAGTAATCCCTCCAGACTTATTACTAGAATATCAGAAATCCAAAATAGTGGCTGTGTGACATCATAAGCTCTTCATAATCAGCAATAGAAAACAAATTATCTAATGATGTCTTTTTGGCAGGTCTGATTGTTGGGGAAAATTCCAAATAATAATGATGGGTCTTTTGTTGTAATATTGAATGTGATCAACGTAGAGAGAGAGAGTAAAGTGGAAATCTGCCGCACAGTCGAGGGGGGGAGTGGGAGGGGGCGTATACTGGGGTTCTGGATGGTGGAAAATGTGCACCAGTGAAGGGATGAATTCTGATCACTGTATGACTGACCGAGACTTAAACTAAAAGGCTTGTGACTGGTTCTCACGGTGATTCAAAAAAATAAAGAATTAAAAAAAAGATTTAAAGTCTATGGTTAAAAAAATTTATAACACTTTCATTTAGACTTTTAGAAATGAAAGTGATATTCTGGAGACCACACAGAGCCCAATTTAAGACATCCAAATTATCCCAAAACACATGGATTAAAACTTTAAACTTGAAAAATAAATTCAAAATTTGACATTAAAATATGTGCTAATAATTTTAGTCTGTGTTAAATTCATAGTTACAATCTTGAATCATTTTGTGCATACCATAGAGGATCTTTACATCTCTTATTTCTCAAATTAAAAAAAATAAGTTTCAGATGCCTTTAATGAGAAAAAGCCATCATGATGTAGTACTTTATTGCCTTGGTCACAGGGTCCTGCTTTGCTTTTCATGACATTTTCTTCGACACTAAAACGAGATTTTTGCATCAACCAACATTCTATCATATTTATCACATGTCCTTTCTCTTCTCTTCCCAGGGCTTTGAAAATAGGGAAACAGTATAAACAATTCTCAGTTATTTTTCTTACTGTCTGAGGCACTGTAGCACTGTCCTCCCATTGTTCATTGAATTGTTTGAGAAGGCCCCAGTAAGATCTCCATTGTGAGACTCGTTGTTACTGTTTTTGGCTATATAATATGCCACGGGGAGCTTGTCAGGCTTTGCCATGCGGGTGGGATACTCTCAGGAGTTTGCTGGGCTCTCCAAGAGGGACAGAGAAATTAAACTCAGGTAGGCTGCGTGCAAGGCAAACACGCTACCCACTGTGCTATTGCTCCAGCCTTACCATTCTTACTAAATAATAAAATTGTCTATTCTATATCGTGCATATATAGTGCATATTTCTATCACTGTTCTTACCAGATAATAGAAATATGCATGATATAGAATAGACAAATTCTATAGTGTAAAAAGTACCCCACTATATATAATTATATGTTCTACAAGCTGCCAGGGTAGAACAGGGATACTAGAAATGAGAGGAAAAATTACAGATCTTAATTCAGATACCAAAGACAAACCAGAGGTAATTAAAAAGCAATTAAAATAACATCTAACATATATTTGGCATTTATTATTTGCCAGATTATGTCACTTAGTACTCATATCTGAAATTGAAAATTGTGTTATCTTGGAAATATTGGACAATTGTGCAGATAGTAAGTGAAACAGGATCTGAATATAAAGGTATTATTCTGAACCCCAAGGCTCTTATCTCCTGGTAGATATGGATAATCCCTATTCTGCCTTCCAAGTCTACATGGCTTCTAACAAACTAGACTGGTTTCTAATATTGGCAAATTCTTGAGTTTTTCCAACAAAGTAAGCAACACTATTTGGTTCTATGAAGACAACTGTGGTTTGAATTTGTGAAATTTAGGCATTCTTTTCCCCATAACTTGGAGAAATCAATAAGAAACTGGTTTTATTACCACCCTCTGAAAGGATTTTGGAAGCTGCACTTTCAGGGGAAGCTAGGTCAGTCCACACAGAATCTTCAAAGTCAGTCTTTGTCTAGAATCATTGTGCTTAACTTTGCTCACTGAAACAGCATTATGACTAAGAATGCTTGGTTATACCTTATTCTGAACTGCTAATAAGCATGTCCTTTTTAAAGTTCAAAATAGTGGAATAGAGAGATGCTTCCAGGCCCCACATCAGGCTGAGTCTACCTGAGGCACCCCAGAGGGGGACAGGTTAGCCCCACCACCACCCAAATAGAGCCCTGGAAACTGAAAACCTTCATAATCCAATCGCTGCCTAGCTCATGGCTCATATCCACAGGCTCAAGGTGAACCTCACCAAGGAACAAATCTGTTTAAAAATAGTATGTGGGTTTTGTGACCAAAATCTCCAGTCTCTCAAGGAGTCGGTGATAGGTGACCTCCCCCAACTCCCTGTTTTTCTGGGAGCCTGGCAGTTACACCCAAAAACTGCCTCTGAGTGACATACAAACTCATTAACCGGCCATGAAGCAGAAACTCATAAATAAATCTCGACAGAGATCAACAAGCTGCAGAGATGCTTCCGGGCCCCAAAGTCACCATCCAGTTAACTATTTAACTCCAGCTGTATTACCCCTGGGTCTTGGCCGTTGATGGGATTACACGGTGCCAGGGGGCCAGTTGGTGGGTGTGACCCCGCCTACTGGAGTTTGGAGGATCTGGGTGGGAGAGACTATAAAAACCAGCTCCCGGAAGAGAACAGTGCAGTCTCCTGCCCCCGCGCCAGGCTGCCCTCGCTGGAGCCCCTTGGAGGGGAGCAGGTTGGGCTTTCCTCCCCGCCCCGACCAGAGCTCCAGCATCCAAAGACCTCCAGGACCAGACACCACCATGCTGAGACCACTCTCTGCACACATGAAGGTATTGGCAGAGGGACAAAGTCACGCAGGTTCCGGAACCGAGATCTCCAAGTCTATTTGGATTGGGGCTGGGCATCCTCCACCCAGATCCTCCAAACTCCAGTAGGCGGGGGTCACACCCACCAACTGGTCCCCTGGCACCATGTAATCCCATCAACAGCCAAGACCCAGAGACTATAAAAGCCAGCTCCCGGAACCGCGTGGCCGCAAATGCCGCAAATGCGGCCACGCGACATCTTATTATGACATCTTATTATCTCATTCCTACTTTGGACAAACTGGCAGGCTACCGAATGTAGCCTGCCCACACGGCAGAGTCTGGCAAACTCCCCATGGCGTACCCAATATGCCAAATACCAGTAGCAATGATGGGTCTCATTCTCCTAAAGAGCCTTGAATATAATCTCAGGGCTAGGATGAAAGAGACGTTACTGGGGCCTGCTCGAGGCAATTGACAAATAACAGGATGATTTGTGATTTGTGTTTGTGTATTACCCCATTCAAAATTTTAGAATTTCTGGAGCAATGTCTCCTACTCTACACCACTGTTGTACCAGGAGTAGTACACCACACTGGATGGGATGTAAAGCAAAAGGTAACCATACTCAATTAAGAACATATTAACACACAGGCTTAACCTATAACAACAGGTCAATAATCTCTTATACAAGGGCTTAATTGCTCCATGGTGAAATCTCCACACACTTCTAAGGAAAACTTTTTTGATCATTTTTAGCAAATTATTCATAGCAAGCTTTACAAAATAAATTATTTAGGGCCTGCTCTTGGGTTAGGCTTTGGTGGTGGTTACGAAAATTGGATATAGTGGTGGTGGGAAGGTGTGATGTTGGTGGAATTGATGTTGGAATACTGAATGTAATATTTCATCATGAACAATTTTTAATAAGTAAAATTTTAAAAATATAAGTACAGGGGCCAGAGCAATAGTACAGTTGGTAGGGCATTGCCCTGCATGCAACCGACCCAGATTCAATTCCCAGCATCCCATAGGATCCCCCAAGCACCACTAGGAGTAATTCCTGAGTGCAGAGCCAGGGATAACCCCTGAGAACCACTGGGAGTGATCCAAAAAGCCAAATAAATAAATAATTAAATAAAAGTTTTACTTCAAATAACAAAAAAATAAATAAATAAATGTAAGTTTAATAAAATCAGCAAGACCCCAGAATGGAAGTTTCCAAACACTGTTAAGTAACTCTTGGTCATTTCTAGAAACCAAACTGAACTCTGGAAGATTCCTGACCTGGATTAGTGATAAAAGTGTTAGACTGGTTGATTTTAAAAAGTAAAAAAGTAAAGGCCCTCCCGTTGATCGTCGATTTGCTCGAGCGGGCCCAGTAACGTTAAACAAAAACAATTATTTTATTTAGTTTACAAATATGTGTAAAGGCCCTCCCGTTGATCATCGATTTGCTCGAGCGGGCCCAGTAACGTCTCCATTGGAGACTTTGTTGTTACTGTGTCTGGCATATCGAATACTCTCGGTAGCTTGCCGGGCTCTCCGAGAGGGGCGGAGGAATCGAACTCGGGTCGGCCATGTTGGCTGCGTGCAAGGCAGACGCCCTACCCGCTGTGCTATCGCTCCAGGAACAATAGCACAGTGGTAGGGCGTTCGCCTTACAAGCGGCCAACATGGCCGACCCGAGTTCGATTCCTCCGCCCCTCTCGGAGAGCCCGGCAAGCTACCGAGAGTATTCGATATGCCAGACACAGTAACAACAAAGTCTCCAATGGAGACGTTACTGGGCCCGCTCGAGCAAATCGACGATCAACGGGAGGGCCTTTACCTTTACCTACCTTTTACAAATATGTGAGGAATGAATTTCTTGGACTCTCTATGAAATCTTTAATCTGTAGACTTTAATGAAGAGCAACAAGTAATAAAATGGTCTTTCCAGTCTATTGACCAAGCAGTTGCTTCCTTTACTAACAATCTATTCTGAAACTCTGTCATTGACTTTTCTAATTAACTATTTGATAGTAGGACAATAAAAATACTCATAATGTAACTTTCAAGACTAGTATCATACGTCTGCGTTAAGCAAAGAAAACCTTTCCAATACTTTTAAAGCCAATTTACTGAATTATTGAAACAAAGTGAATATTACACACTGATAAATACAGAAAAATGGTATAAATCATCCTAGAGAATAATTTTGTTATTATTAATTTGGCAAAGTAATAAATCTACCATCAAATAAATATGTAATAGCACCTAAAGGAATCAAAATGATGAAGGAAATGATTTTTTTCTCTTCAACATCCTGATTGATGATTCTTTAATTCTTTTTTCTCCTCAACAACCTGATTGATGATTCTTCAATTTGTAGGTTTTAATGAGGAGCAATAGCACAGCAGTAAGGCTGTGAAATATTTCTTGGTGGCAATTCCTCTAGATGTGAACTCATTACAAATATCTAAAAGATTTAGGTCCTATCCAATGGTGTAGGCAAAACAGGTGATCATCATACACTTAAACCTACATGCCTAACCCATAATAAGCTTGTGCATTCAAGATTTTGTATCCTAACTCTCATGCAATGACAGAGTTTGGGCTTTCCATATTTTTGTTTGGTTTTGGTGTTTGGGTCACAGGGGGTGGTGGTCAGGGCTCTACAATTAAGGATTACTCCTGGTGGGATTCAGGGAATCATAAGTGTGCTGGGGATTGAACCAGGTCAGCAGCATGCAAAACAAGCACCCTGACCACTGTACTATTTTCCCAGCCCCTAATTTGGGCACTTTATAATCTTAATTGCTGTGGCTGGAGATATAGTACAACAGGTTGTATGGTTGCCTTTCACACAGCTGAACCCGATTCAATCCTCTGCACTCCATGCGGTCCTCTAAGACTACCAAGAATGGTTCCTGACTAAAGAGCCAGGAGTAAGACTGAGCATGGCTGGGCATGGCCAAAATAACAACAAATATCTTAATTTCATTCTCTTTTTTTGATGTACATTCCATATAAAATTTTTGATGTGAATTTTATATAAAATAAATATAAAAATGTATGTATGCAGGGTTAAATTCTGGAATACACATATTACATTATAATAGAGGAAAAGATGATTGGCATGGCATTTTATATACAGTATTGAAAAATCCATTGGTATCTGTGTTAAAATATTTTTCTATTTATTTTGTTTGTTTGTTTTTGGAAGGAAAACTTTATTTAAACTCTGTGTCTTAAGTTGTTTATCTACAATGTAGTTACTAATAATTCTAAGAATAATAATGCATACATGAATATAATTTTTCTATTTCATGTGATTTACGTAGGAGGAAGTGTAAGGAAAACATCATGAAAAATATGTATCACAGAAGTGAAAAAAAGAATATAGATATTAATGAAATCTGGGCTCTGTAGCAAGCAGCACAAAAAAAAATGGTCTATTTATTTTTTTAGATGTAACATTTGGGCTGGAGCTATAGCACAGCGGTAGGGCGTTTGCCTTGCACACAGCCAACATGGCCGACCTGAGTTCTATTCCTCCACCCTTCTCGGAGAGCCCGGCAAGCTACCGAGAGTATCTCGCCCGCACGGCAGAGCCTTGCAAGCTACTCGTAATGTATTCGATATGCCATACACAGTAACAACAAAGTCTCCAATGGAGACGTTACTGGGACCTCTCGAGCAAATCGATGAACTACGGGAGGACAGTGACAGTGCTTCCAAAGATTGTAACATTTATTGTCTACTATTTAAAAAGGTATAGTAAGAAAAACAGTATGAAGCAAAATGGCACCTGCTAAGGAGGCAGGTTGTGATGGGGCTGGAAAACTGGAAACATTGGTGGAGGCAAGGACACACTGGTGGTGGGGTAGGTGTTGGAATATTTAATGTCTGAAACAACTCTATTATGAACAACTTAGTAAAACTTTATGTTATAATACATTTTTTTAAAAAACTATCAAAGAAGACTCAGACCCTGACACTCTGGTTGTGAGTATTTGGCATCTTCTATGCCTGAAATGTTATTATTGACAGTAGTATAAATCATGGTGCCTATATATGTAAAATTAAAATCTGCACATGCCCCCAAAACAAAACATTTGAAAGCCTTAAGAGATCCAAGGTTGTACAAGTCTTGAAAAATCAGATTAAAGAGAAAGTTTAGCCCACTATTTTTTTTCTGAATTTCCACTTAAGGAATTTGCCAATTAAGAGGTAGCAGACAGAGATTAAAAACCTTTCCTGAAGGCACAGCTTCCAAGGCAGAAAATCTAAGAGATTTTCAGTATCTCAAATTGTTGGTGAGGTAGAATTGGAGCTGAATTTTACTAAAACTTGAAGGGTACAAAATACTAGAGAGTAGAGAAAAAGAAGAGAAGCAAATTTGACACCCTTATCTGTTGTCCTCTGTACGCTTTTTCCATTTTTGTATACAGCACATTCCCTTGAGTATAAAGGCAAAGCTGAAAGCTTCTGCTAGGGAGACGCTTCTAAAAAAAGCTCCATTTCTATAAATTCCTAAGACTGAAAAATTTTAGGAGAGTTCAAGGATGTAAACTACACCTCACTGAAAAAAGTACTCTGGGAAAAACTTGCTAGTCTGTTAGAGAATAAATATATTAACTAGCCAACTCCAGTATCCTCTTTGATTTTATACTGATCAGAAGGAATAAAAATATTGTTTCAGACTCTGGAGCCATAGCACAGTGGGGAGGGGTTTGCCTTGCATGCAGCAGATCCGGGTTCGATTCCCAGCATCCCATATGGTCCCCTGAGCACCGCCAGGAGTAATTCCTGAGTGCAAACACAGAAGTAACCCCTGTGCAATGCCAGGTCCTGTCATCTGTCCTGTCACTGTCCTCCCGTTGTTCATCGATTTGCTCGAGCAGGCCCAGTATTGTCTCCATTGGAGACTTTGTTGTTACTGTGTTTGGCATATCGAATACATCACGGGGAGCTTGCCAGGCTCTGCCGTGCGGGCAAGATACTCTCGGTAACTTGCCGGGCTCTCCGAGAGGGCGAAGGAATCGAACTCGGGTTGGCCATGTTGGCTACGTGAAAGGCAAATGCCCTACCGCTGTGCTATCGCTCCAGTGCATTGCCAGATGTGATCCAAAAAGCAAAAAAAAAAATCTTATTTTACAAAAAAATTAAAAAATTATTATTTTTCAAGATGGACGGAAAGCAAAAATGAACTTAAAAAGAATTAGGAACAGCTGTACTACAATGATTTCTTCTTTTTAGGAGTTTATTTTAAGTTTAAAGTTCACGATTTTCATACAAGCACATCTATGAGAAGATGTGTAATATCACTTCGCTCCACTTTGATCTCAAAAGGAAACATCATACCTATTAGTCAAAGTTCCTGTTCCCTCTCCCTTCTCTAGGTCTAAGAATCAGTAACCGACTGTCTGCTTCTACAAATTTTCCTGTTCTAGACTTTGCAAGAAACTGAACCATATAATTTGTAGTTTTTTGTGACTATTTTCATTTATCATAAGGTTCTCATGGTTCATCCATATAAGAGTAAGTCATTCTTTTATAAACAACTATTAAAGTATGTAGATGTACTACATTTTGTTTATCCATTTGGCAGTTGACAAAAATATAAGGTTATTTTTTGGTTATTACTAATAAGCTCTTATAAATATTCATGTACAAATTTGTGTGGCTATATGAGCTTATGTCTTTTTTTTAAAAATTTTATTAGTGAAACACCATGAGGTACAGTTGCAGACTTACAAATTTTTGTGCTTGGGATTCAGTTACACAATGATTGAACACCCATCCCTCCACCAGTGTCCATTCTCCACCATCACTGATCCCAGTATCCCCCCAACCCCATTTCCCCTGTCCCACCCTGCCTCTGTGGCAGGGCATTCCCTTTTGTTCTCTCTCTCCTTTTGGGTGTTGTGGTTTGCAAAAGAGGCAGTGAGTGGCAATCATATTCGGTCTATCGTCTACTCTCAGCACACATCTCCCATCCTGGGAGGAGCTTATGTCTTTTGAATAGAGTTTGAGGAGAATCACTGAGACATATGATAACTGCATTGTTGTTGTTTGAGGGAAGGGGGTAGGCTGTACCCAGCAGTGCTCAAAGTCTACTTCCAGCTCTGTACTCTGGGGTCATTCTCAGCAATGTTCAGGGAACCATGTGGTGATAAGAAATGAACTAGAGACCCCTATAGTCAAGTTAAGTGTCTTTAACCCTGTATTCTCTCTCATTCTGCTTTGTGGTTTTTGGAGCGACAGCACAGCGGTAGGGCATTTGCCTTGCTCACAGCCAGCCCAGCCGAGTGGAGTTCAGTTCCTCCGCCCCTCTCGGAGAGCCCCGCAAGCTACCGAGAGTATCTCGCCTGCACGGCAAAGCCTCGCAAGCTCCCCATGACGTATTCAATATGCCAAACACAGTAACAAGTCTCACCATGGAGACATTACTGGGCTCGCTCAAGCAAATCGATGAAAAATGGGAGGACCATGACCTTAACCGTGACTGTTGACTGCTATGTTAAAAATTATTGAGGTAGAAATAGTTTACAAGCATGTTAATATTTATATTTTAGATGTTTGATATTACCATACCACTCCCACCACCCAAATGCCAATTTTGGGGGAAGTTTCTCTTTTCTGGACCAGTATTCACCTTTTATCCCATTTCCATGCTTCGTAACCTCAATTCTGTTGTCACTTCTTGTTCTTATCCCTACTGACTAAAGATATTGAACATGTTTTCAGATGATTATTGTATGTTTGTATATAATCCTTGGACAAATGTCTATTCAGTCCTTTTTCATTGACTTAAATCGTTATTATTTTCAATTATTGAGTGCAAAATAACGATACAAATAAAATTTCTCACATATTTTCTCTGGATACAATTGTTTATTAGATTTGAGAATTATGCAAACTTCTATGCAGATAGGCTATTTTTTCACTTTTTTATAATTTCCTTTGAAGCACAACAGTATTTAATTTTGATGGTGTTTTATTTATTAATTTTAAAAATTGTATCTTTTAGCCCTTTGTTGCTATACCTTATGCCAAATCAAGATACATGAAAACATACTCTAAGTTTTCTCTGAAAAGTTTGATAGTCATTTTCTTTTACATCTTTGGTTCATTTTTTTTTTTCTGTACTGGATTAGGTGGGCTGGAGCGATAGCACAGCAGGTAGGGCATTTGCCTTGCATACGGCCGACCGGGGTTCAATTCCTCTGCCCCTCTTGGAGAGCACAGCAAGCTACCGAAGGCAAGCTACCAAAGGCAAGCTACGAAGCGTATTCTGCCCGCATGGCAAAGCCTGGCAAGCTACCTGTGATGTATTCGTGTACTCGATATGCCAAAAACAGTAACAACAAGTCTTCCAATGGAGATGTTACTGTTGCCTGCTTGAACAAATTGATGAACAACGGGAGGACAGTGCTACAGTGCTACTGTGTTAGGTAGAATCCCACTATTACATATGGGTATTTCCTATAATGGGCTGGAGTGATAGCACAGCGGGTAGGGCATTTGCCTTGCATGCGGCCGACATGGACGACCCGAGTTCGATTCTCCACCCCTCTTGGAGAGCCTGGAAAGCTACCGAGAGTATCTCATATCCACAGCAAAGCCTGGCAAGCTACCCATGACGTATTTGATATGCCAAACAGTAACAAGTCTCACAATGCTACTGGGCCCGCTCGAGCAAATCGATGAACAATGGGAGGACAGTGACAGTGATTTCCCATAACATTCTGTTTGTGGTTCCCATAATGTTTTATTTTAAAAGGCTATTTGTTTCTCTATTCAATGATCTGTATACCTGGATTAAAGATTATTTGGCCAAAAATATATGGGCATTTTATCCTGAATTTTCAATTTAGCTTGCCTTTAAGTCTACTGTCCCAGAAGCAAAGTCTTGATTGCCATTGATTTGTGATAATTTTTTGAAACTAGGTAGTTTGAGTTTCCTGGTTTGACCCTTTTGATTATTTTGGATTCCTTGTAATTTTACTTGAGTATTTCAATCAGCTTAACAATTTCTATTTAAGAACCATCTAAGATTCAAGTGTGGATTCCTTTGAATCTGTAGCACAGTTTACAAATATTACCATCCATATGATGTTTTATCTTGCAATCCAGGAACATGGGGTATTTTAACAATGCTGTCTATTCTTTTGTGATTTTATTCCTAAGAATTCAATTCTTTTGATAGTATTATAAATAAAATTATTTATTTTATTTTTGAATATTTATTCAAAATATTGAACCCGGCTTGGCCGGGCTGGCTGCATGCAAGGCAAACGCCCTATCTGGAGTGATAGCACAGCAGTAGGGTGTTTGCCTTGCACACAGCCAGCCTGCCCGAACCAGGTTTGATTCCTCCACCCCTCTTGGAGAGCCTGGCAAGCTACTGAGAGTGTTTAATATGCCAAACACAGTACAAGAAGTCTCACAATGGAGATGTTACTGGGCCCACTCAAGCAAATTAATGAACAATGGGAGGACAGTGTTTTTGTTTGTATTCGAAATATAAAATGCAATTGACTTTTTAATGTTGCAACATGCTATTTTGACAGATTTATTTATAATCCTGGTAGTTTTGTGTATTCCATAGAATTTTCTGTACAGTTGTCAATAGAGACAACTTTATATTATTTCAATTGTAATGCCTTCTATTTTACTGTGCCTGACTTACTTGGCTAGAATGTTCCACTATAGTAGGTTTTGTTTTGTTTTGTTGTTTTGTTTTGTTTTGTTTTGTTTGGGAGCAACACTTAGCTGTATCAGAAATTATTCCTGGCTCTATACTTAAGGCTAAATCCTGGCATTTGTTAGCAGTCCATATGTTGTGCCAGGGATGGAACCTGGGCCATCCATACGCAAGGTAAGCACCTTATCTGTCAATATCTTCAGTGCCTCTTTTCCTGCTACAGTGTTAAATAAAGGTGCTCAAGCCATCCTTGTCTCAATCCTGATCGTATATTTTAAAAATGGTAAGTATGCAATGTTTCTCCAAATACGTGTATGATATTATGTGTGAGCTTTTCATTAGATATTCTTTGTACTGTGTAACAGTCTTTTTTAAATTGTAAATCGTTTTAACGCTTTTTGTAAAGAGTATGGAATAAAACAAAATCCGAATGTTTTTTTTCTGATTTCATTGAGAGCAATATGATTTTCTTTCTATTTGATGATATGATATTTGTAGATTTTCAGATGTTGAACTAGCCTAAATTCCTAGGATAAATTCCACTTGCTTGTTGTGTACACAATAATATTTTATGTAAATGGATGGATTTGCAAGTATTTTTTTGAGGAAGTCTTAGTCCATAGTCATAATATAAATTGTCCTGTAATTTTCTGATGTCCTTCTCTCACTTTGCTATGTGTATTACAGTGCTTTTATAGAGTTTAAAAATGCTACTTCCTTCTTCTATTTTTGGGAAAGTTTATAAAGAATTGGTGTTAATTCTTTAAATATTTGCAACTGGGCTTAAATTTACCTTTTTAAGTAGTGTTTAAATAACTTCTTCAATTTTTTATATTATTACTATATAATGCATATATTTATACAAACACCAAAATAGAATGCTCCAGTTATTATTTTTTCATATGTAGTCACTTCCTTAGCTCAGCACCATTTTGATCTCACACACCTCCTTTCTGCTCTTATTGGTACCTATTATAGGTATATATTATATACCTATTGTATCTATGTTACTTGTATTACTCATACATTAAAGGTTTAACAGGACATAGTATACATATTACTTTACAAAATTGACATTTTATTTAGTTTATGGGCCATAGGGGTTATTCTTGGATTAGTATTCAGGGATAAAGGTAAAGGTAAAGGCCCTCCCATTGATCGTCGATTTGCTCGAGCGGGCCCAGTAATGTCTCCATTGGAGACTTTGTTGTTACTGTGTTTGGCATATCGAATACTCTCAGTAGCTTGCCGGGCTCTCCGAGAGGGGCAGAGGAATCGAACTCGGGTCGGCCATGTTGGCCGCTTGTAAGGCGAACGCCCTACCGCTGTGCTATCGCTCTAGCCAGATCACTCCCAATAATGTTCAGGGGACCACTCTGGCTTAGGACTTGAACCTAGGACTTGTAGGTGCAAAGTATGTGCTTTGTATCTACTGCAAAGTATGTGCTTCAATCTGTTAAGCGATCTCCTTCCCGTAATTTTTCGACAATAGAATTTTTTTAAAAAGGATATGGGAAGAGAAAATATATCATATCCATTACTTTATAATTATGTAAGTACCTTTACCAGAATTCTTTTTTTTTAATGTAGAATCTGAATGATCACTTTCACAATGCTTTCAGACTTTAGTAGTTCTTGTAAGTTGGTCTGCAGAAAAATATACCATCCATTTTCAATTATTTGCTTTCACCTTTAAAAAAGATAACTTTGCTGGATTAAAAGGTTTTTCATTGACAGCCATTCTTTGAGAAGTTTTGATTTGTTATTCCATCATCTTTTCTCATTGTTTTAATTCAGAAGTCATCTGTTAATTATAGTAGATTTTTCTTGCAGGTGGGGAGTCCTTTTCTTTTGCTACTTTCAATAAAACGATGTTGTACAATAATGTAAATATGCATTTCTTTGTGTTGAATGTATATGGAATTATTTGAGCTTCCTGAATGTGCAGTTTGTTTTTTCAGTACATTTTGTAGGTTTTCAAATATTTTCTGTAAAATTTTATTCTCTGTGTGTACCTTAAAGTCCAAGCTGTGTTGCTTAGGCAGAGTGCTCAGGGTCAGTCAGAGAATCATGAAGTGTGATGCATTGAACACAGGTCACTGCACATGCAGCCTGTCTGCTTGTCCTTTGAGTTATCTCCCCAGACCATTACATTTTATTTCTGTTGCTTTCTCTCTCTCTTCTCTACTGGTGTTTCTACAGCATATATGTTGATGTATCTAAATGGCAACCCATAGATTCCTTTGTTTTTACTCATTCTTTCTTCTCTATTATTCAAGTTCTATGCTCATTATTCATTATTTTCAAGTAAATCCATCTGTCTTCACTTTTATCTTGTCAGCTTAAAATACTGATAAAAACCTATGGTGAATTTTTAATTCTTTTTTTTAAATTTATTTATTTATTGAATCACTGTGGGAAAAGTTACAAAGCTTAATATCAAACACATTTCCCTTTACCAATACTTATTTTTTACCATGAAGAACCCCAATAAAACCCCACCCCCCACCCCTCCCCGTCCCTGTGAGGCAGATGAATTCTAGTTAACACTCTATCTGCTTTGATTAGATTCATTGTTTCAATAAAAGATTCACCACTTTTATTTAGAGTTTACCCCCCCCCCAATCAGACATGCTGAAAAAGCATTGTGAAGTGATTTGCTTTCTACAGCTGGGTTCAAGAATTAAATGTTGGTTTTGGATTTCTGCTATTTTACTTATTAACCCTGGAAGTATTTCTACTGAAAGTCAGATAATTAAGAAATTGGTTTCTGTGCTCTGGAGTCGTGGCCGTGCCAGAGAGCCGCTCGTGGGGGGCAACTGGTGGCCTCGGTGGGGCGTGAAGGGCAGATCGAAACGCCCCCCTTCCCATGAGGTTTTAGTCGCCCCCACACCCCCGGCTCGTACCTGCTGTCCACAAGGCTCCCATGCGGCCGCCATCTTTCTTTCCAGAGAGGAGAGGGCGAATGGGGCAACACCCTTTCCCCTCCGGGCAGACATGATGGCCTGGATTAACGCATAGTTCGTTCACTTTTCTGCTCCAAGCTGCTGGGTTCTGCATTAAGTCCTTGTGTTTCTGGGACTGTGGCCATGCTCCAAAGTTAACTCTGATTTTCAGGGAGAAACGTTGGGTGATTTACTTCCCATTGATCAGTTTGTATATAGAGAGATGTCGCGCAGCCGCATAAGCGGCCGCGCGGTTTGGAGGAAAAGTCCTAGTTCCCGCATACTCGAGCTATGCTTGTAGAGGCTTCTGGTCACCGGGGTTCCGTCTGGGGGAGGCGGGATGTGGCACCTACCCCATCTGGGACTTCCCGATGATCTTGGCTCTTTTTGGAACCTGGTTTTTTCTCCGGGAGCTGTGGAGCCAGCCCTCCATGTGGCCCTTCTCTTTGGCTGTATGCTGTAAAGATGAATTTTTAATTCTTAAACATTTCAACAACTTAATTTCCATTTTGCTCTTTTTTATAACATATCTATGATGCGTAAATCCAAAAAAAGATCATTACTTGTATGGTGAAGAACAGAATTTTACTTTTAGCAGTTTATATACATACATGTTGATTTATAATATGTATAAATTCATACCTATAGCTTATAAAATGTTACAATCATGGTCACGGTCCTCCTGTTGTTCATTGATTTGCTCATGTGGACTCAGTAACATCTCAATCGTGGGACTTGTTGTTACTGTGTTTGGCATATCAAATACGTTACGGGAAGCTTGCCAGGCTTTGCCGTGCAGGCGAGATACTCTCAGTAGCTTGCTGGGCTCTCTGAGCGGGGTGGAAGAATCAAACCCAGCTCGGCTGGGCCGGCTGCGAGCAAGGCAAATGCCCTACTGCTGTGCTATCGCTCCAGCCCAAAATGTTACAATATTTTCTTAAAATATAGGGTAGGGATACTGGAACAACGGTGAAGGAAAGTGAACACATTTGTAGAGGGTGTGGTGCTGAAATACTTTATGCCCAAAACCCTAACATTAAGCATGTTGTAAACCAAAATACCTAAGACAAAATTAAATTTTAAAATAAAAATTTAAAAATATTCACCAATATTCATGCATTTGGATGTCCACAAAAACATTTTTAATAATGATAAAGACCAGGTTACAGTCAAGGTACCACTCAACAAGAGATTGATAAATACCTATATTCAATATCATTATCACTATCACCCCATTGTTCAACAATTTGCTTGAGCGGACCCCAGTAACATCTCCATTCAACCCTGTCACATGCTAGTGTAGCCCGATGGCATATTGGGGGCTCCTTCAGGGTCAGGGGAATGAGGACCATCATTGTTACTGTTTTTGGCATATCGAGTATGCCAAGGGTAGCCTGCCAGTCTCTGCAGTGTGGGCGGGATACTCTCGGTAGCTTGCTGGTCTCTCCAAGAGGGATGAAGGCTTTTGGGGCAGCTTTTGATCATCTTTACAGGTGCTCCCAGTCAGGCATATATGTGGGCAGGATACTCTCAGTAGCCTGCCAGTTTCTCTGAGAGTGACAACTACACAATAAGAGGTCACACATGGGTGGCCGTGTGCTTCTGGGAGCTTGGTTTTATAGTCTCTGGATCTTGGTTGTTGATGGGGTTACACAGTAGTTGGTGGGTGTAACGTCTAGCTACTTGGAGATGGGGGATCTGGGTGGAGAAGGCCCAGTCCTAATCCGAGCAGACTTGGAGATCTCAGCCCCAGGTCCAACACACCTGGGTTCCTCTGCCGGTTCCTTCATGTGAGAGGCTCATCCTAGCATATGGAGAGTGGTCTCCGCATAGCTCTGGCTGTGTCCTGGAGGTTTCAGCTGCTGGAGCTCTGCTCAGGGCGGAGAGGGAAACTCAACCTGGCCTCCCTCCAAGGAGCCCCAGTGAGGACAGTCAGGCACGAGGGCAGGAAACTCTGTATATATGAGGAAACTCATATATATTAAAAATTTACATTCATAATATGAATACCTATATTATGCACAATAAAAATACTATGTAAAATATTTATTTGTTTGTTTGTTTGTTTTAGTTTGGCACCAGATATGGGGCTGACTCCAGGCATTCTACTTAGGTATCACTCGTGGTTGTGTTCAAGGAATTATCCGTCTGTAGTGTCAGGGACCAATCCGCGGTTGGCCATATGCAATGCAAGCATCTTAATCATGTGGTATATCTTTGGTCCACAATGCAAAATTTGTAAAGAATAAAACAGATCACACTAACAAGAATGAAGTATTTGCTGATATAGAGATATTTACAATTAATTTATTATATGGAAATGAATTGGGGCTGGAGCAATAGCACAGTGGGTAGGGCAGCGTTTGCCTTGCACACAGTCAACCCGGGTTCAATTCCTCCGCCCCTCTCAGAGAGCCCGGCAAGCTACTGAGAGTATCCCACCCACACGGCAGAGCCTGGCAAGCTCCCCGTGACATATTCAATATGCCAAATACAGTTACAACAAGTCTCACAATGGAATCATTACTGGGCCTGCTCAAGCAAATCGATGAACAACGGGAGGACAGTGCTACATGGAAATGACTTAGGGCTGGAGCGATAGCTCAGTGGGTAGGGCATTTGCCTTGCATGCAGCCAGCCTGGGTTCAATTCCTCCGTCCCTCTCAGAGAGCCCAGCAAGCTACCAAGAGTATCCCCCCCACACGGCAAAGCCTGGCAAGCTACCTGTCACGTATTCGCTATGCAAAAAACAGTAACAACAAGTTTCATAATGGAGCTATTACTGGTGCCTGCTCGAGCAAATCGATGAACAATGGGAAGACAGTGCTACAGTGATATGGAAGTAATATGGTATAGAAGAGTGTGAAACCAAAACTCTATTTATTAGATTACAAGGTGAATTTTTAAAAATCTTCGAAGTCTGAACTAGTCAACCAGTGGACTAGTTCAAAGACTTTCACTCCTTCTTGTATACTATAATCAGACCTAGCAAGACCTAACAAGACACTATAATCAGATCTAACAAGGTTCTAGAAACCTGTTAAGGCAGAGCATGGGCCCCCACATAGAACATTTTTATGTGAATTCTGGTTTTAAGAACTCATTTAAGAAAACACCTCTATGATAAAATTTTCAATAGCACTAATTTATGACCCACCCTACTGGTACCAGATAAATACTTCACCAGCAGACCTCTACTACCTCCACTACCTCCACTACCCAGCCGCCGTCATGCTCCAGGACTCTTTCTGGACACTCAGGCCAAGACTCAAACACGAGTGAAGCCCTACAGAACCAGGTAAGCAGAACTCTGAGACCTTGGACTCCAGGCTCAATGGACCCGGGAACAAAGATCCTTTGCCTGCTCCCACCAACCACAGGTGACCAAAAGATTAAAACCAGGAGCCGGATACGTCATAAGACACTTAATACCCATCTTCCAGGATTGCCGCACCATATTTGATAGGGTTCAAATATGGTTTGGACCATGGGAACACCTGCAAGGGCAATTAGAGGCTGCCCTAAAAGCCTCTATCCCTCTCAGAGAGCCTGTCAAGCTACTGAGAGTATCCCGCCCACACAGCAGAGCCTGGCAAGCTATCCGTGGCATATTCTATATGCCAAAACCAGTAAATACAATGGGTCTCATTATCCTGACCCTGAGTCACTAATTTATAGATAACTTTTTACCTACTAGTCACTTCAGTATTATATATGTGTTTAAATATATGTATTTATGTATATGTGTATATATATATATAAAATCCTTCCTAATCATTACATCTCATGAATGTGGTATTGTTATTCTCCTATGCTAGATGAGGAAATGAAATCCTACAATTTAAGTGACTTGTTCAACATCATTGCAGTCCGTAAATAGTAAACAGAATACTTAAAGTCAGGATGCTTAATGTATGTGCTCTTCATTATAACACTTGTTTGCCTGTGTCTCTAACCAAAATGATATTTTTTGAGGGTTAAACATCTTTTTATTTTCTAGTAGAAAACGAGGTTATCACTAATATTTATTTATGTATGCATTTCTGTGTACACATTAGTTATGTATGCGCCACCTAGTGGTGCTCAGGGGCTTTTTCTTTAATGACATAGTTAAAGTTTATTAAGCATCTACTTGTTCTAGGTATCAAAATATGTGCACTAAATTTTTGTTTCATTTCATTTAATTTTTTTGATGTTCTTGGTCTTTCCATTTATTTTTAAAATCTGCTTCTATTTGAATTTTTGAATTTTTTTATTATTTTTTATTAGTGAGACACCATGAGGTACAGTTGTAGACTTAAAAATTTTTGTGCTTGGGTTTCAATTATACAATGATCGAATACCCATCCCTCCACCAGTGCCCATTTCCCACCACCACGGATCCCAGTATCTCTCCCACCCTCCATCCCCCCATCCCACCCTGCCTCTGTGGCAGGGCATTCCCTTTTGTTCTCTCTCTCCTATTGGGTGTTGGGTTTTGCAAAAGAGGCAATGGGTGGCAATCATGTTTGGTCTATAGTCCACTTTCCGCATGCTTCTCCCATCCTGGAAGGATCCTCCCAACACCCTTTCTTTGGTGCTCCCTTCTCTATCTGAGCTCCCTTTTCCCCTAGCATGTGTGGCTGGCCTGGCCTCCAAGCCATGGAGTAAAATTCCTGGTACTAATCTCGGCCCAAAATGATAATTTAGATTAAGATTTATAACATCCTTTATGATCCTTTGATGCCCAGCTCAATACACACTGAAGACAACTAAGTGAATCATTAACATGATGTGCTACAGATATATAGCAAAAGGTTAAACGGGGAAATAAGCAAGAGTGACACATAGTCCAGAAATATGGACTTGACTAACAGAGTTGCTAGATCATTTCTGCAGAACGTTAGGAGCTCAGTTGGCATCAATTAATATTTTATTTAAAAGTTTGGTCTCTAGACACCATCTTGCAGACTTTTTACCATACTATTTCTCTCCCTCCTAAAATTTAGGAATATGGGCTGTTTGTGCCAACATCTCTATACATTAGGTCCATATATGCTTCTGTAGTTTTCACATAGGTGACCAGAAAACAAAGAATGAAAGAAAGATTTGAGCTAAATGAACACTAATGTCCTTTGTAGTAAATTTCAGTTGTAAATCCTGGTCCTCTGTAATTAACAGACATTTTCAAAGACTTACAGAAGGCAGCATATTATAGAGAGAGTTGGTTTAATTTTGTTTTGTTTTGTTTCCTTAATCCCAAACTACAACCGGATCATCAGCTCAATCACTTCAACTCTTCATTCTGACCTGATACCCACCTCTCACACACACACACACACACCAGGTCCCCACAAAAATCCAAGAGAGATCTGTGTTACTATTATGTTTATTTTTATGCATCTTAGTTCATACAGTTGGTATAAAATCAGAAAAAGCAAAGAAAAATAATAATAAAAGGCCTGGAGTCTTAGCATCAGACGGCACCATATATACACCTAAAGTGGTGGCCAATACATGTCATTGCCAGACAGTCCTTAGAAGCAGAGAACAGTCTAGACCCATCTAAGCCCTGGGAATTCAGTTCCATGGGGTCTAGGTTTGTCCCGATGCTCTGACCATATGAGAAATGGGGAAGTGATAAGGGCTATTTGTTATTTATTTATCATAGTAATAAGAGCAGCCTAGCTAGATATAAAAGAGGTTACAAACCATTTATATCAGAGGGAATTATTCAGGTCTCTTTTCTACTTTACCTTGTAAAAGTGTTAATTGAATTTCCAGTGAGTAGCTTAGATGATTAATGATAATAAGGAATGGTAAATACATAGCACCATTTCACAGGTCTATCATCACTGATATTTGCTCTAGATAAATGACCAGGATTTCTACCTTGCAGGGCAAGCATTCCCAGGTCACAAGACATGTTTTTGCCAAGGGGTCCAGTTGAAGGGTTTCATCTGTGCATGCATTAAGCTTCATGCAGAGGTGTGGGCAGTGCCTGCCTCTGTGTGATGAACTAGGTTACCCATGATGAAAGAATTTTTGGCCATTCTGGGTTATAACCCACACTTTGGTTTTCTAAGAGAGGTGAAATAGGAGGGAGGTATTTTTTTTTTCAGATGAAAAGGAGTGAGATGGAGTTGTTTCATTTCTAAAACAATGGAAAATGAAACAAACTAACAAAAAATAAAATGAGCTTGATTACACTGTTAGAATGTAAAGTTCCTTAGCTACTTCAACACAAGGTTCAACACAAGGCTGATAGTCAACATAAAAAGCAAACAGTACTATGTACATGTATGTAAAAGTGTTATAAATAGGTTTCATAAACCATAGATATTATATACATCTTCAGTCAATGCTAACCACTCCCCTTGACTGCTTTCTGTTTGGTTTTGAGTGTGGGATTTGTGGCTACCTCCTTTGTTTCTTTTTTATTTTTTTCTGGTTTCCTTCCTCCCTCCCTCTGTAAGCTGAGAGCCACAGAGAGACTGCCTGGGCACCTCATTCACGCTTCCTCAAGATCACATAGATGACGCCACTGATGAGGGCCAGGGGTAAAGCCACCCAGGCGAGTATGTAGGAAAAACCATAGTTATTGTTTTCAGTGTTGAAATGCCATTCTGAGTGCTTCACCGTGTAGATCACTGCTCCACTCATCACACACAGACCTGGGAAGGAAAAGAACAGGCTGAGTGAGAGAGATGTCATGACAGAGGTGAAGAGGTTCTACACCACTCCCAACACAGTTTCCACCCAGCACAAGACCCCAGCCCAGGCCACAATACCACACACACACACACACACACACACACACACACACACACACACACTCATTGGATGCCATATTTTCTTAGGGAGAATAAACTGGTTGCAGGGGATACTGAAAGAACATATACAGCTATGCAAAGAACATACTGCCACACCCAGAGCTGAGAGCCAGCCAGTCACACAAGAAGCAATCTGCTTTCTGCATTTTACCTGAGAGTCCCAGGCCATCATCTGCAGTTCCCTTAGCATATTTTCTGGTCTATTTCTGACTTTTTGACTGTCACTAATTTCCAGTTTACAATGAAGGAACCGGTGAACACTGGGATTGTAAACTAAGCCTGCCACACTCAGAATTGTTGGTGTGGGAGCCCCTGGAATCTGGAAAGCAACCTATCAGTCAGGCAGAAGTATTATGTGAAGCCATTGAGAAGGTAATTTTTTTTTCTTTTTTTGATTCAGCATTTCTTTCTTTCTTCCTTCCTTTTTTTAATTGAATCACCAAGAGATACACAGTTACAAATCTGTTCATTCTCAGGTTCCAGTCACACAGTGTTGCAACACTCATCCCTCCACCAGTGTATATTTCCCACCACCAATGTCCCCAATATTCCTCCTGCTATCCTCTACCCCAGCCTGCCCACCTCTCTCTCTCTCTCTCTCTCTCTCTCTCTCTCTCTCTCTCTCTCTCTCATTCTCCCTCCCTCCTTCATTTCCTCCCTCCCTCCCTCCCTCCTTTTGGGCATTACGGTTTGCAATACAGGGACTGAGTGATTATTATATTTGGTCCTTTACCTACTTTCAGCATTCAGTTCTTATCCTTTTTTCTATGACCTGAATCATCTTTTGGTAAAAATTTAAGCTCTTTAACATAGGGGCAGAATTGCATGTTCATCCCAAAAGAGATGGAATAAGGGAAGCCTGTGAGCAATGCTAGGGATACAAAGGGATATATGGAGGGGTCAAAGAGGGTAATAAGAAAACCAGGAGGGTAGAAGGATGGAATATAAATAGGAAGTAAAGCGCAAAGGGAGGGGACTATTAGGAGAAAACTCCATTTCACCTTGTCCCTTTCAACAGCTCTGGATTCCCTTAAGGTTGGGTCTGAGGAAAAGCCCAAAAGGAGGTGAAAGATATCAGAAGCTCAGAGGTCAAGCTACTCCTCCCTTACCACCAATGCATGCTTTTGTGTGGGAAGGAGAAAAAACACCTTGGGTCTCATAAAGCAGGCAAGTTTAAGAGTGATGGTCCAAGCCCGCAATGATAGTCAGCATTCCCTATAAGAAAGGTCCAGTGATGTCAGCATCCCAGCCTGCCCTACACAAAGCCTGTTCTGTTTCCCCCTAAAAACAAGGTCTTTGAGAGGTTCTGTGTGACTCCATTATAAATTCAACTCTCCGTGTGGGATTCCAGCAGTCCCAAAGCTCCCAATGCCCTGGACCACCTACATCTAACCTCAGTGCTATTTGGATGACTATTCTGCTGGACACTGCAACTTTGTTTGAACAAAATGAAGAAGTGGAAATATGTCACATTCACCACCCCGATAATATTGTTTCTGCAAGTCAGAGGAGAAGACTCCCACTTCACTTTCCCCCACCCCCAGCAAGCCCCTCCCCACCCCACACACACCACATGGAAAGTAGCTCTTAAAACTGCAGGAGGCACTGGATTCAGAAACTACTGAAAATTCAGGATCTCGCAAAGACTGTGTGTGTCAGAAGAGAAACCGTTGGCTGTCCTTTGAGGAAAGCTGCGGTTTTCATCTGCTATTAACAAACTCAATTTCTGCCTTGAAGTCTGTAATCTTCAATTGTCTTCCCCTATAGTGCCATGGCTCAACTCTACACAGTGATAATTCTTTTCTTTAAAATCTATGAAGGTTGTCTCTAAGTGGAACCTAATGTCAGTGTTCATTATTTTGAAAAAGAAAAAAAAGAACAAGAGAAATAGTGAATATAAACAGTCTGGAAGGGGAAAACAATGAAGAAGGTCTCTATAGTGGGATAAAAAAAATTGTGACTGGACCCATGCAGAATAACTATGACCAGATTTCACTGACACAGAGGAAAGATACCATTTACAATCAAGAGGAAGGGAATGAAATGGATTCACAAATGTAGACACTACCCACATCACTAACTTTTAAGACACTTGCTATATTAGAATCATAGAAGTAAATAAATTCAAGTTTCCCTTCAATAACCAAATAGTTTAGATTACTTACAAAGTCAAAGATGGGATACACACTTTATAATTCTCAGGAGAGTGATGTTTTAGGGAACATATATTACAGGGCTGTCCTTAAAGCAATAGATAGGTCTTGGAATATAGGGGGGAAATGACTCTTGGAGCTCAAGTGATTGTATAATGAGCAGGGTATTGGCCTTGCACAGAGCTGATCAGGGTTCAAGTCTGGGCATCTTATACGGTCCCCTGAGCATGGCCAGCAGTGAACTCTGAGCTGAAAGTCAGGAATAAGGACAGAGTACTTCTAGGTATGCTCAGAAACAACACCAAAAAAGAATGACTCCGTGCCTGACAATCTACTGACTGCTACCCTGGTAAGAACAGATAATGTCATAGAATTGTCCCTAAAATTTATACATGTGACTTGGTTTCCGGGCAGCAGGAGTTAGAGTTGCATCTCTCAAGGTTCACCATGGAGAGTATTGAGATGATGGGTGTCCTACCCCACACAGGTCATCAGCCTATGTGTCAGCAGAGCAGGAGACTCCTGGGGTGCCTGAGTTGGAAGGGTATCCCAACTTTGAGTGCAATGCTGTCCAGACAATGGAATGGTGCCGGCCACTCGAGAATTCACAAGAGTTTTTTTCTGACATAGGATGACTGGTTCTGTCTGTCATTGTCTTTTGGTTGTTCATCGATTTGCTCAAGCGGGCCCAGTAACGTCTCCATTTTGAGACTTGTTGTTACTGTGTTTGGCATATCAAATACACGGGTAGCTTGCCAGGTTTTGCCATGCAGGTGAGATACTCTCAGTAGCTTGCCAGGCTCTCCGAGAAGGGCAGAGGAATTGAACCCGGCTCGGCCAGGCTGGCTGCACGCAAGGCAAACGCCCTACCACTGTGCTATCACTCCAGCCCATGAGAAAACTTGAAAATCCTCCCTAAGTTTTTTTGAAGGGGGAGGCATTCACACCTCCCTTCATAGTGGTAGCTACCACAAGTAAGGGCTTAGAGTCAAGAACTTCTAGAAAGAAACAACTAGGGTGAAATATCATAGGACAAATTAAAATCCTTCAATTCTTTACTACCATTTCACTTGACTGGGTAATAAGTGTATATAGGTACATGCAACAGCTGTCTATATATGCTTCTGGTGCATGTATACTATCTATTATATATACCTCATTGATACATACATCCTCTCTGCTGAAGAAACTGAGACAACAAGTTAGCGCTCCTGTCTTTAAAGGATAAGTGTCCCCCCCAAAACAGATAGTTCAGAAAGACTGATCTGACCTCAACAGAGGAAGAGAAAGTAACCAGATGCACAAATAATGTGGATGGGTGCTGGGTTCAAATTGAGTACCTGAAGAAGCCTGATGGACTAGGATTGGGTTTAAATAATGCATGAGACAGGTGGAGACAGGTGGGAAAGCAGTTCTTCAGAGTGGAAAAACATAAGCAAGGCAAGGACAAATGAGGGAGCTTCATGGAAACCACCAGGGCATGATAAGTCCACGAGAGGGCAGTGTCAGATAAAGCTGGAGGCTCACCAAGAATCAGGAGAGAGGGTCTGCCTTGATGAGGCTGTGGTGGAAAGCATACTTAACACTTGATCAGACATGTTTTTAAAGCTCACTCCAACATTAGTGAAGGAAGTGGATTTAGAGGTGGAAACAAGACAGGGCAAGAGGATGCATGAGTTCACATGCACACTTGAAAAGTATTAGGTCAAAAAGAAAAGAAAAAGAAATGTGCATGAGGGGCTAGAGAGATAGTATAGTGGATAGGGCACTTGCCTTGTGCAAAGCCAACCTGGGTTTCATCCTCACCCCAGCCCCACTCCCCATATAGCCCAGTGAGCACTTCCAGGAGTGATTTGGAGTACAGAATGAGGAATAAGCCCTGGGCACCACTGGGTGTGACTCAGTGAGGTTGTGGTGTAAAGCATATTTAACACCAAAAGCCAAAAAAAAAAATAAAGAGAGAAAGCAAATAAAAGAAAAGAAATGGACATGATACTTGAATAGGATTGGATAATGAACTGAATATGGAGTGATGAGGAGAAGAAATCTCTGCCTGATTCATTAACTCAGGTAACAGAGAAAACTGTAATGTTTTGGAAGCTGAAGGAGTAAACAGTTCCAAGAAAGTAGGTAAAAATACTGAAAGGAGTAGAGTGATTCAGCACTGTCACTGTCACTGTTCTCCCATCGTTCAACGATTTTCTCAAACAGGCCCAGTAACATTGTGAGACTTGTTACTGTGTCTGGCATATCGAATACGTCACCGGTAGCTTAGCAGGCTCTGCCGTGCGAGCAAGATACTCTCGGTAGCTTGCCGGGCTCTCTGAGGGGGGCAGAGGAATCAAACTCGGGTCGACCATGTTGGCTACATGCAAGGCAAATGCCCTACCCACTGTGCTATCACTCCAGCCCATAGTGATTCAGCAAATGACTTAAATGTGTACTTTTGTGACTACCATAAAGATCACAGTCAGGGAAAGTGCCTCCTTCTGGGGAGAGGGGTTTAATGGATAAGTGTCAAGTAAACCAGGAATGGTCTTACCCAAGAGTTCTTTGGATGTCTCTAGAGATGAAAAGTGAACACTGACATTGAGAAAAAAAAAAAACACTGCCTCCTGGGGGCCAGAGAGATAGTAAAGCATGCTTTCATACTTGCTTTGCATGCAACTAATCCAGGTTCAATTCCCAGCATCACATATGATTCCCTGAGAGCCACTAAGAGTGATTTCTGATCACAGAGCCAGGAGTAACTCCTGAGTATCACCAGGTATGGCCTCAAACAAACAAACAAACAAGCATAAAAACCAGTAAAGCACTGCCGTCTAAAAAAAAGCTGAATCTAGTTTGAAGCTAACTTTGAGAAGCACTGAATTAGAAGGTTCCTCTTGATACCTTTTCAGGAAGCTGCCGACGTAAGTATGTAATTAAAGAAAGATAATACTTAAGCGAGAGACCTGAGACTTATTATGAAATGGATAAGGGATGATCCAGCAAAGCAGGCAAATCTCTAACCACAGACAAAGTTTTAATCTAAGATAAGGCCAAGACAGCAAAACCCAAAGTTTCCAAAGACCCACACACCTCCACATACTTTATAACTTTTCTGTACATGTATGATCTATACCTTGTTTGGGTGATACAAAGGAAAGCTCAGAGAGAAAATCTATCCTGTGATATCCTTTTAGGGAGTATCTGTGAAAATCCAGGATTCTGAAGATGCATCTTCCCTGCATGGAACTGAGCTAATGCATCAGCACACTTTTAATTTTACAGACCACAATTTGGGGCCACTTTCATTTCTTCCTTCTTCCTCTTTCCTTTTCTTTCTGCTTGTTGATTTTTGATTGGTCTAACTTTTCTGACTTGTTTCTTGATGATAAGCTGCAGCATGTCAAGCTGTTACATTTCTCATCTCCATTAACACTATCTGCATTTTCTCATTAGTTACTGACTTTTAAATAGATCGTGAGTTAGGACTGAACAGTTGAAGTTGGCTTAGAATTACCAGATACTAATAGAGTCAAGAAATATCCAAATGAAGATCTAACCTGTAGCTTTCTTCAGTGGCAAGACTCCATAGCAAGTTCAGATGCAATATTTTAGGGAAATTAGGGCCCTCAAAGACTATCAAATAATTGTGACTGGAGCTAACAATTAGAACAAAACATTCTTAGGACTTCTATATTACAACTGTGCCTTGTCTCAAAATGCCCAATACAGATAACATTCTATTCAGATAAGAGACCGTTAAACTGACAAACTGAAAATTAGGTCTTGTGAGAAATCAGCAGCTAGATTCAATAAAGATAAAAGAAAAGCAACACATAAGTTCAGGGTTTTTAATAAGCAAGTCCTAAAAGGCTTGTATTGAGTTTGGAGAAGATTCAAAAGCATGAAATGATTATGGATTAATAAATAAACTTTGGAACTTAGGTGACTAAGAGTTTTTGGCTGAACTGAGATCTTAATGAGTCTTATGTAAGGGCTTTGAGTTTTTGACTGAACTTTATATTTCTAAAAAGAGTTAAAGTTGAAGTTCCTTGATTTAAACAAATCAAGATGTTTCCTACCATGAGAAGTCTCTTTAGTAGTCAATGAGCTCTTTTCAGACCAGTATTTTTAGGTTAGTTCTGAAAGTGCAGGTTCTTACTTATCACAGATTCCTGAGAATGTAGGAATAGCAATTGGTGCAAATTCTCATTGATCATCCATTGCATATCAGGTTCAATAAAAGATAGTATAAATATTGAGTTTTTTCTTTGATTTTGTATTCTTAAAAACTTAAGCATATTCTTTATTTCTAAATATAAGGAGATACCAACTATATTTCAGTCTATGTGACATGAGAGTCTAAACATTCCATTACCCTTAGTTCCATTTATTTGTAAGTAAGTTTGATTAATTAAGTTTAATTAGTCAAATGTAAAATGGTTATGAAAGTTCTGATTCCTAAGTCTGTGTGTCTTTATCTTAAGAGGATATCCATTGACATAGGAATATAATCAGTCTTTGAAACCATATTAAACTGGGAGCCAAAAACAACTCCCAGAAAACATTCTAGTCTATTATTACTTCCGTAAATGGAGTAATTATAACTCTGGTTCTCATATAACTATAAATAGCATCTTCCAGTGTGAGTAGAGGTTTAAGAAAGTTAGAAATAATGATGGAGGTTGATATTGTATAATAAAACTTCAGAAGTAGCAAAGCTCTAGCTTGGTTTAAAATACCAAGACCATCAATGTTGAAATATATGCAAACATTTAATTAGAAATAGTTCTCCAGTTTGCTTCATATTTCCAGCAAGAAAGTCATAACACTCAACCTCATATTTCTTGTCATATAATCCCTAAGTATTTCATTACTTCTGTCATATACATCCATTAAAGACATAGGGACTCTTTTCAACTCCTGAGTGCAGGGTGGTTATTCAGAACAATGTATGTTCTGATACCCAACTAAAATTAGAGATGCTGAGGTCTTTTTCTTTGTATACTCAGAGAAAAAGCATCTAGAATAAATTCCATACATACTCTGATACATAGGGAATTTGTAAATTCTTAACTTGAATGATCAGTTCACCACCACAACTTCCTCTTATCTCCAATGCCCTGCTGACTCAGTCAACTAAAAGTCAATGGAAAAACCCATCAAAGTTACAAAGACATTACCCAAATTCTAGAGGAAAAGAAAATATTTCACCCTCTGCAACAGAAATGTCTAAGACTCTATATTGTATACATAAATAATCTGCCAAATCAGAGAGCATGAAAGCAATTTAGGCAAACAATAAAGACACTTATGTGTTGTCATGGTCCCATGTTTGGGAATGATGGCATGTTGCATAAAAGTTACAACATGGAGAAGAGGATGACAACAGAGAGTTAAAGCACAATGGGGTCTAGGTGTTGGACTAAAAGAGAGCAGAATTTGTCAGTGTGACTTATCTCTAGTTAGTACTGGGAGACCAGAGAACAATTTCAGCAGGAACAGAAGCACATCAGATCATTCCCCACATCATGTAGAGATGACTTCTTGGGATATAACATAGTATATAGGAATCTGCCTTGAGAATGGCCTTTCCTTTAATGACATTCTAACCATTTATCTATGATTATGAGTACAAACTAACTTATCGGGGCTGGGGGGGTGGAGGGAAGGAATGGTGATAGGTCTGAATTGATTAGATACTTCCAGAGTCTCTAAGCCTAATTCCCAAGAAATTCATTCCATTAAAAAATGAAGACTTCCAAGTTTCTCAGCTATTTGTACACACACACACACACACACACACACACACCACGAAGTCTACTTCCTCTATTTAATAAAACCTATCCAGTGAACTGACACAAGAACTTAAAGCACTCTGTGGACACAACCTTCTGCTATTGATTTACTAATTGAGCTACAAACTACATTTTATTGTCACCAACTTACCTGCGAGGATTTGGAAGATTCCAGTGATATAAAACCGTCCCCCCTTGGTAAGGGTGAAAAGCTGGCAGAAAAACAGGAACAGAGACAGAACACTGAAGATGATTGACAGGATCATGGTCGCCTGGACAGACTGCAGCCATTCTGGTTGGAGGAGATATTGAGTTAGTAAAGTTCTGAGAACAGAAGTCAAACTATTCACTTTTTGCATTCTTTTATTATTCTGACAGTATTCCGTAGTTTCTTTTGGAAATGTCTGTGTCTATCTATGAATATATGTGAAACACATCATTATGTGGTTTATTTTAGATATGCGCATACATACATGTATATTTATAATACATGCTAAATTGTGAACATTTTAAGAAAATGTTGTAAGAAATTATTTACTAAGACTTTAACTCAAGATAAAAGATTCTGAATTTCAACCTGGTATTTTTTGCCAAAATTTACTATTAAGACACATGTGTATTGTTTAAAGAATGTTTGAGACCTTCCCACTATTTTCCTTCTTCTTTCCCTAGGGTTTCTAAATGTGACACACTGAAACCATGATATTCTGAGACTAGTTTAAATTCTCAGAAAATAAATTATTAAGATGGCTGAAAAGAAGTAAATGATATTAGTTCTTAAATTGCTTGGTGGAAAATGGGAGGAAAATGTTGATGGAAAACAGTATTATTTGTATCACTGTATCACTGTCATCCTGTTATTCATCAATTTCCTTGAGCGAGCACCAGTAACATCTGCATTCGCACTAGCCCTGAGATTTCAGCAGTCTCTCCTTACTCATCCTTCCCAAAGGTGCTGCACTGGAGGTCACGGGAATGAGACATATCATTGTTACTGTATTTGGCATACCGAATACACCACGGGAAATTACCAGGCTCTGTCAATTTTTATATTTATATAACTATGAAAATTTTGAAACTTTGAAAATCCATTTGCATGCTAAGCTGTATTTTCCCCATCTTGGTCTTTAGCCTTAACACAAAGCATTTAGTAAAGTAAAGTAAAGTAAAGTAAAGGCCCTCCCGTTGATCATCGATTTGCTCGAGCGGGCCCAGTAACGTCTCCATTGGAGACTTTGTTGTTACTGTGTCTGGCCTATCGAATACTCTCGGTAGCTTGCCAGGCTCTCCGAGAGGGGCGGAGGAATCGAACTCGGGTCGGCCATGTTGGCTGCGTGCAAGGCAGACGCCCTACCCGCTGTGCTATCGCTCCAGCCCTCAGTCAAATCTTGAGGTAGGGTCACAGAGTGCATAGTTCACATATTTGTGAAACCTCCAACTTTAGGTAAAAATCTATACACTTCCAAGTAAAATTCAGGCAAAACAAGAACATTCTATATTTCACAATGTTCTGCAAATTAGTGTCACTTCTGTAAGAAAGGGAAAATCTGGTCTCTTCATAGGGAACTCTACAGTGCCCTTCTCGAAGAGCTATAGCTGGCCTTTTCCATTTGTCCACTTAGTCCCACTTAGCAGGATAGGAACTGCTCCTGTCTGCGGAGTAAAAGTGTAAAAAGTTTTAAAAAGCATACAACAACGTTTAATGCAGAATAAAGCTATAAGGAATGAATTGTTTATAACAACTAAGTCAGTTTAACCTACGAATAGCTCATGGGACTTGTTGGTACTTGTTGGAGAACTATTCAAAGGTTTCACATAAGATTTTTTCAAACACAGACTGGAAGAATTTTAAAGCTAGAGGAGAAAATTTGATCAATCAATTAATCCAGGCTCCTCTATACTGAAAGAAATTTCCAGATGTTTGAAGAAGCCTTACTAGCACAGGCAAATCTGGGTTGCTCTTGATTCCTACTACAGTAGAGTACCTGTTCCTTTTATTTTTTTCCACTTCTTTGTCAATTAAGGTAAAAGCATGATGAGTAATAGATTGTGAGCCATGCTGACTTTGTTTCTATATACCCATAATTAGATCTCCTGCTTTATCCAGCACAATCATTCTCTGGAAAAACAGTCTGCAATAAAACTAATGCAGCCATAATGTTATTTTTTAAAAATAAATCAATTATCTAGCACACTTAGAAATGAATCTAGAAACTCAAAGAAATCTTAGGCCCAAAGATGGGACTAAAACATAAACAATTTACTTCTTCTGGGAAATGTCTTTCAATGTCATGTGCTTCTCCTCAGAAGCATGGCTGGTGAAGATTGCATTCCAGATTTCCTGCTCTGGTTTTGATATCTTACCTGAGCTCTTATCTGTACTATTATGAACAGTAGGCACTATTTATCAGGGTGAAAGTTTAGAAAACATCAAATTCTTGTATATAAAATCAATATGAATAAGAAAAGCTTCTTGAACTTAGTTATATAACTAAATCCTTCTTGAAAATTCTTTTACCAATGATTTAAACTTTAGTCCCAACCCACTACAACTGAATTATTTTTCACATACTGTTTCTCAAATCAGATAATAATTTAGGGATCTAGGAAATCAACTAAATTCCATAAATATTTGTAAAACACTTTCCATTCCATTTTGAACCAAGGTTCTGGTTGAAGAAGGGTTTCAGCCAAAAATATAGTAAATAAAATAGATATATGAAAAGAATAAATCAAGCTGTATCATCAATCACAAGAAATGGGAATGAATTCAAGTCACTCACTATAAAAATGTAGAATCACATATTAAATTATTTTAATACTCATCTACAATTGGATACAAGAGAAATCTAAAACAAACAATAGAATAAAGTCTAAATGTTTTTAAGTCATCAGGTAAATATTAATGAAAAGAAAGCCAGTATTATAGTAATGATAGCATCAGACAAAAAATAAATTTAATTTAAAAGACTTAAGTGACTACAGCACCCAAAAGGAGAAAGAGAACAAAAGGGAATGCCCTGACACAGAGGCAGGGTAGGATGGGGTATGGGCAGTGGGAGGGATACCGGGATTAGTGATGGTGGAGAATGGGCACTGGTGGAGGGATGGGTACTCGCTCACTGTATAACTGAAACCCAAGCACAAAAATTTGTAAGTCTACAACTGTACCTCATGGTGTTTCACTAATAAAAATTTTTAAAAAACTAAAAATAAAAGACTTAAGTGACTAAAGAATGTGCCACACTGAAGGAATGGCCAGTAGACCATAAAGTAGTAACAATAATAAATATTATGCATATAAAATGGAATATAAAAAATTAAAGCAATAAAACAAATGAAACATAATAAATGAATAATAATATCATGATCATAGTGTAAGACTTTATCATATTTCTCAGAATTAATAAATAAATTAATAAAAATAAGCTAAGGTATAGATTATTTCCATAATAGGATTGACTCATTCAATTTAATACATAAAAACAAAATTTTTGCCCATATAATGGTCATCAAAAATTATTTCCAAATCAGGAAGAAGTCTTACAAATTATGTTATTAGGCAACAAGAATATCTCCATAAGTCTCAAAGAAAGTCTTCATCATTTAGGCATAACTGAAGGAAATGAAAGAATGATAATGACACTAAGTATTACATGTCAAAGTTATTGCCTAAACAGTATTAATAAAAAAGTATACCTTTAGAGAATTTTCTAGAAATGAAAATACTAAAGAAGAATAAACTAAAATTTAATTTAAAGAACTAAAAGTTATCAAATAAATAAAAAGTGAGTGTACTTAATATTAATAAAAATAGCCTAGTGAAATTTTTAAACGACAAATATAATTAAATACTATGGGTTTTTTGTAGGAAAATCAATAAGGGAGACAAAGTTTGCTAACACATAAGAGAATCATTAAGGAAACAGAAATGACTGTTTTTCTATATCAAGGCACTTAGTATTGTAACGATGCCATTTTTCTCCAAAGTAATTTGCACACTCAATGCTTTGCTAATTAATATCCCAATGGTAACTTAACAAAATGTTTCAAAAAATCATCAGGAAAAGTGTATGAATTTAATCACACCCTGAATAAAAGATATTAGGGACCTTATCTCAATAAACTTCTGAGTCTTAGTTCTCACTTTTGCCTATAGCCCTTCTCAGGTACAGAACAGCTCCTAAGGCAAAGTTTCAGCTTATTATCTTTGAGCTCTTGTGTACTAGCCTTTTTTTTTTCACAGTAAAATATCTTTATTTTTTTCCCAAGTACAAAATAAAATTTAATGAAATGTATTTTATACTCCAGATTTGTAAACTTACTTGTGTAAATGATAATAGGCATTTTATTATATTGAATTAAATGTTTTTTAACATTATTTTGTATACTAGCCCTTTTTACTGGCAAGCTTCTTATTGAACTCAGAGAATTTAAAAATAACTATGTTATTAATTTATGGCACGTGGAGCAGGCAATTGGAAATACTATTTTTGCCTCACCCAAATAGAGAATTAACCTCAAGCAAAATTCAGCCTGGTGTTTAGTTCTTAATAAAATCCTGGAAAACCGGATCCCCTTCCCATCAACTATTGCCTAAATGGCAGCGACCTTACTTGAAGTTATCTTAAGCACTTCCACTGCTGCTAAACTTAATGGACTTTTAGGTAGGTTCATCTCTTTAGATAAAAATCAGCTCCAATCTATGTCATCCAGCAAGCTGACTATGAGAGTCAATCTAAACTATTGCTTTGAGTGAATCTAACTACTGCTGTGAGTGAACCGAATTATGGCTGTGAAGTCACTGAGAACTTGAAAGTTCTCTTAAGAAAATCCAACACTAAAGTCTGACTGGGTTATATCTGTTAACCTTAAACAAGTCTTTACAGGTTGTCAGTAAAAGCAGAAAGTTAAAGATATCTTTCACAGGAGACTCCTCCAATCAAATGAGGAACATGAGCTTATTCTATGGCCATGATTTTCTTGTTTCCTTAAACATTCTACTTTGCCTTCCTTAAGCTAGGGAAAGTGTTCCTCTCCAAGGACCTGGTATATTTTTAAATTGTTTTCTAATCTATATGATTTTCTTTCAGATTAAAAACTCTTAAACCAAATAAATCCCTGCCTGGGTCCCATTAATGTTTTGTTGGCATGAGTTTTCATTCTCGTACGTAGGTAAATTCATGTCACCTGACAGCAGGAAGCAGTTATAGAAAATGGACCTTCACTAACTACACGTTAAAGATTTTAGGGGATGAAATCTCTAGGGGGAAATGTTGCAGGCAGATAGATGTGGGGAGCTGGTAATGAAGTTTCAGTAAATCATAAAACTAAGAAATTGCTTAACCCTAATGTACCCCAAAGATGAGGAACCCATCTCTTCGTGATGGAAATACTGCATTCTTTGGAGATGGAGAAATGGAGGCAAACCCCAGGGAAGGGTGAAACCCTGCAGAAAAGGAGAAGCTAAAGAAGAACTCAACAGCTCTCTTCTTCTTCTTCTTCTTCTTCCTCCCGTTGATCATCGATTTGCTCGAGCGGGCCCAGTAACGTCTCCATTGGAGACTTTGTTGTTACTGTGTCTGGCATATCGAATACTCTCAGTAGCTTGCCGGGCTCTCCGAGAGGGGCGGAGGAATCGAACTCGGGTCGGCCATGTTGGCTGCATGCAAGGCAGACGCCCTACCCGCTGTGCTATCTGAAAGGCCTATCAAGAGTGTCAGGCTAGGGCCAGAGCCATAGTGCTGCCAGTCTTCACATCACCTGTGTGCCCTGAGCCTCAGAGCCAAAAGTAACTCCACACACAACACCAGGTATGGCCCCAGACAGCACAACATTCCCCCAAAACAAGGACACACAAAAAAAAAAATTCTGCAAGGCTTACCCTGTGACAACACCCAGGTTGACTTTTATGTACACAGAAAACTCAAGACCAACACAATTAGGAGAAACTGCATATGACCTTCTCCCAAAAGCCATTCTTTGTGTTATTCTCCTTCTAGAGAAGCCCCGATTCTGTCTTGTATATGCATTCCTCTCTTTATCTCCCCTCACACTTTTCTAATTTATTTTTCAATAAAAATTGGCTTTGCTTCACTAAAAACAGAAAAAGGCTTTCAAAAATTCATCTAAAAGACAACGAACAATAATACCCAAGAAAAATTTTCAGCCAAATACAACAAACAAAACAGATAAACAAAACTAAACAGGCATAAAGATAAATAAAATAAAAAATAAAAGGCCCTCCCGTTGATCATCGATTTGCTCGAGTGGGCCCAGTAACGTCTCCATTGGAGACTTTGTTGTTACTGTGTCTGGCATATCCAATACGTCACGGGGAGCTTGCCAGGCTCTGCCATGCGGGCGAGATACTCTCGGTAGCTTGCCGGGCTCTCCGAGAGGGGCGGAGGAATCAAACTCGGGTCGGCCATGTTGGCTGCGTGCAAGGCAAACGCCCTACCGCTATGCTATCGCTCCAGCCCAAGCAGCAAGCAGAAAGATGTCAACATATAAATGCACACGATTTATATTGCATTTATGTTTTGGAATCGTAGCAATTCAAACAGTGGGATATTAAGCATGAACCAAAAGCAAAAGGTGGAACTAGAGAGATATTACTGCAGGGAGTTTGCCTTGGTCAGGGTTTGATCCCTGGCATCCCATATGGCTCCTTGAGCACAACCAGCAATGATTCCTGCATGCAGAGCCAGGAGTAACTCCTGAGCATTGCTAGGTATGCCCCCCAAACAAAACAAAATGAAACAAAACAAAAAAGGGCAAGGGAAATAAATAAGACTTTGAAAGTAAGTTTACATGACAACTTAGTTTATAACAAAACAACAACCTAACAATCCACAGGGAAACAACACAATACATTAAGATACTAAGTGATGTTGCATCTAGCTTAAAGCATTCACACTATTCAATCCAGCAGCATTAAAGAACTGAATTTAGAATAAATAATTCATTTTGTTATGTTTTTAAAAGTGAGGAACAAAAAAAAAACATAAAAGTGAGGGACATAAATAAACACATTAAAATGTGTTCAACTTCAACCTCATGAATAACCATTAAAATGCAAGTGAAACTTATGAGTAATGTGAAACCATTACTTTTCCATCAAATTGACAAAAATCAAAGATTTATAATATCAAGAGTATATGTATGGTAAGTACCTATAAATATTATTCAAGGTAATGATGGTATAATAACCCATTTGTTAAGGCAATTTGACAGAATACAGATAAATTTTAAACACAATGATCTAACAATTCGATCACTATATACTGAATAAAAACTAAAATGCAAACTCTAAGAGAAATGAATTAGGTTGTTTCACAGATCACAGATCATCCTGTTATTCGTCGATTGCCTCGAGCAGGCCCCAGTAACGTCTCCTTCATCCTAGCCCTGAGATTATATTCAAGGCTCTTTAGAATGAGACCCATCATTGTTACTGGTATTTGGCATATTGGGTACGCCACGGGGAGTTTGCCAGACTCTGCCGTGTGGGCAAGTTACATTCGGTAGTTTGCCAGTTTGTCCAAAGTAGGAATGAGATAATAAGATGTCATAAGATGTCACGCGGCCTCATTTGCAGCTATGCGGTTCCGGGAGCTGGCTTTTATAGTCTCTGAGTCTTGGCCGCTGATGGGATTACACGGCGCCAGGGGGCCAGTTGGTGGGTGTGACCCCCGTCTACTGGAATTTGGAGGATCTGGGTGGAGGATGCTTGACTCCAATCCGAGTGGGCTTGGAGATCTCGGCCCTGGAACCCACGTGGCTTTGTCCCTCTGCCAGTACCTTCAGGTTGTTTAGTGTAACAAGTATGAAAAAATACCACGAATGCACAAAAATTTGAAGATATCTATGCAATGGAATATTTTGCAGAAGTTAAAAAATGTTTGTCAAGAATGAAAAGGAAAAAGAAAGATCTCCAAGAAAATGAGCAGAGTAAGAAACACATATTATGTTAATGTATAAATAAAGAAAACTCTACTATATATGTGGATATATATACATATATACATATATGTAATGCAAGTCTTTTCATTGAAAGAAGAGCTAAAAAATTTGTTAAACTTATGGGCCAGAGAGAAAGCATAGGGAGGATTGAGGTAAGGTTGCTTTGCACAGGGCAGCCATGATACCCCATCAAGCACTACCAAGAATAACCCCTAAGAAAACACAAATATTACCGTTGAGCACTGCTGGGCTTGGCCCCAAAAGCAAACAAATTAAAATTAAAAAAATTTAATGTCCCCAACAAACACGAAAGGTTAATTATGCTCAGAACTTGAGGTGGAATGAAGAAGAGTTTGATCAAAAAGGCTCGATCAATGAGTTGATCTATGACTGATTTCCTTTTAATAAGGGAATATTTTATATGATTCATTAACATTTGAAAAAATTAAAGCCTATTGAAAGATTACATGACCATCAATAATGTTAAAATTCCAACAGCTGCTGGCATACAGGCTGCACCGGACTGCCTGGACAGATGGGAAAGGGACATTTTATGTTATATTTGGTAAATTTGTCATTTCCTCAAATGCTTCCAAATCAGAAACTAGATTGGGTGTGTGGGGTGGGGAGGATAAAGCCACACTAGAGGAAGCAGCTTTCGTGTGAATTGCAAAGCCCGGTTGGTGGTACTCAAGGGGAAGTCCATACACACCCGAAGAGATTTTAAAGTGGATATGTCAGTGCCCTAAAGTCATACTCATTAATCCATCTTAAATGGATTACACCAATAGGAGGTGGTAATGGAGAGCAGACACACCTCCCCAGCTCTTAAGAATGGCAAGGTGTTTGATCAATTCTGAGAGTACTTGAGAAGTCAGGCACACATTTAATGTCAGAACATCCCAGTGGACTGACTGTCACCCTGTGTCACCAGCTGCCTGCTCAACTTGTCATGAATAATGTGAGGCAAGTCCATTTATTTTGAATCCTCTGCAGCTAGGTACCTCACATACCTCACTGGCTTGTTGCAAAGACCAAACAAAAGAGCTAGTATAAAAACACTGATAAAAGTATGAAGATTTCTCAAAAAAATTTTTCAGACTTGATCTATGCAATTGCTATACAATCTAGCAATTTCACTTTTGAGTGTCTACCCCAGGACACAAAAAACATACATTCAAAAGAAAATGTGTACACCATTATTCATTGTAACATTAGCACAATAGCTAGGTTATAGAATCTACAAGTGTCCAAGACAGATGAGTGAATTATGAGGGTGTATGTATATATATATACATACACACACACACACACACACACACACACACACAATGGAATACTATGCAATTCTAAGAAACAATAAAATCATGCAATTCACTGTAACTTGGATGGAACTGGATGTTAAATGTAGTCAGTCAAAAGAACAAAATTAGAATGGTAGGATGATCTGACTTATCTGCGGTATACAGAATAAGAGGGCAAGGTATTAAGTGCAGGAGGATGATACCTAGATCAACCTTGTAACTAATACATAGGAAGGAGAAAAACAGGGAAGGAAAGAAATTAAGGTGGGAAGTAATGGGGATAAGGATCAGGGGCCTTGGACACATGAGTGGTGTAGAGGTATCGTATATCTAAACCACAAAGCCAACACCATTGAACACATGAGATAGATACTCCAACAACCAAACTTTAAAAACATGTCTGTCAAGGAGACAGATAGGCTGAGGTGGGGGATGGAACTCAAGGATAGAAGTTGACACTGGTGGTGGTACTGGTGCTAGACTAGTGTATACCTGAAACTCAACTGTGAATAACTTTTAAAATCATAGTGCCTTAATATAAAAAGTAAAATAAAATAAAAGCACTTATTAAGTGATGATATAAGTAACACCAGTTGAAAGTCCAACATTGAAGGGCAGGTTAAATAATGTGTACATACTAATTCAGGGCATTTTTTAAAAAAATCTATAATTATCTACAAATCTCTATAAATTCTATCTGGGTCACACCAAGTAAACATAAAGTGAGACCACAGTGTTATAAAAACTATGCCTTGGGGCTGGAGTAATAGCACAGCAGATAGGGCATTTGCCTTGCACACAGCCTACAGGGTTCGATTCTCAGCATCCCATCTGGTCCCCTGAGCACCGGGAGTAATTCCTGAGTGCAGACTCAGGAGTAACCCTTGTGCACTGCCGGCTGTGACCAAAAAAGAAAAAATAAAACCATGTCAGTAGGGTAGCACTGTAGCACTGTCCTCCCTTTTTTTCATCAATTTGCTCTAGCAGGCACCAGTAACATCTCCATTGTGAGACTTGTTGTTACTGTTTTTGGCATCTCGAATACACCACGGGGAGCTTGCCAGTCTCTGATGAGCGGGTGGGATACTCTTGGTAGCTTGCTGGGCTCTCAGAGAGGGGCAGAGGAATCGAACCCAGGTCAGCTGTGTGCAAGGCAAACACCCTACCTGCTGTGCTATCACTCCAGTCCTTTGCCATTCTAGTACAAAATCAAATTTGAGTAAACAAATGAATAAGATATATGACTCATCCGTCTACTGTCACTGTCACTGTCCTCCTATTGTTCATCAATTTGCTCGAGTGGGTCCAGTAACATCTCCATTGTGAGACTTGTTATATTTGGCATATAGAAAACGTCACAGGTAGCTTGCCAGGCTTTGCTGTTTGGGGGAGATACTCTCGGTAGCTTGCCGGGCTCTCTGAGAAGGGCAGAGGAATTGAACCCTGGTCAGTCGGGTTGGCCGCATGCAAGGCAAACACCCTACTGCTGTGCTATCGCTCAATCCAATAAAATCCATCCAATAAAATCTTATTTAGCTACCATGCTAGGGGCCGATTTTGACTGCAGGCTCTATTTGCCAACCTCTGCTATAGTCAAATAAATCAGACATAAAAAATAAAAGTAAAATAATGTATAAAATAAATCAAATGTGTAAGAAAAGAAAACTGATAAAAAATAAAAAGCAGCCAATTATTTTAAACTTATTTCTAAAAGTTGTCACTTTCATGAAGAATGAACCTAATGTGAGGCCAGCTTTCCAGTTGGCAAATTTGAACACTGGCCCAAGCCCCGTAGTGTAGGGAAGGTCTTTTCTCCAAAATGGCAACTAAATAACCATTAGCAAAAGTATGTGTATCACCCACTATCATTCTTCAGGCCTTGCTCAGAGCTTGGCCCAAGGTTGATGCCTGGTAAACACTTGTGGAATTCCCAGTGACAATATTTTAGCCAATCTCCAACTCTGGTTGCTGAGCACAAGAATTAAAAGGCCTAAAGCTCTTCACTAACCTACCACTCTGATAAGGGTCAGGTAAAGGGCTGCTGCCAGCATTGTGACAATGGATGGTAGCAACAAGCGAACTCAGCTCCCCCAGCTGACAAGGAGAAGCTTGAGTTGCACATGATCAAAGCTGGCTGCAAAGTCAGATTCCGGGTGCAGCTAAGCAATGAAGGAAATACATCTGCCCCCTCAGCTGTATTCTTAGCCCAGGGCCACAGTCTTATGAGTCAGTTTAGAAGCGATGAACCATTTTTGAAAGAGCCAGTTAATCTGTGTCATTATCAAAATGAAGTCACAATCTTTCCTCTTAAGTCCTACACTGTGCAGTTCATGAAATAATTCTCATTTAATTAGAGAACAGATTATTTTTTAAGTGAAAGGAAGGACAGCTATAGCTTATCTCTTATAAGAGAGTAAAGGAGTGAAAAAGTTCCAGAGAAAAGTGGCTCTCAGAAAGGATGATTCAAAACTGCAAGAACTAGTAGCTCACATTTGCACCATGTTGGATTGTTTTCAAAAGCACATGACTCAAAAGGCACAGATTCCTACCCTCAGGCCTCCCAATCCACTGCCATCACATAAATTGCCATTTTCCTAACTTCACAGTATGAATGTCATTCCATAAATAGCTGACTCCCCAAAAGGCCTCCATCCAAACAATGTAGCCTTTACACTTAGATTTCACCCACCAGCCAGAGCATGTACAAGGCTCTGTGTGGGTCCTGATCCAGTTTCATCTTCTTTCTCCTCCAGATCAGTTAGTCACTTTGAAATGGGGTCCAGGTCTTAGGGTGACTGCCCGTGGCCCTGGTAGAATGTAGTACCAAGGGGAAAATTACATTCATACTTTAGGCACTGGCCTGGAACTCACAATCAAGGGACATATGAAAACCTATGGATGTTAGCTAATAAAGAAATGAACAATAAGTAGAAGAATCTTCATGGCAAGTTATTCCAACTAAACCTGATACATTCATTCAATTTATCTGGACTCCTTCTTGAGAGGCTATATGGCTATATGGTAAGAACAAGAAAGGTAACACCCAAGTTAAACACAGCAAGAATGTATAAATACAACCAGAAATAACTGACAAAGAAGGGCCCAAAATTTGCTTTAAGTTTTGTCATTTAACTGCACTGCCCTCCCTTTGTTCATCGATTTGACCCAGTAATGTCTCCATTGTGAGATTTGTTGTTACTGTGTTTGGCATATCAAATACATCAAGGGTAGCTTGCCAGGCTTTGCCATGTGGACAAGATACTCTCGGTAGCCTGCCGGGCTCTCTGAGAGGGGCGGAGGAATCAAACCTGGGCGGAACGGGTCAGCCGAGTGCCAGGCAAACACTCTACCCACTTTTTCAATTTTGGGATAAGAATTTTTTAATTTAATTAAAATTATTTAATTTTATTATTTTATTAGTGACAATATCTCATGTCTGTCCAACATTTCTTCTTCCTATTTCTTCTGCCAACTCTTTCCTGTATCCCTATTGGCCAGTGGGGTGTCCTGAGATCCAGCTGTGGTCCAGTTCCATTGTCCTCCATAACTAATTTCATTTGGCGCCATGACATTAAGTACCGTCCCATAGAGACTAATGACTCCCAAACTTAAATCTGAAGCACAGACTTCTTTCCTGAATAACAGATTCCTAAATCTAAATGCTATGCTGATATCCTTGGGGGCTAAGCAAAAACAGTATTATTTTCTATTCCTCTCCCAAAAATTCCTGTTGCTCTCCTCTTCATTACCTTATCCCAGAGCACATTCAGTTGCTCAAGTCACACCCAGAAATCTTCTCTAATAATTCTTTCCCTAATTTCTCACATACTATGCATAAGCAACTCCTGCGAAGGATATCCCCTTTGTCTTTTTCACCACCACAGCCTTGAAGATCCTAGCAATCTGACCCCGAACTCCTTCATTCTAATGTCAAAACCTTCCCTCCAAAAAGTACATTCAGTCTTACCAATGGCTGTGAAGGTTGGACACACGAAACTCCTGTATCAGGCCTTTGACCCTTTCTTCCTAGAATTTTCTTCGTTAGCTTATTCACATGACTGACCCCTCCCATCTTTTAAGTCTCCAAGGCACAGGACTAAGGAGTGAGGAGGCTTTCCCTGACCAGTTCTTTCCTCCCCACTGGCAACTTTCTGTTTGTCTGCAGCAGAACACTTTCCACTACCCATTTATTGATTGATTGATTGATTGATTGATTGATTGCATATTCTCTGTTCCTCCTCAAGAACGGGGACCTGCTCTTTGTTGTTCAGTTCTATGAGTCCAGTTTCTGGATCAGTGCCTAGTATTGAACATAGGATGTACATAATATATTTAAAATAAATCAATGAACTTCATTGTTTGCTCTCTGAAAAACAAAAGTGGCTCTCTTAAAGGCAATGAAGGATGCTTCTCTGCTAGGATGAGCATATGGTGGACATATTGAGCATATTTTAGAGGAGACAAACTAGATGTGTGATGGTTGAGATGGATTCCATTTCCTCCCCATCAACACTGGGGTCCGTTTGTACACTTAAAAGGCTCCACACTAGACAGTCTTCTCTCAACCATCAAAAAACACATCTACAATCTCAGGCCATATTAGGACCAATCCCTGAGCCTCACAAAGAATGCAATCTTCACTGATAAAATTCTAAATGTACAATTTAAACAAGTTTAAATACAAATAATATGAGTTTTTGATAGTCCCATGGGGCAGATACTAGTTCAAATAAGCATTTCAAATTAAGTCCTGGGCATTAGTATCTGATGAGAAACTTTCAGGATTGAAGCATCAGTTTATGACACTATAATCCATTCTATGTGCCTCTTTCACTGTTAGGACATCCCACAAGAGCCTACAGAATCAGGAATCATCATGTGGGTAGAGGCTGTGGGCTGGTTCAGGGAGCCATGGCAATTTTAAAATGCAAAATATAAACCCATAAAACAGAGGGCTGCCTGTGTTTCCTGAAAGCTGATAAAAAGCTGTGCCAGAGATGAAAAAAATGGCCCGATGCCCTTGCTAAAATGGTAATGCCATGAAATGAATAAAGATAAATCAGTAATTCATTTGTAAGATTTCTGATTCTTTCTCTTTGTAAGTGCTCTGGACTACTAGTTTAACTTTTAATAAAAATGACAACTAAGACCAACTAGCTCTAAATGAAATCATAACAATTATAAATGCTTCCATGCATAACTACTAGAGTGTCTAGAAAGACTATTAAATAGCTTGATTATCTTCCCCTCACTCTCTTTTCTCTCTCTATTCCCACACTCCCACTTCAGTCTGCATTATTTCTACACTTAGCCAGCCCTTCCCATATAGCCAAAATATTGCAAGACGTACCCCACACAGCCTCCTGCATCAGCCTTCAGAGGTAATTCCTGCCAGCAGTCTCTCCTTCCCACCCCAATCCTTCTTTATCACATGACCTTCTCTTACTGCCCCCAAGTTATGCATGTTTATTGATTTTTCCCAGAAAAATAAGGTTCCTAATTTTTTTTAAAAAATGATATTGTTAAGATCTTGATTAATTTAAATCTTCAGGGTCTACAATGATGTCTGGTATCTGGAAGGTGTTCAATGAATAGATGAAAAAGAAAATGACAGAGGAAAAGAGAAAAGGGAGAGTGTTTAAAGAAATACTAAGGTGGAAGGTTCATGTTAAAGAAATGAAGAGACAGTCAAAATTCTAAGAAAGAGACGAGAGAGATGGGAAGTGATATTTCATAATAAATAAGATCATTCGGGTAGACTTCTCTGGGCCTTAGGACAGATTCTTGTTTGTTTTGTGCTCATACCAGTCAGTTCTCAGGGAAAACTTCAAGCTCAGTGCTCAAGGGTCAGTCCTAGTGGTACTCGGGAGACCATATGGTACTGGGTATTGAATCTCCTGCAAAGCATTAGTTCTACTGAGTTATTCATTGAACTTTCTCTCTAGCCCTAAGAAAGATTTTTACCTGAAGATTAAAGCCAGTGATGATCTTTGAAAGATCCTAAATCAGCAGTAATAGAATTAGATTTGCATTTTTGAAAAGATTCGATTGAATATACAAACTGAGTCACAAAAGAGTAAGACAAGTGATGAGACAAAAGGTTGCACCCACTATAAATCTGATATATGGCTGCAAATGGGATAACAGATATGGAAATGGAAAGCGGATAGTGGGACCTATGAGAACTCCACAGAGAGAAGAGGAGGCAGGACAGATTAACGCAGACTCCAGATGCTTAGCAACGCCAGCTGGTAGTATTTACTAAAACTCTGGAAACAGTCAGCAGAGTAGATTTGGTTTAAGAAGCTAAAGGCTGACTACTTTGGGGGTGACTCTGAGACCTCCCTTGAATTATTTGGTAGGTAACTTGATATAAAGTAAAGAGATGTCAAGGCAGGGAGAAAAAAAGACTAAATAGACATCAGGAGAATTTGTTAATGACTGAGATGGGAAGAGAGAGACAGAGAAAACTAAGGATTCTACAGTTTCTTATATGGATCATTGTAACAATAGTGAGAGTACCAAGGGAGCCCAGGATGCTGCAGTGATGGAATATATGAAGATTCCTGAAAAAAAAATTAGACCCTTCTCTGAAACTTCTATTGAAAAATAATCTAATGGATTATTTTTGAAGGTGGCACTCAAAGGGGGCTGGGAGAGAAGTGTTTCCAAAGTCTACAAATTCAGAAGCCACGTTTCCACTATGCTAAGTGATTACACTTTTACCTTTCCTTGCAACAAGACATGGTTATGACTAAGTTCCAGTACAAGAAACAGAAGTGTGTAGTTTATCTGAAACTATTTTACCAAAAGACAGGGCGATGTACACATTCTTAACATCCTTTCTCCACCCTCTGAGATAAATAGAGCTCTTGTAATCTTCTGGTCCATGAAGAGGAGGACCAAACTGAAGAGATGACAAAGAAATGAGCTAGAAAGTGCCAGAATCGCCACAATTTCATGAAACTGTTATATCATTCCTGGAGTACCTACCTAGACTTGTTTTAAAAGAAAGAAACAGTCTTATTTATGTTGCTTCTATTTAAATTTGTTTGGTATCATCCAATCCTCATCCTAACTGGACCACGGGACCATTAAGTTTCCTGCATCACTGTCCCCTTGACACAGGTCACATCACTGCTTTGTTGGAGCACAGTATCTTTGCCTGTATTTATTTCAATCCTGACCATCCGTTGAAAGATGAATCAAATTCCACCTCCTACATGAGACTCTCCCTGCACTTCCTCCCCTGAACTTTGGTGCTGGACACCTACCCCACTCCTTGGTCACTTGGCCTACTCTGCCTTCAAAATGAGTCATCCCTACACACTTATCTCCTGAGGCACAAGGTTCTCATTCCTAGGCTAGAGAGACATTCCGTACAAGGTCATGAGGAAAAAGGCCCCATAAACCTCTGTCACCACCACCTGCAGCAAGGATCAGAATGGAGGAAAACAGTATGTAGCATTGTAGCACTATCCTCATTGATTTGCTCGAGCAGGCACCAGTAATGTCTCACAACAAATTATGAGGCTTGCTGTTACTGTTTTTGGCATACCAAATACATCATGGAAAGCTTGGCAGGCTTTGCTCTACGGGTGAAATACTCTCGGTAGCTTGCCGGGCTCTCTTAGAGGGGCAGAGGAATCAAACATGAGTGGACTGCATGTAAGGCAAACGCCCTGCCTGTTATGCTATGGCTCCAGCCCAACCAGTATGTAACTAAATTTATTTACTTGAGGAGGCAAAAAAAAGCTGAAAAGAATTTGCAAACAATCTAAATCTACTTGTAATATGAACCTGCTGATACCACCTTTAAACTAATCTGTAGATACAAAACCACTTTGTGGTTAATACAGTACCGGAAAGCATTAGTACAAAATCACGTGAAGGCAACCCTTGGAGTCAGGCGGTTTTATAGCCCTGTATGAACTGAAACATGCACCTTCAGGGGCTGAAGAGATAATAGCAGGTAGGGCGTTTGCCTGGGATGTATCTGAACCAGGTTTGATCCCAGCACCGTATATGGTCCCCTGAGTGCACTAGGAGTAATCCCTGATCATAGAACCAGGAGTAAGCCCTGAGCACCACTGGGTGTGGCCCAAAAATAAACCTGAAAAATGTGCAGCTTCAGAAAAAAATTGCTGGTCATATAAACTAGTGCATTCTCACATGACACACTGCCAACGTCTTCTTCACAAATTAATATCAACAGCAGTTACTTTTGACTACCTAAATAAAAATCATATTTCAAATATTTTAAAATCAACTACAGACCAAAGGTAGATTTGCAGCAAACCTGATTGATTTAAAGTAGCGTAAATTTCAAGTATAAATATATTATATGTATATGTATATATATATATCTAACTTACTGTTTGCCACAATAATTACTTAGAAATTATAAATATATGTGTGTGTATATATATATGTAACTTACTGTTTGCCACAATAATTATTAAATCTAAAGAGAAAGCAAAGGAAAGGGCTGGAGATACAGTACAGTATTTTTCCATTTGACTTTCACGTGACAAAACCAGGTCTTGTTCCCAGCAAGGCAAATCCTGTTAGGAATGATCCTTGAGCACAGAGTGAGGAGTAAGCCCTGAGCACAGTGGGTGTGAGAAAGGAAAGGGAAGGGAAGGGAAGGGAAGGGAAGGGAAGGGAAGGGAAGGGAAGGGAAGGGAAGGGAAGGGAAGGGAAGGGTCAGAGACTTCACCACAGTCACACCCAAAGTTGCAACACAACTTCTCTGACATCTGACCTCTTCTGACATCTAGACTTCAGAAGGGATAACTACTACTGGGAAAATCGAAACAACTAGAAAAAAACTTAAGTCTAGGTTGCTTAAGGGAATGCCCAGATTTCCTCAGAATACTCTTATTGTTATATCTGAGAAAGTATTCTAAGTATAACACATTACAAGGTATCCCCATGGAAAACAAGCATGCAGATTTGGAACTTACGCTAAAGATCCCAGTCATTGCAAGTGAATCCAAGAAGCTAAGTCTAACCAGTCAGTTGTGAGATGGTTAAAGTAATACTCATGTCTCTTTGAGATCTGCTGTTCGTGTGGCATAACAGCTATCTACAACCACAGAAGGACAGAATACAGAGGGCCAACTCTGAATCAAATATTGCCTTCCTACACGAGACAGTTTGAGCACAAATTAACTATTCTTCATCTCAGTTCTGTTGAAATCCTGGCAGGTTTCAAAACTCTCGCCAAATATGCCCCCTTCCAAGCCTAAGTCCAAAATTCCATGGTAACCCATAAGGTCAAATGCCACGCAGGAACATGCTTCTCAGCAAGCCACGGACGACATGGAAAGGCCGCCCTGCGGCTGTTACCACGTGTGACCACAAGGTGTCAATAGCAAATAAGAAGAACCACCAGGGAATTTCAGTCACCAAGGGTTGTCTGAGATTTGGGGAATTAGCAAGTGTTCTGGGCACATTCTCAACACTCGGGACTATTTCACTTACTTTGTGGCCATATGTAATGAAACCTCCAGGATGATTTTTCATCCATTACCCTTTACACACTCAGGGAAAAGATTAGGGGACAAATCTTTATTATGTTTTACCCAGATAAAGGAAAACATGAAGCAGGATTCTCGATTCTTTAACAATTCTCCCCATATTAGTTACTACATTGCTATTTTAAGCATAGATGTGTATATATATATATATATATATATATATATATATATATATATGGAGCTGGAGCGATAGCACAGCGGGTAGGGTGTTCGCCTTACACGCGGCCAACATGGCCGACCCGAGTTCGATTCCTCCGCCCCTCTCGGAGAGCCCGGCAAGCTACCGAGAGTATTCAATATGCCAGACACAGTAACAACAAAGTCTCCAATGGAGACGTTACTGGGCCCGCTCGAGCAAATCGACGATCAACGGGAGGGCCTTTACCTTTACCTTTACCTATATATATATATGTGTGTGTGTGTGTGTGTTGTATATATATGTATATGTATACATATATATGTTATCTTCATTTTTTATTTATTGAGTACTCTCAGTGAGGGGACATCTGGGAAGGAACATCAAGTGAGGAAACTGGTTTGTATAGCCAGAAGTAAGATCATTTCAGTGACTGCTTTGATGAGCTGGATATAAATTTGTTTCTCTCATTAGGGATAACATCTTCAATGGGAACATTTGATTTGTGAGTAGCTACAGAAATATTGAAAGCTGAATTTATTGGTCTTCCAAACCAAGAATGTCAGGAAAGCCCTCTTATACCTACTACTCCTTGCTGAAAAGCAGGAAGAAGGACATTTCTGGAAAGAGACACTGTTACCAAACACCATCGCCAAATAGATCCAAAGTCCCCATGGGATCTGCCTATGTTTTAGCCATCATACCACCTTTATTGCTTCTGTGTGCTAAGATTTTTAACAAAAACTAAAGTATTATAATAAATGTGCTGAAGATGCTACTCCAAGGCATTTATTCTGGTAAATAAATTCCAACTTCCCCAACTGATGACAGTATTAGTCCCAATGTACATTTATAAGTTGAAAATATCTTAAATTTTAAAACGCATTTAAAATATATAACAAATATAGCTTAGACCACCTTAAATACGCTCAGGAAACTTACATTAGCCTACAGTACATAAAATCATCTCTCACAAAGCCTGTTTTATAATAAAAATGGAATATCTTCTGTAATTTAGTGAATACTGTGCTGAAAGTGAAAAACAATGATTGTGTTAGTTCATACTGTTAACATACACAGCTGAACGCACTCTCAGCTGGGCAAATGCTTGAATCATTTGAACAATATTTAATTGCCGGATGAGGGGGGTGTTAAGAGTGACAGGGTCAGCAATTTTCTTCTGAAAAATAAAAAAGGTGGTAGAAGTAATTTACCCCTATAATGGCATGACTGACTCATTGCCCCTTGATGCAGCCTCTGCCCAGCATCAAAAGTATTACATACTGCCAGCCTGAAAAAGCTCAAAATCCAGGAACAGTTTCTACTGAAACTAATCTCTTTGTCACCAGTGTAAAGATACAAATCTCTAAGTGTAAGCTTAGTGGCAGCAGTCTGTAGAAAGACATACAAAATCTGAGTTTAGCCAATGAAACATCTTCTTCCTCCTTTCATCTAGAATTCATGAGCCTCTGTCACACCCTGGCAACAACTATCTATCTTCTCCAAGAAACATGATACACAGAAATAAGAACCAGATAGGGGGCAAAACATCAGTCTCACCATTTGTTGATGTCGAGAAACAGTGGTAGATAGTTTTTGTGGATATGCTACTACAGTTCTGCCAAAGGTCGGTGGCATGGTCATTTCCCTCCATCCAGTGCTGGAAAGAAGCAGACATGCTTAATTAGAGGAAATAATGAATGAAGGAGTGCTGAGGGGGAAAAGACCAAGGGAAGGCAAAGACAGCTCATTCAACTGTCCAGGTGGCCTGGCCCTGGCTCCCAAAGTTGCACAGTCAGAGGCTACAGTCAGGCAGGGAGAGGAAAAGAAGGGGTCATGTAGGTTAAGTGTTTCAAAGGAAAGAACCTTGTAAATGGAAGAGTAACCACACACACACAAGTAGAGGTATGCACAGGAGTAGAAGCGGGTAGGACCCACTCTGACTCCCAGGCCCCTGCTTGAAAGCCATCTGTCCTGATCCTGGGTGACAATCACCCAAGCCACTACCTATCTGAGCCCATTTTCTGATATTTTTTAAATCCCTATCGGACTGGCAAGATTGCCCCGGGCACAATTAAGATGTTGTGATGTTAGTTTTTAAATGGTAAAGCAATTCACAAACTCCCGGAGAAATCATTCTTGACCAATCTTTGAAACACAAGAACATTATGCCTGTGACTTGCCTTCTATTAAGAAGGTGAAGTTAGAGTGTAGATAAGAAAGTAAGTTTAACATTAAATATGAGGGAGATGGGGTTTTATAACCCCCCTCCAAAAAAAAAGAAAAAAGAAAGAAAGTATTTTATGAGCTGTTCGTATTAGTTAACGCTTAACAAAGAAGGTGCTGTGTCCAGCCCCCGAAAGCAGATCTGGGACTATAAACTCCGGAAAAGTTTATATGTTCCGGAAAAGCCAAATTTAACCTTCCGGTTTCAAGTCCTAGTGTTTTATGAACCAAGCGCCCATCTGACCTCTGACATTTGGGGGGCGGGTAGAGAAACTTTCATAAATACTCCATTTCCTTCCTTCAAGAAGTTGCTTTAAGGAAAATGCAAAGCATTCAACAAATGGCTGTCGGAGCGCTGTAGGGGCGCTGGAAGGCTTTTTGCAGTCCCTGCAGCCTTGCTCCAGAAGGCCTGCTCCAGCCTGGCTTCCGTCCCAGCCCAAATCTGCTTTGCTCAAAACAAGCGACAAGTGGCACATTGCCAGGAACTGCAGGCTCTGGGGCTTGGGGGGGCTTCTCGTCCACCCCCCCGCAGGGGCTCGCTCCCTGATGCCTCTGGCACCGCTGCCCGCCCTCCCAGCCCCTGCGCGGGTGCGCCCTGGGCGCAGCCGGCCCCTGCCCGCCGCGGGACTCACGCTGACGATGGTGGAGACGAACAGCAGCACCAGGACCGCGACGTGCAGGACGATGATGCTCAGCAGCAGGAGCAGCATTTTGGCGGCGGGCGCGGGGGCTTCTGCCTGGGGGAGAGAGGGCGCAGCTGGACGGCAGGCCGAGTCCCAAGGCGGAGCGGCGGGGTGGGGTGCGGGGAGGGTCCGCCCGCCCCCGTCGGGGCCCCAGGCCTCCCCGCGGCCGCCGGGAGAGGGCAGCAGGCGGCCGTCCAGCCCGCCGGACTCAGGGAAGTCTCCAGAGTGACAGCCCCAGGGCGCGGCGGGGAGCGCGGGCAAGTTAGCGGGCTCGGACGGTGCATCTCCCCGGCGGGGGTCCGCGCGCCGACCCCTCGGGGAGGCCCAGAGGTGAGTGCGGCGCAAAGGAGCGCCCGGCCCGGCCCGGCCCGGCCCGGCCCGGTCCCGCCTGCCAGGAACCCTCGGAACCGACCGCAGGCCAGAGTTAGCGGAACCGGGAAGGACCGGGAGACTTGGCCGCCCTCTGCGCACCTCTTCAGGCAGCCCCGAGGACCCCGAGTAGCCCCAGATAAATCGCTTTCGGACCCTCGTGTGCCTGGTTATAAGAAGGGTCTCTATGCCCGGTTATAAGAAGGGTCCCTATGTCCTGGCCCAGTCTCGATCTCCACAACAGAGACCCAGATGCCCGAGTCTCGGGAAGCAGATGAGGGAGAGGGTGGAGGTCGAACTCCGGACGGGTTGCAGCCTGTTGGCACTAGGGCACCCCCTGATCCAATTTGCAAGCCTTAACTTCCCATCTTAGGGATCTGGAGGCCCCGTGATTTGGCTAGATGATACGTACACTCTCCCATGAAAGACCACCACAGCCCAGGAGAGTCTCAGGCCAGCAGGACAAAGTTTGAAAACACAGTTTTAAAGCATCCAATCCCCATTCCTCTCCGAAGCAACAAACTCTAGCAACTATTCAGGGAGACCAAAGCAATGTTTTCATGAGTCTCCCAGGACGTTTAATTTAAACCAAGTGACTGCCAGCGCCAGGAAGAGGCAAGAGAATGTCGGATAACTGGCCACATCTGCGAGATCACCAGAGTCCAGGGTCCCGGGCTGCCCACCACTGGTCCTGGGTGCCAATGAGTGCCCCTATATTTAGCACCTCTCCAAACTAAGCAAAACTGGCTCGGCCCAGCCCTGTGTTCAGACCCCACCACCCTCTTCTCCTAGGGTCTGCATCCCATAGGCACGCACTCCACCCTGGTCGCTTCGAGTGCCAGGGCGGCGGCTGCAAACAGACTGAGATCCGCTGCCAGCTGTGCTGGGGACCAAGGGGGTCGGGGACCCCGGTCAACCCAAAGCCCTTCGTCTGCCCAGCGCTTTCTGGCACCATCCAGGGAAGTGCCCACGTTTCCGCTGCATCGTCTCCACTTTACAGTCCGAAGCACTTACAGCCCTCGGGATAACGGTCGGGGGGTCTTCGGAAGGGCCACAGGCAAGAGTCCGGCGCGCGCTCCCGGCTGCTGAGACCCCACAGCTGCGGCTCTGGGCGGCACGGAGTCGGAGCGGGGCGGGAGCCGGCCTTCTCCTTTAACGGGAACTACGCCCCGTCTGCGTCGCGGCTGTAGGGTGTGTCCCGGGTCAGCCTGTGCTGAGAGGCGGGACTCCCCCGGAGAAGACGGAGGGAGGGGGCACAGAGATAACCTCGCAGCCCGGAACGCACTCCGGGAGAAAGTCGGTCCCAGCGAAGCCGCGGCGTCGCGTCCCGGGCAGCTCTCTCTCAATCAGCCCTCCCCGGCTCTGTAGGGCTTGTGGACCCCGAATGCTGGCGGGTCAGCTGGGGCTCCGCCTCCTTAATCCCCCCTGGGGAACAGCCTGACGGAGGCCGCCTTCGGGGGACCGGCGCGCGAACTGCACCCACGCAGGACTTGGCTGCAACCCCTTTTAGCCCTGCAGGACGGAGCCTGGGCAGGATACGTTCCCCCCACTCTCCCCTCTTCCCGAGCCAAGGATTCCCGAGCCCGCCCTGGCGCCTTAGCTGAGGACTGCTGTACCCCACCCCGGCCTCCACTCCCCGCCCTCCCGGCGCTCGGTCTTGTGCGGATTCCCTGGAAACTAGGGCTGGTCGTGCTGCCCCTGCTTGGGTGGTGATGAAGGCTAAGTAAGGATGCAGACTAAGCAGGCGCACGGTGCCTTAGGGGCTGGCTCCTCCTAACCGAGCAGGGCACAGCCAGGGGAGCGCCGGGCTTTGGGTTGGCTTCGCTCCCATTCTAGTCTGGCATCCTTGGCCCACGGGTTGGGTGTTGGCTATTTGGTGGAGGAAGAGTAACCTGGAAATCAGCTGATTCTTCGGTGCCTCGTCATGCTCTGCCCAGTGTCACTGGAAGGGAGGGTAACCTTTCAGGTGGTGCAAGTGCACCCAGAGGAGACACTCGGGCTGAACTCTGATTCATGAACTAGTCAGCCAGAATTGTCAGGATTAAACGACTTTGCCCACTAACGTAAAGGGTGTTCGTGTGCACAGGCACACAGACACGCCCTTTGACTTACTGCTGTACTGTAACTCCACATTGTTAGACTATTTGAAAGGAACTGCTTCATATATTATGTTTATAGCATATGGATATATTTTGTCACTGTCACTGTCTTCCTGTTGTTCATTGATTTGTTCGAGCAGGCACCAGTAATGTCTCACAACAAATTGTGAGACTTGTTGTTACGGTTTTTGGTATATTGAATACTTCATGGGGAGCTTGCCAGGCTTTGCCGTATTGGGGAGATACTCTGGGTAGCTTTCCAGGCTCTCTGAGAGGGGCGGAGGAATCAAACCCAGTAGGTATTGCGCTCCGCGTGCAGCACAAATGCCCTGCCCGCTGTGCTGTCACTCCAGCCCAAATATATTTTAATTAAATAAAATATTTTAAAGTTTTTTTCAACAATAGTTTTTAAAAACTTATTATCATAACTTAAAAGAATACTTATTACTGCTGATCTGTGGGAGATTGTATGTGTAACGCTTAGCACTGCGCCTTTTGGCCACATAAATCTGATTACCTTATGATTCTGGGATGTGAATTTGGAAAACTAGCTCAATTTCACTAAACTCTGAATTCCTTTTTTGAAAATTTTAAAAGCAGAAAGCCTATTTTAAATGGTTGTAATTGTTAAAGGAGACAAAATGGGGCTGGAGAGATAGCCCTGCATGACACCGACGTGGGTTCTTTTATGGGTAGGGGGACTACATTTTGGATGCTCAGATGCTCAGGTCTTACTCCTAGCTCTGTGCTCAGGGACCACTCCCGGAAGCTCAGAGGACCCCCATAAGGTGCCAGAGTTCAAATCCAGATTGACCCGCTTTCTAATCCCAGGCATCTATATGACCCCAAGAGCTTGGCCAGGAGTGATTCCTGAATGCAGAGCCAGGAGTACACCCTGAACACTGCTGGATATGGCCAAGAAAGAAAAAGGAGAGAGAAAGTGTTCTAATAAGAGAAAGTGAGAAAGTGAAAGTGAGAATGTGAAACATTAAATCCTATCTGGAACATAATAAGAAGGGGAGCAGCACCTATACTAAATTATTGTTATATCGCCTTTAATCCTCACAACAATCCTTCAACCCTGACCATCCTAATCTAGAATAGCTAAATTCTAGACCCTAAAATTCTCACAGGTTAAAAATGTATATGTAGGTATAATAACTAACACAAGGAAGAAAGGTATATTCTCTCCTGCCATGGTCATTTTGTAGGTTAGGTTTGCCCTAGAAACTCTCTTACTTAAAGCCACTGAGACTTTCCTTTGATTTATTCAGCCAATATTTATGTGGTCACTATGTACCTAATGTAAGCAATTCACAAAGATAAATATATTTAACTCAGCAAAAGTTTACCCAAATAAACTTTTAAAGAATAGATAAACAAATAAAAGTGAATATGCTGCAAAGCACAACTTATTTCTTCCTGTCTTTGGAATCTGATATTTTAATCGATGCACAGATCATACTGTGAGCTTTGGAACATATGAACCCTCCGTCTCTGGCTGCTCTGCCTACTTCTATTCTGCTGACACCCAGTGGTGAAAAACAAAAGACTGACCACACCCAAGGTATCCTTGGATCCTCTACAGGTGGAAGATATTCCTAACCTGTTTACCAATCTAACTTCAGTCCAGGAAGCAAAGAGCATCTTGGACTCACTCCCTTCTGGTCTGGATAAACTGGATATCCTGGGGTTTCTAGATGCTCTCAACAGAGAACATACATCTAGTTTTAAAGAGGATTTTAACAAGCCCCTGATTCTCTGGTCATTCCCAATATAAATATAGTCTCCATCACAATGCATGAGGTGGGGAATTGGGCAGTTCTCATTAAGGCAGAAGAATATACCACCCAGAGGCACAGTTCCCCAGAAAACTCACCAGGCCAAACAGTGTAACCCCTTCTTCCAAGCAGCGTTCTCTGCAATCAAATGCAAGGGATGCAAAGGGAAAGCTCTTTTCAGAGGGAAACAGTGAGCCCAGTGTCTGGCAGTCTCAAAGTGCTGCTATTTCCAATCAGGCTCCTCAAGATGTTCCCTGGTGGTGCTCCGGGCAACTGAAACCAGACCAGGCTTCCTTCCAGTTTATTCAGGGGCTGGTCCAATGCTGGGATATGTCATGGTGGCCTGAGAGCTTCTCAGCCTCCATTATTTAAAGCGATAGCACTCAGCTTTGTGCATTTTCCAGAACACAGTAATTCCAAGAAGACTTTTATAACATAGAGAACCTGGATCTTTTGTTCCATGGGGAGAGAATCTGTGGGTCTTCCCTGATGCCCTAATGCCGAAATCCTCTGATGCTGGACTCAGGTGCTGTTTGCATTGCAAATGCTCTCCTGAGGAATAGTAGTTTCTGGTCCACAGTCCCCTACCGACCCCACACCCAATGTATCCTACAAAAATGAAGTATATTGTGCTAAAGACTTATGTGACAGTAATTTATGTGTACAGATAGGTTTCATTTGTAATCAGCAACATCATTTTTTGCACTTCTGTGGGAATCATACTCAGGATTCAGACATGCCAGGCAGGCTGCTGCTCCCTAGGCTGGAGAACATCATTTTAAGGAGTTCAAACATGGCACAGAGCATCATTTACTGGATCATCTCCATGGACCAACATGTCTTTCAGTCACCAAACTAGAATGCCTTTGCTCTAGCTTCTGTCTGGAAAGGGTCTCTGTTCTCTGTGCTCTCTGTCTTGACCTCCCTACAGATTAGGATATTAATATTAATGAACTGATATTAATCAATATTAGGATATTAGAATAAAATCCCATAAATTGGCTTTCCACTGTTTTTAAGTACCTTTAATCAAGTCTTATTAAACATTGACATTTACAAGTTGACTCAGTTCAGACAAAAAAAAGTTGTATTTGGAAATATTCCAACATGTCAGGCAGGAGAAGAACAACAGAAGTTATGGAGAGGTAGACTAGTAAAAGCATGTATTCTTTAGGTTTTCTGTAGCTTCATGCTCTCTAAAAGATACTTCCATTCCTAGCTAGTTCTCCTGGAAAGAAGGAAGTTCCCAAAGTAGGGGTTTTAGGTAGACTTGGTTTCACTAAATTGGTTTTCTGTGGTTCTGGAAATTCTTTTATATCTGTATCCCAATCTGTAGTCCTCTCTGCCACTTTTATTGGAATCCCCATTCCAGAATGTATACAATGTTCCTTTTCCTGTTCTACTGCCAGACAGTATCTTTAACAGTCCCAATGAAGCAATTTATTCATTCTCTCTTTGTTGAGATTATTTAATTTTTTCCAGAAAAAAAAATTGTCCTAATTCTCTGGCAAGGGGACAGGTTGGGACTGTGCCTGAAAAAAATGATGCAATCATCCTAGATAGTGCTCACATATGCTAGCTGGTTTCCTCTTAGCTGCCTTCTGTTGTGGAATTCCAATCCAGGTGAGGTCATGTACAAGATATAGGGTTATCAAATTTATGCTTCAGTTGGTCAGACAAAGCAAAGAGTATGTATAAGAGAGTGCGGAGGTGGAAGGGGGCAGAGAGACAGAGCAGACAGGGAGTGGGGAGGGCAATCCCTCAGTCCTTCTGTGGCATGGAGTGGGGCTGCTATGAGCATGGTTTTCTGTTGTCCTAGACAGAAAATGCTTTATTGCATTCCTTGATATCTACCATGCTCCGACTCTGAAGGCTGCATTGCAGAGTCTGCTATTCCTTAGGCCAGAGACCTGCAGACATCTGAGATTATCTTGACTCAGAAGAAGGGCAGAATGGGTGGGGAAAGGATATCAATCTTTCTTATTTAGCCCTTAGACTCTTCCATAGGCTCCATGTTTGGGACCTGCTCTCCTGGTCTTGTGTCTCCTTCTACTCTCATACCCCTAATTCCATGCAACTAAATCCTAAGCAGCTGCTATCTTGGACTATGACTGTGAGCCATGCAACTCTAATGTTCTGAGAAGGTCACCGATGCACCTATTGGCTCTATCCAGCAGGTCCTTCTACACTCATTTTCACCCCTCAGCCTTCCCACAGTCAAGGAGGAAAATAGCATCCTGATTTTTTATATCTACATTTTAGGCCACTTCTCAGCCAAATGATACTCTTTCTTCATGCATTTGTGTTGGAAAGTGTATCCTCAGAGAAACAGGGAACATCTCATTGAGCCACGTGCCATAGTCATTCACGTACAGAATATTAGACAAATCACATTTTAGACCCCCTCATTTTATAGACAGGCAAAAAAGAATAAGGCAGATTTCCCAAGAAAATAATTAAATCACATCAGACTGACTGATTTCCACATCCATGTTTTCCTGCTGCCCCATTCAGCCTCCGCTCCCTGGTAATAAATCACAATGGGCAGGGAGCATACCTTCATGCGTTTGACATGGATTTGATCCCTAGCACCACATATGGTTTCCCAGATTCTGTCAGAAGTGCTCCTTGAGAACAGAGTCAGGAAAAAACTCTTTGTACTGCTGGGTGTGACCCAAAATCCAAAAATAAAAAAAATATTAACAGTATAAATATTTACTTGTTGGTAATCATGTGCTAGACACCATTGTGAGCATTTTGTATGTACAAGAACTTTATGAACGAGGCCTCACTGTCATCATCTTCTATAGAAGGGGAAACTAAGGCACAATAAGAAACAAAGAAATGAGAGGAGCAGGATTTGAATTAGATATTCTGTCCAAAACATTCACAGATTGTCCCCTCGGCTCTTGGACATCCTGCAATGACCTTAATTTTGACACATCTTTGGTATGGTGCTCCACAGACTATATGTTCCTTTATCTAATCAAAGATATTGACATACTGTGCCCATTTAATCACCATTAAAATGGCAAGAAAGAAAATGTCTGACAACCTATACTAATTGTGTGAGTCAGATGAGCTCTTTCTAGTGTTTTGCCAGTAAGGGATGTGTCCACACCCACACAGAAACTGCACAGAACTAACGGTTAGGCTCCATAGCACCCTTGCTGCTGCTGTCCACAAGGTCTGTAATCCAAGCACCCTTTGGAAGCAGAAGGCAGTTCTTTTCTTTCCTCACCATTGCCACTAAAATGTCATTCATCAGTATCTTTATTTGAAAGGAAGACATTGTGACTGTTTTTCATGTGAAGAAATTGAGACTTGGAGAAGTGACATGTTCCCTTCAAGAACTAGTGAGAAAATGCCAGGACTGGGCCTTGAAACCAGCCCCCTATTTTCAAACCTGCATTTTTTCCATTACACAGACTGCCCAAACTAAATGCTGAGGTGAGTCTCCACTGGGTTTTCATTCATTCAATGAGGTTGTCATTGGAGCTTCTATCTCAGTAGGCACTTGGTCAATATCTGAGAAGTGTTTTCAATACAAATGGAACATCTCCTGTTTAATTGCAGTCAATAACCAGTTTGGTTGTTCTTGGCAAAACCAGCACACACACAGGTAGTCTAAAAGGGTCTGCAAATGTTAGGTTCCTGTTGCATTTAGACTCATTTAGAACCTTCTGACCTCTGGTGAGGGTGACTTATTATTGAAAGAGCAAGCATCTGTTGCAAACCACAGCACCCAAAAGGAGAAAGAGAACAAAAGGGAATGCCCTGCCACAGAGGCAGGGTGGAATGGGGGGATGAGGGGTGGGAAGGATACAGGGATCAGTGGTGGTGGAGAATGGGCACTGGTGGAGGGATGGGTACTCGATCATTGTATAACTGAAACCCAAGCACAAAAATTTGTAAGTCTACAACTGTACCTCATGGTGTTTCACTAATAAAAATTTTAAAAAAAGAGCAAGCAGGGGGAAAAGAGAAAGGAAGGAAGGAAGGAAGGAAGGAAGGAAGGAAGGAAGGAAGGAAGGGAAGGAGAGAAGAAAAAAGAGGGAAGGAGGGAAGGAAGGGAAGGAGAGAGTAAACTATTGCACTGTTTACAATAGGTAGAATATGGAAAAAAACCTGAGTGCCCGAGAACAGATGACTGGTTAAAGGGAGGTAGGGAGGGAGGGAGGGAGGGAGGGAGGGAGGGAGGGAGGGAGGGAAGGAGGGGAAAAGAGGAAAAGAATGTTGAAGAAGCCAGCTTGATTTTTGTGAGTAGATTCTGCCTTAAATAAAAATTTAAAATTCTTTTATCTCATAAACTTTCATAGATGTTCTCTATGAATGATACAAAAACCTTTAGAAAGCAGACTCAAATCAAATCAAATCAAATCATCCTGTTATTCGTCGATTGCCTCGAGCAGGCCCCAGTAACGTCTCCTTCATCCTAGCCCTGAGATTATATTCAAGGCTCTTTAGGAAAAGAAAGCAGACTAAAGACATACAAACTCAAGATGGCACAGGACCTTTCTTTAAATTACATCTCTAAATTTATGAATTTATCTCTGTATAAATTTTATCTTTAGTTCCTTTTTATGTGTGCATGTGTCTATGTATGTGTGTGAGAGAAAGAGTGAAAGAGAGAGAGAGAGAGAGAGAGAACCAAATGGAATAATTATATTGTGCCATTGGAATGACAGGAAGTACAAAAAATTCTTTGTTCCCAAATGCATTGTTGGTTACAAAAGCCATAATTCACTGATGCAAATGGTAAGGGAGAAAATGGTCTCCCTCTAAAATCTCATGAGCTATCATCCAAGTACTAACCAGGCCCAACCCTGCTTAACTTCTGAGATCAGACGAGATCGGGGGCGTTCAGGGTGGTATGGCCATAGACTGGTTCAACCCTTTTGGAAAACAGTTTGGACGATTCTCAGAAAACTAGAAATTGAGCTTCCATTTGACCTAGCAATACTACTCCTGGGAATATACCCCAGAGAGGCAAAAAAATATAGTCGAAGTGACATCTGTACTTGTTTGTTCATTGCAGCACTGTTTACAATAGGTAGAATATGGGAAAAAAACTGAGTGCCCGAGAACAGATGACTGGTTAAAGAAACTTTGGTACATCTACACAATGGAGTACTATGTAGCTGTTAGAAAAAATGAAGTCATGAAATTTACATACAAGTGGTACTACATGGAAAATATCATGCTAAGCGAAATGAGCCAGAAAGAGAAGAGAGGGACAGACATAGAAAGATTGCATTCATCTGGGGAACATAAAGTTACAAAATAGGAGACTAACACCCAAGAATAGCTGTGATAAATACCAGGAGATTTACTCCATGGCTTGGAGGCCAGCCGGACACTCTAGGGGTAAAGGCAGCTCAGATAGAGAAGGGAGCACCAAATAAAGGGTGCTGGGAAGATCCGCCCAGGATAGGAGATGCATGCTGAAAGTAGACTATAGAATGAACATGATTGCCACCCAATGACTCTTTTGCAAGCCACAGCACCCAAAAGGAGAGAGAGAACAAAAGGGAGTGCCCTGCCACAGAGGCAGGGTGGGATGGGGGGATGGGAAGGTGGGAGGGATACTGGGATTGGTGGGGGAGGAGAATGGGCACTGGTGGAGAGATGGGTACTTGATCATTGTATAACTGAAACCCAAGCACAAAAATTTGTAAGTCTACAACTGTACCTCATGGTGTTTCACTAATAAAAATTAAATAAATAAATAAATAAATAAAATCTCATGAGCTAGTATAGAATAGGGTCAGGAGCAGTGAAGCAAGAGAGGATCCAAAAATGATTTGTACTTGAGATTTAAAACTCAGAAACTTTTCTAAGACTCCTCCCAAATAAAATTTTTACTCTGAGCATAGGCTTATTGAGGTGAGGAGGGAAAAGCATTTGCAACATAGCATTGGATCTAATGGGTAAAGAATGGATGAATTAGACCCCTACAAACCAGACCCGACAATGCCAATAAAAGAAGACTGGCATTGAAGTCTGAGGTTGTTTTCACTAAAGGAGGAGTTTTGCAAGGCAACAGTACATTTAGGGAATGCTTGATTCAGGGAACTGAGGCCATTCCATTGTCTCTAGAAAGAAGAGTGAGGAACATACAAACCTTGGGGATAAGTTTCCATAATGTACTTTGTCTAGGTGCATTGACTCTGCAAATCTCTGAGCTGGAGGAATCGTGTTCACACTTAAAATGAACTAGATAGCAGATATCTTCTTCATCTCAGAGTCCCTGAACCACCTATCATGTGTGAATCCTCAGTGCAAGTCAGTGAAATTCATAGAAAAAGAGGTAGATCATTTGGTGAGGTTCAGTGGAACACTGTGAAAGACTTTAAGTACTTTACTGTTCAGTGTTAAAGATCAGGAGATATATAATTCTGGGGACTCCAGTGGTCTCTGGGTCTTAATGTGGTCTTAATAGTTTGATTCAGAAATTAATATTATATAAATATAACTTCAAATAGTCACGAATAGACAAACACTTAAGTATAAAAATGTAATGGGAAGGGACTGAATATCTTAAACTTCAAACAATTGGACAATGAGTGTAAATTTGGTATGCACATGAAATGAAATATTCTCCTTCTGCTTCCTGCTCCGCCACTCCAGGAGAGGCTTACCTCAGGCTGGCATCAGTAGGCTTATCTGGAACTGAGAGCAGAACCCCTTCTTTCTGGACAACTTCCTGCTCTCTCCACACTCAGCCTGCACCATGTAAGTGGGCCTACACAACAGCTCCTGATCTTCTGCTTGCTACTTCACCATTCCACTTATTTTTCCTACTATTTTGTGAAAGTGGGCAGAGAAGAAATAGAGAAATCCCGGGCTAATCTCTCAGCATCTTCCAGGAGGTTTAACTGTAATGACTTATCCCCAGCACGGTAAGAGCGCTAGGAAATCAATGGGGAAAACACTTAGAAGCCCACCAAGTTCAATAAGTAAAAACAGAAACAATATAATCAAAGATATAAAGAACACTAGTAAATCCTTAGACAATGTCTTTAATGATGCCATGATGAGGATGTCCAACAAGCTTAAAAAATGATAGCACAGGTAGTCAACAAAGACAAGAAGGACAGGACAAACTTTCCAACATGTAGCATTGAGGTTGATACTCACTAAAAGTGTATATGGTTTCCCCTTACTTGATTCACGATCACGATCACGATCACGATCATCCTGTTGTTTGTCAATTGCCTAGAGCAAGCCCCAGTAACGTCTCCTTCGTCGTAGCCCTGAGATTTTAAAAAGTGCCATATTCAAGGCTCTTTCAGGGTTAGGAGAATGAGACCCATCATTGTTACTGGTATTTGGCACATTGGGTATGCCACGGGGAGTTTGCCAGACTCTGCTGTGTGGGCAGGTTACATTCGGTAGCCTTCGAGGTTGTTCAAAGTAAGAATGAGATAATAAGATGTCGCGCGACTGCACATGCGGCCACACACTTCCAGGAGCTGGGTTTTATAGTCTCTTGGCCATTGATGGGATTACATGGCGCTGGGGGTCAGTTGGTCGGTGTGACCCCTGCCTACTGGAGGATGGAGGATCTGGGAGGAGGATGCTTAGTCCCGATCTGAGCAGGCTTGGAGATCTCAGCCGTGGGACCCGCATGCCTTTGTTCCTCTGCCGGTATCTTCATGCGTGTGGAGAGTGGTCTCAGCATGGTTGTGGCTGGTTCTGGGGGTCTTCTGCTGCCGGAACTCTGCTTGGGGCGGGGAGGGAAACTCAACCCGCTCCCCTCCAAGGGACCCTGGGAGGACAGCCAGACACGAAGGCAGGAGACTCTGCACTGTTCTCTTCCCGGAGCTGGGTTTTATTACTTGATTAATAAATACATATTTACTGCTAGCTTGCTAAGGGATTTCATGCATTTTCCAAACTCACTTAATAATCATCATAAATTTGACTTTTATTGATTTATTATCTGATAATTCCATTTACCATTCCTTAAGTATTGTTAGAGCAGATAATATGACATTAATTTGTTATGTAATTGCTAAGGGGACAGGCCAGGGGATGGAAGGGAATCTGGGGATATTTGTGAAAGAAAGAGTGCATTAGTGGTGGGATTGGTGTTGTTTTTCTGAAGCAACTCTATTATGTACAACTTTTAAATAATGGTGTCTTAATAGATATTTAAAATAAATAAACAAACAAAATGAAATAGTCTGTAAGCATTAAAAATAATGAGGAGGAGGCTGAACTGAAATGATAGTACTTTCCTGGTATGCAGCTGACCCAGGTTCCATCCCCAGTACCCTATTCATCATTCATTCATTCATCATCCTGTTATTCGTCGATTGCCTCGAGCAGGCCCCAGTAACGTCTCTTTCATCCTAGCCCTGAGATTATATTCAAGGCTCTTTAGGAGAATGAGACCCATCATTGTTACTGGTATTTGGCATATTGGGTACGCCACGGGGAGTTTGCCAGACTTTGCCCTGTGGGCAGGCTACATTCGATAGCCTGCAAGTTTGTCCAAAGTAGGAATGAGATAATAAGATGTCATAAAAAGATGTCCTGTTCCGGGAGCTGGATTTTATAGTCTCTGAGTCTTGGCCGCTGATAGGATTACACGGCGCCAGGGGGCCAGGTGGTGGGTGTGATCCCCGCCTACTGGAATTTGGAGGATCTGGGTGGATGATGCTCAACTCCAATCCGAGTAGGCTTGGAGGTCTCGGCCCCGGAACCTGCGTGGCTTTGTCCCTCTGCCAGTACCTTCATGTGTGTGGAGAGTGGTCTCGGCATGGTGGTGGCTGGTCCTGGAGGTCTTCTGCTGCCGGAGCCCTGGTCGGGGTGGGGAGGAAAGCTCAACCCGCTCCCCTCCAAGGGACCCCGGCGAGGAACAGCCAGGCTCAGGGGCAGGAGACTGCACTGGTCTCGTCCGGGAGCTGGATTTTATAGTCTCTGAGTCTTGGCCGCTGATGGGATTACACGGCGCCAGGGGGCCAGGTGGTGGGTGTGACACACCCACCAGTACCCTATATCATTCCCTAAACCAGCCAGGAGTGGTCCTGAGTGTAGAGCTAGGAGTAAATTCTGAGCTTGTGTGACCCAAAACTTAAAAAGACAACCTCCACCAATAAATAAAGAATATGGTTACTTGATGACATGAAGAAAATTTGCAAATGTTAGTGAGGTAAAGATAAAATACTGTATAATTCATTGGGCAATTATTAGGCACTATGCTGTACTTCTTATTTAATATCTACTTCCTTTGCTGTAGACAGAAATCTATTAGTGCTAAAGCCAACAGGCATCTAATATAAATCTTATTTGACATCTAATACAAATATTTGCATATTAATTTATTTTTAAAATAGCTCAAACAGACATATTTTATTGGTCTGCTTTACATATCCGAAGACACTTGCTGATGACTGATAAGATAAAGCCTGACGCTTATGATATCCAGCTGCTACTGCCCTTCAGGGTTCTCAGACTCAGACCCTGCCCTCTATACAGCTGAGCAACATCAAGTGGGCATTGAAGTTCCCTTTCAAAATCCTCCCTGGAATTCTTTCTCCCCTTCATATCTGGTTGGTATTACTTGTGCCCACCATAGTCTGTAGTATCTAGAGAAGTTCATGCTATGAGGAATATCCCTGCTTATGCAACCCTGTCCAAATACCACCTAATAAAATCTGTTATTTATTATTGTCTTTTGTGTTCCTATCATTCCCTTAGATCCATCCCCAAAGACTCTCAAATTAAGCCTATGTACAAATGGAGAGAGGTGAGACTTGGATTAATACTAGATCTGGTACACAGAAACCCATCCATGCCCTTGGGATTTGTGCATACAAAGACAAGCAGGATGTCCTCCAGAGAAACAGACGCATCCTGGTGACGTCCTGATGGTATCATCACAAGAGTCCTCCCAGATTCCTCAAATAACCCAACTGAGGAGTTTGTTACAGAGAATCCAGGGGTGAAGTAGTAGCATGAATAGTGAGTTACAGGCTCGCAGTTGCAAGAACTTCTGAATATAAAGACACTATCAAGCTGAATATGTCTATAAGTCTGAATACAAATATTGATTAACAATGGAGCACAGGACGATATCAACGTGGTGTATTAATCTGCACAAGATCCTGCTGACAGTCTCTGAGAGCCCCACTCAATGTACCATAGAGTTAACTCCTTCTCAGGGAACTGAAGGATCCATTTTCACCTAACAGTTTGAGTGGCTGGTCATTAGTCCTTGATCCTTATACACACAAAGTCATGTGTGCTCTGCTCTGCTCAGATATAACAATTGCACAGAGAAATGTATTATTTCTAGGTCTACGTCAGTTTTGGCTTGTTGAAAGGAAACAAAGACTTTGAGTTCCATTTACTGATCTCACTAGGCTTCTTCCATGAGGAGAAAGTAAACAGAAGATGACTAAATATTTGTGGCATCCAAGCTGTGCACCATCAGAACCAGATTCCTGGAAAAACATATGAGGGAGGAAAACCGAAGGACTCTTAAAGCAATATTCACTTAATTTATTGAACAGCTGCTATGGGTTAGTAGCAAACAGCACACAATCTCTTGAATCTTCACTGCAATGTAAAAACAGCAATAAAAAAACAAAGTTTCCAATCTCTACTTGCACACTTATTTGCAGTGTGGTCTTTCTATCCTCTCCAACAAAAAGTTTAACCAACACCCTGACTCTGTTCCTGGTCATTTGACCCACTTCAGCCAATAAGACTTTAGCAGTAAAGGCATGCACTTAAAAAAAAGCTTCAAGAGCTGTTGCTCACTGTGGTTTGTCCTCTTACTGCCGGGTTTCATCTGACAAGCTCAGGAAAGTCCAGTGGATATTTGAGAGATGACAAGGAGAATCCAGTCATTCCAAATCTCCACAGCTATAGCCCTAGACACAAGGGTCAGAATTACAAAACCAATGACAACCACAATGTGTTTCCTGAGAATGTTTAGGGTGTGGGGGAGGACTGTTACACAGCAAATGTTAAATGATATAGTAACAATCCTTAAATTGGGGTTAAATACAAAACGCGTTATATTTAGAGGTAGGGCTTCATGCGAGGTCAGTGGTAATGGACTCTGAAGAGGAAAATTGACTTTGCTTTGGTTTTCTGAGGTCTGAAAAATTTACTTTAAGAGTGGACTTAGCTGATTCCTCGAGAGAGGGGAATAATAAGACAGAGAAACTGGAGCACTGAAGAACCCTGATTATTTCTTTTCTTAATTTCTCAACCATCACAGTCTTTAATCTAACTCAGCATATGATCCCACTAGAGAAATAAAACAGACTGATGTAGATGAATTTGGATATCATGCAACATAAAATTGCTTAAATGTATCTAAACTCTACTATCATTCTACATTTATATTATGGATCTCTGTAACAGCTTATGAGCTGGTACTGGTACCGGGTGTAGATCATCCTCTGAGTAGCATAGCTGCAAAGAGGACAAATGCTGTAGCTATGATTCACATAGCCTCTGGCCTAGACACATCAACTCTCATCTGTGATATGAGCCTAACTACTAAGAATTTTCTTTGACTAATTAACTCAATGGCCTTTCTTCAGTTTCCAATTAAAGACCTCTGGGGAAAAAAATCAAATAATGAGAAAACTTTATCCCGGACAAATTTCTAATTTAAGAAGGGAAGGGTGATGAAAAACAAAAATATTCATTCTCAATATTTAGCAATTTATTGTCTCGGCAAAAGAAATGTCCTAGAAAATATTGCTTTACATCTATCTGTGAGCCACAGCCTTGAGAGAAATCTGATCTGAGTGCCAACCCTATCTTAAACACTGGTGCAAGAATATCTGGGTGATGCTGTGCTGCGTGTGGAAGGTGGAATCCAGGAACAGCACTCCAGTGAGCAGAACAATGCACCCTATACTATGAAGCTCTTTCCCTCTATTGAACCATCATTTAATTAACAAACTGCAAGCGGTAGGGTGCTTGCCTTGCACGCAGCCAACAAGGTCGACCCAGAGTTCGATTCCTCCACCCCTCTCGGAGAGCCCGGCAAGCTACCGAGAGGATCTTGCCCGCACGGCAAAGCCTGGCAAGCTCCCCGTGACATATTCGATATGCCAAACACAGTAACAACAAAGTCTCCAATGGAGACATTACTGGGTCCGCTCGAGCAAATCGATGAACAACGAGAGGACAGTGACAGTGACAGTGATATAAATATAAAGAATATAAAGGGTATCACTTCTGTAAAAATCTGGAGTGCTTTAAGTGCTTTAAGGAGTGTCCTCTGAAGCATCTTCCTAGAGAGTGTCTTACAGCATTAATAGTTTCTTCTCTCTGATGAGAGAAAAATTTTACAATTTTGCAATGCTTTATAGAAGGGGAAAACTGGGAAGAGCAGCTGATTTGTCAAAGAGGCAGGGCTGCTAGAGTTTCTTTGCAGTAAAGCTGCTTTGGGTCCTAGAACATTCTAAAGCCTATTTTCCTTCACTCCGAATCACCCTTTCAGTCACTACCCAAACTGGAATTTGGAACATTATACTGGACATATTTCTTGCAATATCTGTTTTCCCTGGTCACTAAGTGTAGCTCTGTCTCTGAAATATTTTTTCTACATTTGTTTGAACCCAGGTCAGCAGCATGCAAGGCAGATGCCCTACCTGCTGTACTATCTCTCAGGCCCCAAGACACATTTTAAAAATTACATTTACTTTTTAAATTTATTTTTTAGTGAATTATTTTCATTATTACTTGGTTTACACCCAGTGGAGTTCAGGAGTTACACCTGGCTCTGCACTTAAGAATCACTCCTGGCAATGCTCCGGGGACCAAATGGGATGCCAGGGGTTGAACCCATTCAGTTCAGCCTCATGCAAGGCAAAATGCCTTACCTGCTATACTATCACTCTGTCCCTGGATTTTCAAAATATTAAATTTTTTTTTATTAAGGTTCTGTAGGGCTGGAGTGATAGCACAGTGCTAGGGCATTTACCTTGTGCACCGCTGGCCCGGCTGACCTAGGGTTTGATTACTCCACCCCTCTCAGAGAACCTGGCAAATTACCGAGTGTATTTCTCCCCCACTGCAAAGCCTGACAAGCTCCCCGTGGGTTATTGGATATGCCAAACACAGTAACAACAAGTCTCACAATGGAGATGTTACTGGGCCCGCTCGAGCAAATCGAAGAACAACAGGAAGACATTTATTCCTACTTCAAATTATGCTGAAAGGTACGAGAACCTCCCCTACAACTCTTCCCCCACTGCCTTGCACCACGTTCCTCCCTCAGAATGCTCAGCCTTCTCCCACAGACAGGCCCATCGTGTCCCACACCCCTGCGCATAGCACACACACACAGTCTCTCTGATCAGCCCAGGCCCCCCCTGAACCAGGGGTCACTCCTGAACTGCTTGGTCACTCTGGCCGGGGAGAAATCAAGCCCACTATAGCCCAGAGCAGCTCTGGTCCCAAGAAGGAGGTTCAGTTGGTAGACACCCTTAGAGGAAAAAAAAACGCCCCAAAGCTTGCTGTGCCTGGATGTGGCATATCTGTGTCCCAACGTGGGTCCCAATTCTGCCACCTTCCCAACTCCCGTTGAGGCAGACCCTGGTCTAGGCACCCCTGTGTCCCAGGAAGCGTCTGGCAGAGCACTTTCCTGGCGGCCCCTCCCCGCCCCTGGGCTTCCCTGGCCGCCCACCCTCAGCACTGAGGCTGCTGTTTCTCTGCCCCAGGTACAAAGTGGACGTCACTCCCTACCCCACCATCAGCAGCAGCAACAAGTCGCTGCTGGCTACGGAGGCCTTCAAAGTGTCCAACCACTCCCCCCAGCCAGACAGGCGGGATGCAGGGAGAGGTGGGGGAGCTAAAACTGGGAGGGCTGAAGGCCCCCAGCAGTAGAGACAGGAGACCGGCCCTCCAACCGTTGAATGCCAGCCCTCCATGTGCCTCAGTCTCCCCACCTGTCCCGTGTGGTCACACGGAGCGGGAGGGTGCTGCAAGGGTAGAGGCAGGAGCGTGGCCGGTGGCGTGAATGGTCTCGAAGCTGACCTGAGAAGTGTAAGGGCCTGGAAGTTTCCCAGCTGGCCGCAAGGAAGCTCGCTGCTGCCACCCACCCCCCACATTGTACCTGACTCCAGGAAATGCCTCCTGTAGGGGGACATTAAATGGTGCCAAGTCTCCAAAAGAAACACACTTGCTGGCTTGGGTCAGGGGACCCCGGAGTCTAGACCAGGACAGGAGCTCATTTGCCGCTGGTAGCCCATTTGGTGACTAGAGCGATAGCACAGGGGTAAGGTGTTTACCTTGCACAGGGCAGCCAGCTACCGAGAGTATCTCACCTGCGCTGCAAAGCCTGGCAAGTTCCCTGTGATGTAGTCGATATGCCAAACACAGTAGCAACAAGTCTCATGATGGAGACGTTACTGGGTCCGTTCAAGCAAATCAATGAATAACGAGAGGACAGTGACAGTGACAGTGACACATATTTCACTTTAAGCCTTGATTATAATTGTCTGAATGATTTCAAAAAGATAAAGTACTCTTTCTACCTTCATTTTGTCACTACATAGTTATCATTATTAGTCACTACCACTTTTTGTGTCCCAGATATTGTGCTAAGTACTGAATTTGCAACCTGTAAGATAGATAGTTATACTTTTTCTCAAGGGCTAGAGCGATAGTACGGTGGGTAGGGCATTTGCCTTGTACGTGGCTGATCTTCTATTCTTCTGCCCCTCTCGGAGAGCCGGGCAAGCTACCAGGAGTATATCGCCCACAGGGCAAAGACTGGCAAGCTCCCTGTGACGTATTGGATATGCCAAAAAACAGTAACAACAAGTCTCACAATTTGTTGTGAGATGTTACTGGTGTCCGATCGAGCAAATCAATGAACTTTGGGAGGACAGTGCTATACAGTGCTATTTTTTCTCAAAAGTTTGTTATGAGAAAAAAATACAGAAAGGTTGAACAGATTGCACAATGAATTTTCAAACATCTACCAGTTTTTATGTGTTGACTTTTATGTTTTATCACATATCTCTCCATCTTTCCATTTTTTCTCAATTCCAAAGCAAGTTCATCTATCAAAACAAATTGACTCTAAAATGATTTGCCATAAAAGTTACAAAATAAAGCTTAACATATGTTCAACTTTTTTTTTGCTTTTTGGGTCACACCCGGCGATGCACAGGGGTTACTCCTGGCTCTGCACTCAGGAGTTACTCCTGGCGGTGCTCAGGGGACCATATGGGATGCTGGGAATCGAACCCGGGTCGGCCGCGTGCAAGGCAAATGCCCTACCCGCTGTGCTATCTCTCCAGCCCCATATGTTCAACCTTTAATGTAATATGTACTTATAGTAAAATCACATGTCTCAAGTATATTATTGATGACTGCAATTGACAACTATTATATTGCAGATTATTTTTAAACCAGAAAAATCAACCCTTCCCAGATACTCTCCAAGCTCTGGAGACCATCTCTATTGATTATTGCTCTACACTGTAGCACTGTCCTCCCATTTTTCATCGATTTGCTTGAGTGGGCGCCAGTAAGGTCTCCATTGTGAGACTTGTTACTGTTTGTGACATATCGAATACGCCATGGGGAGCTTTCTAGGTTCTCCCATGCTGGCAGAATACTCTTGGTAGCTTTCCGGGCTCTCCAAGAGGGATGGAGGAATCAAACCCAGGTTGGTCGTGAGCAAGGCAAATGCCCTACCCGCTCTGCTATCACTCCAGCCCCTATTGATTATTAATTTTAAGAAATGAGGATAGCAGATATTTTAAAAAATAAACAATTGGTTCCTCATATCAAAAACTTAAAACCTCGTTTTTTGTCTAACTTAAGAGTTATTCTGCGGGCTCTATTTTTTGTGGTGAAACCAAATGCCCTTACCAATATTACACTGCCTATTGAAAATCCAAAGATCATACTAATAAGTAAATCTTGGGGGGAGGGGTTTTCTTTATGGATATGAGCATATAAAAGAATTCTAAAGATCAGCAAAATGATAATTGAGTAAACTTTCCTCAATATAGTTAAGCCATTTACCATAACCCCACACCAAGCATTATTCTCAAAGGGGAAAAACTAAAAGCCTTCCCTCTATGATCAGGGACAAGACAAAGATACCCACTCTTGCCACTTTTATTCAATATAGTACTGGAAGAACTTGCTATGGCAGTTAGGGAAGAAAAAGATATGAAGGGCATCCAGGTAGGAAAGGAAGAAATAAAGCTCTCACTATTTGCAGATGACAAGATAGTATACTTAGAGAACCTTAAAGCCTCTACCAAGAAGCTCCTATAAATAATAGGCTTACATAGTAAAGTATCATGCTACAATATCAATGCCCCACACTCCATGGCTTTCCTATAGGCAAATAATGAAAGAGAAGAAAGTGATATAAAAAAAAATCCTATTCACATGTCTGTGCAAAACACTACTTTAAGACAATTAAGAGGACAAGATGAAATGGAAATACATCCCCTGCTCATGGATTGGGAGAATTAACATTGTCAGAATGGCATTACTCCCCAAAGCATTATACAGATTCAATGTGATCCCTATATGGATATCCATAGCATTTTTCAAAGAAATTGATCGAACTTTCCTGAAATTCATATAGAGTTATAAGCCCCCACTAATAGCTAAAGCAATTCTTGGGGTGGGGGTAAGGAGATGGGAGGCATAACCTTCCCAACTTCAAACTGTACTACAAAGCAGTAGTAATTAAAACAGCATGGCATTGGAATAAAAACAGATCTGCACACCTATGGAATAGGGTTGAATATCCTTACATACACTAATATATATAATATATAATATATATAATACTTTGGCATCTTCCAGGGGCTCAAAAACTCTATTCACGGGGGCTAGAGAGATAGCACAGTGGGTAGGGCATTTGCGTTGCATGCAGCCGATCCAGGTTCGATTCCCAGCATCTCAAATGGTCCCTTGAGCACCGCAAGGGCGTAATTCCTGAGTGCATGAACCAGGTGTAACCCCTGTGCATTGCCGGGTGTAACCAAAAGAGAAAAAAAACCAAAAATCTACTCATAAGACATTTGCATTCCTATGTCCGTCCGTTGCAGCACTGTTCACAATTGCCAAACTATTGACATAATCCAAATGTCCAAGAATATATATATATATATACATATATATTACTCAGCTATAAGAAAAGATGGAATCATGAAATTTGCTGCTTCAAGGATGGAGCTGGAGAATTATGGATTATTAGAATTTCCACATGTGGTGACCTCATGTTTATAATTAACATCATTTAGCTCTAAGTATTGTTTTGAACGTTTTTACCATGCATATATGTAACTTTAAACATGCCAAATTCCCAAACTAATCGTTCATGTAGTTACTACGGCCACTATGGCTACTGGAATTTATGACTGGTTTTAAAGGGAGTAGGGAGGTAGCTCCAGTGGTAAAGTTTCCTACATGTGAGACCCTGAGTTCAGCCCCCCCAAAGCATTATCGGGTGTAGCTTTGGAAACTCCTGAGCACTACTGGATCAGAGCACTGCACCTCTGATCTGCGCACTACTCATCAGGGTCCATATAAATAGGCTGAGCATCTGTGAGAGTGGCCCTTTACAAAAAATAAGACATGGTTAAAGAAATATTAATATGATAAATCAGAATGCTAGCTATCTCAAGAATGCCTCATGTAGTGATAAACACCTCCTTGGAGGATTATTATTTATCAGCATCCCCTAAAATACTTCCCTAATGGTTACTATGTATAGACATTTAAAGCTTTATTATTCCCAAGTTGTTAGGCCCTTTTAGACTTTCAAGTTGATTAAAAACTTAGAATCCACACATATGAAACATGCCATTATTATCATTCCCTTTAAACAAGCAAATTAGGCTTGGAGTCTAAAGAAACTTCCCAATTCTGTTAGCATGAAAACTAGGACTTTACCCTCCTATCATGAGCCTAATGCCCCACCCCTTGTTCAGTCTTTAACTTCTCACTTGCTCACTTTAACTCCAAAGAATAAACACTTGACAGTGTTTGGTCACTAGAACGTTCTTGACCAGCCACTGCCTGGAATAGGATCAGAATTTTATGTGAACTATTTGGAGACCAGTGATGAGCATTTCAGTGGTATGAGCATTCAGTCATGTTCAAAACATCTGAGGGACTGAACTATGTTTATCCAGACCTGGAAATTCCAGTGTTCAAAACTTTTCCTGGAGTACTCTGAAGGGGTTCATCTTTGCCAGAGAATGTTCCTATAAGATTGCTGTGGAGTCAGAGGCAAGCACCACCCCTAGTCTGTACGTGAGGGAACGGCGGCAGCTGCTTGTTCTGCTTAGGCTCTCAGGCAGGCTCCCGGGGTATGGGAACACATTGTTTCCATCCAAATTCTGACGAACTGTTCAGTTATTGAATAGCATTCTATCACTTGACTGGGCCATCTAGATTTCCAGGAAGTTCAGAGTGGTTTGTGAACTAGCCCAGGGATTGTAACCCTATGTTTGTTGCTTCTGTCTTGGTCACAAACTCCACCACACAGACCTTATGGTCTGTTTCCTAACCCTGCTCTCAGCACACGTGAACACACTGCTTCTGGACAGAATGACAAATGACAGCGACTCCATCACTGAATGTCTCCACCTCTGAATGTTTGTGATAGCAACAGCCTCCAAAGACATCCATCCCTGGATGGGTTAGTACGGTCTTAGAGAGCAAACTACTTACTACAAGCTTAATAACTTAGTTTTATCTTAGTTCCTGAGATTGTTTCCCTTTCACTGTCTCCAAAATTTACAAAATCCTGCAATAAATACTTTAGCTTTAAATAAGTCATTTTCCATATTCCCCATGTTATTTACTAAAGCTGCCAGAACAAAGTCCCATAAGTTGAGTGTCTTGCACAACAGAAATTTATTGCCCCATAGCTCTGGAGACTATAAGTCTGAGATCCAGTTATCAGCAGCATTGTTTTCTTTTTTTCTGAGATATATCTACTTGGCTTATAGACATTCATCTTCTCCCTGTAAATTCATCTATGTGTGTTTCCCAACCACCTTTTTTTAATTAGGATTCAGTCATGTTAGAGTCCACCAAGTGATTTCAGATGAACTGAATTATCTTTTTATAGACTCTCTAAATACAGACATATTCTAAGGTACAGGTTTTAGGACTGGAACAAAGAGATTTTAAGGAAATGTGATTCGGCCCACAAGAATTCCTTGCTCCAAAAAATGTGAGAGGATTTGATAATTAGTGAAACATCTGCAAAAGGAAAGGATATTTGGGGGAAGAGAAGTGTAGCTGAAAATATTTTCTCCCTGTCTGAAAAGTAGACCCCATCCACACACTGCACAGTAGTTTCTAAGGAAATACTCTCGGAGCTTGTCGGGCTCTCCGATAGGGGCCGGGGAGATCTTCCTGTATAATAAGTTCTAATTCATTTAAGCACTTTTTATTTTTATAAAAATTATTTTGGCTGAAAATACAAAGACAGCCTACAGAATGGGAAAGGATATTCACCAAATACACATCCAACAAGGGGTTGATATCAAGGATATACAAGGTACTGGTTAAACTCCACAAGAAGAAATCACCCAACCCCATCAAAAAATGGGGCGAGGAAACGAACAGAAACTTTTGCAAAGAAGAAATCCGAATGGCAAAAAGGCACATGAGAAAATGCTCTACATCACTAATCATCAGAGAGATGCAGCTCAAAAAACAATGAGATATCATTTCACACCACAGAGACTGGCCCACATCCACAAGAACAAAAGCAACCAATGCTGGCGCGGATGGGAATGCCGGCTGGTCCAACCCTTTTGGAAAACAGTATGGACGATTCTCAAAAAATTAGAATTTGATCTGCCATTTGACCCAGCTATAGCACTCCTGGGAATATATCCCAGACAGGCAAAAAGGTATAGTCGAAGTGACATCTGCAATTGTTTGTTCATTGCAGCACTCTTTACAATAGCCAGAATCTAGAAAAAACCTGAGAGCCCAAGATGACTGGTTAAAGAAACTTTGGTACATTTACACAATGGAGTACTACTTAGCTGTTAGAAAAGATGAAGTCATGAAATTCACATACAAGTGGTACTACATGGAAAGTATCATGTTAAAGCAAAATGAGTCAGAAAGAGCGGGATAGACACAGAAAAATTACATTCATCTGGGGAACATAAAGCAACAAAACGGGAGACTAACACCCAGGAATGGCTGAGATTAGTACCAGGAATTTTGCTCCATGACTTGAAGGTCAGTCACACGTGTTAGGTGAAAAGGAAGCTCAGATAGAGAAGAGAGCACCAAATGAGAGAGCTCCCAGGGTGGGAGAAGCATGCTAAAAGTAGTCTATAGACCAAACATGATTGCCACTCAATGCCTCTCTTGCAAAACACAGTACCCAAAAGAAGAGAGAGAGAACAAGGGGGAATACCCTGCCACAGAGGCAGGGTGGCACGGGGGGGATGGGGGGTGGGGGGGGATGCTGGGACCCGTGGTGGTGGATGATGGGCACTGGTGGAGGAATGCGTACTTGATCATTGTATAACTGAAACCCAAGCACAAAATTTGTAAGTCTATAACTGTACCTCATGGTGTTTCACTAATAAAAAAAGAAAAATAAATAAAAAAATTATTTTGGCTGGAATGATAGCACAGCGGGTAGGGCGTTTGCCTTGCATGTGACTGACCCGGGTTCAATTTCTCCATGCCTCTCAGAGAGGCCAGCAAGCTACCGGGAGTATTCCCCTGCACAGCAGAGCCTGGCAAGCTCCCCGTTGGTGTATTCGATATGCCAAAAACAGTAACAACAAGTCTCACAATGGAGATGTTACTGGTGCCCACTTGAACAAATTAATGAACAACGGGAGGATAGTGCTACAGTGCTATGGTTCTTATGAAAATTACTTTTTAATTTATCCTTTTTTGATACTGTCATTATTTTGTTGCATTAAATTGACAGTTCACAAAAGCAGCATTATAAAATAATTATTGTAATGAAAATAAGCATTAGCTCAAAATAATATCATATTATTAGTATGCAAAAAAAAGAACTAGTTTAAATATAGCATTAAGTCTGCATGTGCGAGAGCAAGTGATAAGAAAATAGACTTCATATATATAACCTCAATTAAAGAATTGATTGGGCATCTATTTTTAAATGAATTCCACTGACCAAAAAGATTTGTTTCTATAGTGACTGCCTGTTAAAACTTTCTCAAATAGTAAAATGAAGACATTTTAAATCATTTTCCAATAGTGATTTCCTTTTAAATAAACCCATTGAGTATTTTCTCTAGAACAAGCACTTCTTTTACTTTCCAATTTTAAATTAAATATTTTTAATAAAAGGAGGACTCTAAGGTTTTTAAATCAACATTAAAAATCTTCTCCAAAACACAAACATATTTGAGCCAAGTATTTTTCTAAAGTTTGGAAGACCAGTTTCATAGTTTTGACACATTAATTCTCAAGAAGAAATAAAATAAGCATGTGGAAGTCATTAGTACTGCTCACTACCTATTTTCAGTCTTTGCTTTTTATGTGTATGATGGAATTGCATTTCTCTGCTACTTTTGAAGTGAGGTATAACCATGTGGTATGCCTCAACCAAAGAAATAAGAGTGGGAAAAATAATAAACCAGTGTGCAATTTGCCATACTATTTCTCCTTCTGCTGTTATGACAACTTGTCAAAGGCTCCAGAAAAGGCTATTCCACTAGCCTGAATCACAGAGTCAGAAAGACATGCCCCAGACTCTTCAGCTTATTTTCTTTGCTCATGACCTTTGCTGGGTGACATTTGGGGTTCATTTACTATTGAAGTATAATTTGGCCTACCTTGAGTGATACCTAGTGGCTTGGATGAGTCAGATTACTAATAGTTCATAATACGGAAGAACATCATTGGGTGTGGTAGTAAGCTTGATTATGCTGGATTAAGCAACTAATGTGCTAACTATTCAATTCACTCTTTTTTAAAAAATTTTTATTCTTAGAATATGAGTGGTATATTTCAGAAATAAATGGTGGTAACCTTTTTTCTGTTGGAAATTTAGAGTGCAGGAGACAAGGTGTTTATTTTAGTCAACAATTATTGGAAGGTTAAGATTGGAAACTGTGTGTCAAGATGAGGAAACATGGAAAACGAGCTAAGCATGGACTGAAGAAAGTTGTCAAATAAAGTAAAAGAAGTCACTTTTTAATGTCAGTGTTCTCATTACTCAATATTCAACATTATGCATACTAATCATGCAATAACACAGGAAATGTGCTTAAATTAGAAATTAAATACCCATATTTTACCTGCTCTTTTAGCTCCTGCTGTCAAAGTGTTGGTAGAAAGCATGAGATTTTTGTGGAAGTTTATGTTCATTTTCTCTCCCCATTTTTGATGGGGTTGGAGGTTTTTTTCTTGTAAAGTTCTACTAGAGTCTTACATATCCTGTATCTGATGGATATTGAGTAAATAAGTTTTCCCATTCTGTGGGCTGTCTCTGTATTTTGGTCACTATTTCTTTTGAGGTGCAGAAGCTTCTTAGTTTAATGCAGTCCCATTTGTTTATGTCTATTTCCACATGCTTGGTCAGTGGTGTTTCATCCTTGAAGATGCCTTTAGCTTCGATGTCATGAAGGGTTCTGCCAACATTTTCGCCCATGTACGTTATGGACTCAGGTCTGATATTGAGGTCTTTAATCCATTTTAATCTGAATTTTGTGTCTGGCATTAGACAGAAGTCTGAGTTCTTTTTTTTATATATAGCTGTCCAGTTTTCCCAGCACCACTTATTGAAGAGGCATTCCTTGCTCCACTTCATATCTCTTGGTCCTTTATCAAAGATTAAGTGATTTGAGGGTCTGTGTCAGAATATTCAACTCTATTCCATTAGTCTGGGAGTCTATTTCTATTCCAATACCGTGCTGTTTTAATTACTACTGCTTTGTAGTACAGTCTGAATTTCTTTTTTCTGAAGAATTGCTTTAGGTGCTAGTGGGGGTTTATTGTTCCATATGAATTTCAAGAGCATTGTCTATATCTTTGAAAAATATCATGAGTATCCTTATAGGATTGAATCTGTATAATGCTTTGGGGAGTATTCTATTTTGACAATATTATATTATTATAGTATTCTGACAATATTAATCCTCCCAATTGATACAAACGTCCAAAAGGCACACACACACACACACACACACACACACACACACCCCACTCCACACCACTAATCATCAGGGAATGAAAATCAAAACAACAATGAGATATCATCTTATACCACAGAGACTGGCACACATCAAAAAGAACAATGACAGCCAGCCAGAGCTTGCGATGATGTGGGGAAAAAGAGAGAGTCATTCATTGTTGGTTGGAATGCCTACTGGTCCAGCCTTTTTGGAAAACAATATGGGCATTCCTTCAAAAACTAGAAATTGAGCTTCCAAATGGCCCACTTCTGAGAATATACCCTGGGGGTGGGAAAAATCACAGTAGAAATGACATCTGCACATGTATGTTCATTACAGTACTGTTCACAATAGCCAGAATCTGGAAACAACCCGAGTGCTTGAGAACAGAGGCTGGTTAAAGAAACTTTGGAGGGGGTATGGTATCACCCAGCAGGTCAATCTGTACCTGTGGGGTGAGTGCATCAGCAATCTGATGGTTCCTTCAGGCTTCCTGATACCCCCAAATTGTTGCTGTGCCTCTGGCCAGATCCCAACAATGTGGGACTAAGTTTCCTGAGAAATTAAATGGCCAAAAGTTAGGTATGTGGTAGTCACGCCCACAAACTACCTCCGGCTCAGCTAAACAAGCTCATTTATCAGAGATCCATAAATAAATTTCCAAAGAGATCAAAAGCAGGCCATGTTAGTGCATTAGTGACCATGATTCAGATTCACAAATGAATCTCAGAGGAGAACAGCACACCGCAGCGATGTCTCCCAACCCTGCTCCAGGCTAATTTCACCATGGCACCTTAGAGAGGGGCAAGTGTGTCCTTCTGCCTGCCCCAACTGAACCCCAGCAGCTGCAAACCTCCAGAACCCAGTTGCTGCCACACTCACAGCTGACCTTCACAGACTAGTCTCAAGTTCCCCAGGCATGAGAAATATGCTAAAAAAACCCAGGTATGCAGAACCAATGACTGAAAACTCCAGGCTTCATGGAGATGGGGATGGGAGAGCTCCCACCAGGTCCCCACCCTTTCGATTTCTTGGCAGTTAATGCCCACGAACTGCTCTGGGCGCCATTTAAGGGCATTAATGGCCACGATTCAGAGACTTACAAATGATTCTCAGAAGACAGCAGCATGCCACAGGTATGCTTCCGGACTCCAAATATTTAAAACTTTTAGCATTCCAGGAGCATGAAGCCATTTTAGCAGCTATGTGACACCTCTTAGTATTCATGGCAAGCAATACAAAAATTTAGCATTGGCCTAAGGAGCAGATTGGGATGGTGGTGGGAAGATTCAAAGTAATGGTGGCATAGGGGCTGGAGTGATAGCACAGCGGTAGGGCATTTGCCTTTCATGGGGCTGACATGGCCAACCCAATTTCGATTCCTCCCCCCTCTTGGAGAGCCCAGTAAGCTACCGAGAGTATCTCGCCTGCACGGCAAGGCCTGGCAAGCTCCCCGTGATGTATTCGATATGCCAAACACAGTAACAAGAATTCTCACAATGGACATTACTGGGCCCGCTTGAGCAAATTGATGAACAATGGGAGGACAGTGCTACAGTGCTACAGTGGTGATGTTATTGCTATTGAAATATTAAATGTAAACAATTATTGTAAACAGCTTTATGAAAAATTAAAATTTTTTAAAAAGTAAAAATAAAAATTAAAGAAACTTTGGTACATCTAGACAATAGAATACTAAGCAGATGTTAGAAAAATGAAGTCATGAAATTTGCTTATAAGTGGACATGGAGAGTATCATGCTAAGTGAAATTTGTCAGAAAGAGAGGGACAGACATAGAATGACTGCAATCAATTGTGGAATATAAAATAACATAGTATGAGACTAACACCCAAGGACAGTAAAGACAAGGGCCAGTAGAATTGATCCATGGTTGAGTGAGCAATACAGGACATCCTGACCCCACGCCAGGCTGGGGGCACTCGGAGTGGATTAAGTTGAGTTTCCCTCCCTGCCCCAAGCAGAACCCAACACAGCTGATTATCTCCAGAACCCTATGAAGCCATGCTCGAGGCCACTCTCCACAGGCTCAGACGAGCCTCATTTATGAAGCAACCTGCAGAGGAACCCAGGTATATGCAGGACCTGTGACTGAGATCTCCAAGCTCACTTGGAATGGGACTGGGCCTCCTCCCCTCTGCTCCCCAGTGTTTCAGTAGCTTGGCAGTCACTGAAACTTGACCACTCAAAAACTGGTCCCAGAACCATATAATCTCATCAATGGGCAAGATTCAGAGACCCTGAAATAAAGTTCCTGGATGAGAGCACGCCTTGGAATGTGCAACCTCATCCATGGCCGCATGATCTTTTATACTCTAGCACACTGATGCACCAAAAGTAGCACACATTTGTTCAGTCTCAACATACATGCTTGTTATCTCTTATATAAGGGCTTCAGTGGCTCCAGGATGAATTAAAACAATCTTCACACCCTTTCCTCTTATGGTGGTGGGAAGGTGCACAGTGGTGTGATTGGTGTTTGGATATTATCTGTAATGAACTATTGTGAACAAATTTATAAAAATAAAATTAAAAAAAAGAATTGATCCATGGTTGAAAGTCTGCCTCAAGTGTTGTGGGAGAAGGAAATTGGAATAGAGAAGGACCACTAAGTCAATGATGGTTGGAGGGATCGCTTGGGTGGGAGATGTATATTAAAAGTAGACAAAAGACCAAACACGATGGCCTCTCAGTATCTGTATTGTAAAGTCATAATGCCCCAAAATAGAGAGAGAGTAAGGAGGAAATTGCCTACCTCAGAGGCAGGGGTTGGGGGTGGAATGGGAGTGGGGGGAGGGATACTGGGGACATTGGCGGTGGGAAAGCTACACTGGAGGACGGATGGGTGTTTGATCATTGTATGACTGAAACTCAATCACGAAAACTTTGTAACTATTTCTCATGGTGATTCAGTAATTTTTTCTAAAGAAAACATGAGATTTTATTATTTGGTAAGAATGAATTATATTTTTTGGGGGGGAACACCTGGTGATTATCAGGGCTTACTCCCAGCTCTGTGCTCATAAATATTCTGGCTCCATACCCATAAGTAACTCTTAGAAGGGCTCAAGGCAAGGAAAGCCCTCTTACTGCTGTACTATAGCTTTAGCACCAAGAATTTGAAAAATCCTAATTGTATATTTTGCAATTCATAACAGCTGAACACATGGTCAAAATGACTTATTTGCAAAGAATTAGACTGCAAATATTTTATGGTTTTCTTTTCTTACTATAAGATTAGATGAGATAGAATTTTATAGGATAGACAATAATTTTAATTTGAAAAAAATAGTTTTTGAAAAATTCCAAAGCTAAATTCAACCAAAAAGTGCAGTAGTAACTTTTCACTGATACCTTCTAGTATTTTTCAGTTTAATACAATTACATATTACACTTACACAGTTGTAAGTGTATAGAAAGATTTTTGGTGACAAGCTATTTTATTTTCTATAAGTTATTTTTTTTTAAAAAAGCTATCTAGAACTTGTTTCTAATTTAATTTGTTAATAACAGAAGCTACCCGTGACATATTCGATATGCCAAACACAGTAACAATAAGTCTCATGATGGAGACGTTACTGGGCCCGCTCGAGCAAATCAATGAACAACGGGAGGACCGTGACCATGATATTCTGGGGAACTTAAGGGTCCCTCCAATGGTGTTGGGGAGACCACATGATACCAGGGATTTAACTCAAGCCTACTATATACATTTAGTTATCTCTCTGGCCCTAGATTTTATACTTTTTACATTAAAGTTTATACTTTTAATATATTCATTATTGTTAAATGTTTCTATATTTTTTATTGCTTTTATGATTCTTAAGAGTCTTTACTAATATAGAATATGTCAGAATATCACATAAAATTGCAATCTAATGGGGCTGGAGCAATAGCACAGTGGGTAGGGCATTTGCCTTGCACACGGCCAACCTGGATTCGATTCCTAAGATCCCATATGGTCCACCGAGTACCACCAGGAGTACCCCTGAGCATTGCTGGGTGTGACCCAAAAGAAAAAAAAGATTGCAATCTATATTTTTCTGTTGGAGCAGCCAATTATTTAATAACTTCTTTTATTTTAATAGTTATTTTATTAAATTTACATATATGTGAACCTTTTTATTTGTAGTTGAGTTTTATTTTATTTTTTTTTAATTTTTATTAGTGAACACCATGAGGTACAGTTGTAGACTTACAATTTTTTGTGCTTGGGTTTCAGTTACACAATGATTGAGTACCCATCCCTCCACCAGTTCCCATTATCCACATCCAATGCTCCCAGTATCCCTCCCACCCACAACCACCCCATCCCTGTGGCAGGGCATTCCCTTTTGTTCTGTCTCTCCTTTTGGGTGCTGTGGTTTGCAAAATAGGCATCGAGTGGCAATCAGGTTCGGTCTATAGTCTACTCTCAGCATGCATCTCTCATCCTGATAGGATCCTCCCAACACCCTTTACTTGGTGCTCCCCTCTCTATCTGAGCTGCTTCTCCCCCAGCATGTGCGGCTGGCCTCCAAGCTATGGAGTGAACCTCCTGATACTTACCTCGGCTCTTCTTGGGTGGCAGTCTCCAATTTTGTTACTTTATATTCCCCAGATGAATGCAGTCTTTCTATGTCTGTCCCTCTCTATCTGACTCATTTCACTTAGCATAATACTTTTCATGTAGTACCACTTATAGAAAATTAAATACCTCGGAATCAGCCTAACTAAAGAGGTAAAGGACATCTACAATAAAAACTACAAAACCATACTCCATGAAATAAAAGAGGACACGAGGAAATGGAAACATATACCCTGCTCATGGTAGGAAGAATTAACATCGTCAAAAAGGCAATACTCCTGAAAGCATTATACAGATTCATCACGATCCCTATAAAGATACCCATGAAATTCTTCAAAGAAATAGATCAAGAACTCCTAAAATTCATATGGAACAACAAACTCCCACGAATAGCTAAAGCAATTCTTGGGGAAAAGACGTGGGGAGGTATTACCCTCCCCAACCTTAAACTCTATTACAAAGTGGCAATAATTAAAACAGCATGGTACTGGAACAAAGGCAGGGCTGCAGACCAATGGAACAGGGTGGAATATCTGTACACACAATCCCAAATGTGTGAACATCTAATCTTTGATAAGGGAGCAAGAAATGTGAAGTGGAACAAGGAAATCCTCTTCAACAAATGGTGCTGGCATAACTGGACAACCACATGCAAAAAAAAATGGGCTTAGACCTCAACCTAACACCATGCACAAAAGTCAGATCAAAATTGTTTAAAGATCTCAATGTCAGGCCAAATCCATAAGGAACATTGAAGACAAGGTTGGCAAAACCCACCATGATATTGAGGCTAACAGTATCTTCAAAGATGAAACTTCACTGACCAACCAAGTGGAAACAGAGATAAACAAATGGGACTATCTTAAATTAAGAAGCTTCTGCACCTCAAAAGATACAGTGGCCAGAATACAAAGACAATCTACAGAATGAGAAAGGATATTTACACAATACCCATCTGATAAGGGGTTGATATCAAGGATATGCAAAGCATTGGTTAAACTCTACAAGAAGAAAACATTTAACCCCATCAAAAACTTTCCCAAAGAAGAAATTCGAATGGCTAAAAGGCACATGAGAAAATGCTCTACATCACTAATCATTAGGGAGATGCACATCAAAACCACAATGAGATATCATTTCACACCACAGAGACTGGCCCACATCCACAAGAACAAAAGCAACTGGTGTTGGCATGGATGTGGCGAGAAAGGGACTCTCCTTCACTGCTGGTGGGAATGCCGACTGGTTCAGCCCTTTTGGAAAACATTATGGACGATTCTCAAAAAATTGAGTTCAGTTCCCATTTGACCCAGCAACACCACTCCTGGGAATATATCCCGGAGATGCAAAAAAGTATAGTCGAAATGACATCTGCACTTCTATGTTCATTGCTGCACTTTCACAATAACCAAAATCTGGAAAAAACCCGAGTGCCCAAGAACAGATGACTGGTTAAAGAAACTTTGGTACATCTACACAATGGAGTACTATGCAGCTTTAGAAATATGTGAACTTTTTTTATTTAATTGATTTGTGTGGCTTTTCTTGTTTGAATTTCTATAGTTTAAAAATATTACTTCAGGAAGTCAGCAATGAGTTTCATATATGAGCGGCAGTGGGACCAAACGCCAGCAGGCATCACGAGACAGGGGAGGAGTGGGCCCTCCTCCTTACCCTCCACCCCATTGAAGCTCTGAGATGGTGCAAAGCCCGGCCACTGTCTATAAGCTCCCACATGGCCAGGATCCAGAGACACACAAACAAAATTCGCACCCGAGCAACTTGCTGCAATGATCTGTTCAGACCCTAATTATTAAAACTTTAGAATTCCTAGAGCAGGCGGCCACTCTTGTGGCCATGCAATATTATATTGCATCCAAAACAAACAATGCAAAAGACATTGTCTAGCATTGCCTTTTTGGCAGGTATGAGGAGTGGTGGGTCTGGTCTCAAAATATTGAAGGTAACTAAAGTAAAGAAAGAGAGTATTGTGCAAATTGTCTGCCACACAGGCTGGGGGAGGTGTGGATTGGGGGGAGGGGGGATACTGGAGATTTTCGTGGTGGATAATGTGCACTGGTAAAGGGATGGTTGTTGGATGACTGTACGATCGAAACTCAAACATGAAAGCTTTGTTACTGCACCTCACAGTGAATTAATAAAATTAAAATAAAAAAATTTTTAAATATTGCTTCAAAAACAAAAGGAATAACTGAACTTTTAAAATTACACTGTCTTGATCCGCGCCACCAAGCCTGCCCGGAGGGGGAAGGGCGTTGACCAGCCCGCCTGCTCCTCTCTGGAAAGAAAGATGGCGGCCGCACGGGAGCCTTGTGGAAAGCGGGTTTGAGCCGGGCTCGGGGGAGCGGCGGGGACCTCATGGGAAGGGGGGCTTTGTGGGCCGTCCCCCACGCCCCACCAAGGTCGCCAGCTGCCCCCCACGAGCGGCTCTCCGGCACGGCCACGACTCCAGGGCACAGAAACCAATCTCTTAACTAGCTAACTTTTAATAGAAATTCTTCCAGGGTCAATAAGTAAAATAGCAGAAATTCAAAACCGCGCGGCCGCTATCGCGGCCGCGCGACCTCATTTTATTCTTAAACCAAGTTGTAGAAAGCAAATCATTTCACAACGCTGTTTCAGCATGTCTGATTGGGGGGGGGGGGGGGTGGGTCGTAAGCTCTAAACAATAGTTGTGCATCTTCTTTCGAAATAATCTATCTAGTCAAAGTAGATAGAGTATTAACTAGAACTCATCTGCCTCACAATAATTGGGAGGGGTGGGAGGTGGGGGTCTATTGGGGTTCGGGGTTAAAAATGAGTATTGGTAAAGGGAAATGTGTTCGGTATCTACATGACTGAGACCTAAACCCGAAAGCTCTGTAACTTTTCCCACAGTGATTCAATAAATAAATAAATTATTAAAAAAAAATAAATAAATAAAATAAAATAAAATAAAATTACACTGTCACTGTCACTGCCCTCCAATTGTTCATTGGTTTGCTTGAGCGGGCCCAGTAACATTGTGAGACTTGTTACTGTGTTTGGCATATCAAGTACATCACGGGGACTTGCCAGGCTTTGCCGTGCGGGCAAGATACTCTCGGTAGCTTGCCGGGTGCTCCGAGAGGAGCGGAGGAATCGAACTCGGGTTGGCATTGTGCAATAAAACATAAGTCCTAATGATTTTATAAAATTGCAAAATGAATTCATTCATTACAAACTAACATAAGCTATGTAATTGTTGGAGTACACGGAGCTTAGGTTTATCAAATTGTACCCATCACAGTGCTCCCGAGTCACTCCCATTACTTTGTCTGTCTGTAACCTCTTCTATGCTCTCTTCCCCAACCAATTTGTAAGGTCTCATCCTTCTTAGACACTGAAGCTGTACTGTAAGTTAATATTGTCTTTCTCCTCTCCTTATGTCTTTTGAGCAGTTTACTTTAATGCAATGTCCTTTTGTATAGATACAGGAAGACAATTAATTAATATACTCCGTAACTTAGGAATTGATTGGCTTTGAATATTATTCACTCCTGGGCATCTGCCTTCTCAACTTAAGCCTCAGTTGCCCTCACTTCCTAGCATCCAAGGGCAGGGTCCCGACGTGGGACTGGATGGAACCAGGGCAAGCCGGTAAGTTATGTGCTACCCTGGCATCGCGATGGGCCAGGCCAAGGTGCCACGATTCTTAACTATAAGTTAAGAGTTTGATCATAGGCAAATGATGTCATGATCCAAAAGTAACGACGAGACTAGGGCCCTGCTGCTAGGAATAGGAAAGATATCTGGCCTGAGCACTGCAGTCTGAGATCGAGATGGCCCTAGGAGAGCAATTCTATAAGCTCAAAGTATTTCTTACTGTGTCCATACGAAATGATTAATATTATGTATACTTATATGTTGTTTGGACAAGGAGAGGAGAAACACGTCCTAGAAGCAGTTTTCTGTGTGTCCTGACTAGCTTGGATGAGACTGCTTTTTTGGAGATGTAGATTCCAAGCTCTAGCAGACTGGTCTTTGTTGTGCTAATCTAAGTGCTTGTAGTTTGTGAAAAGGTGAGGCCAGGATTACTGGCCTGCGGATGTAAAGAAACAATGTATGGTTTGCCGCCTCAACGTTCTTTCTGTAACTCCTTTTGATGACATCACTGTATTGCGCCCTTTAGAGGTACTATGATCTATATAAGGGAGATTTCAGGGCTCTCTGGGGGGACACGTGCATCAGAGAACCTGGGAAGATGGGGCTGAGGACAGAAGCGGAGAGAACAAAGGCGCACGTGCTCGAGGATTCCTGAGGCCTCCATGACATACATCTCTTCCATGTAATAAACGGCTACTAAGACCAACCAGCTTGGCCTCGTTTCCTTCCTTCGCCTGACCATCGCCATCGACCTCCCTGGAGTGGGGAAACGGCCAGACTGCCGGCCTTTTTATTTTTTGTGTGTTTACACAGTAATTCTTTCAATGTGTTTAACTTCTCCCTCTATATTGGTTTCTTTCACTATGATTACAAAAATGAACACTTGATTTTTCTTTTGAGAAATTTCTACTGGATGTCTTGGGCTTTTCTGGCGGTTATATTTCTCACTTTCTCTTCACTGTCATTGTTGTGGAACATGCTCCTCTTTTAAACAACCACTATCCACCTGCTTTGGTGCCTGATAAGAGCTAGTAAAAATTTTCAGGGACCTCCTGCAAATCCTTCAAGTCCTATTTCTGATTTTCATCCTTTTGTAATCTATTCCAAAATGTTACACCAGCCACAATACTGCCCCCTTTGAGCCTGATTCTATCCTAGACTTCCTCTGACACTTCTGGGAGCAGCATATTTGCTTCATAACCAAGAATAAATGATATTTTAAAGCTTTAACCAATAGTACTGAAAATATCAATTAAACTTATTTCAATAGTGTCAAGTAATTGCCTTGCTCTCCCTACATTTTCTATAACCCTCCTCTTCCAGTAATACTGTGTGACCTTATACGATTTACTTTGTTTTACCCCCAAATTCAAATAACATGGGAATAATTTAGTCTATGTAACTTAATTCATGTGGCATGAGTTAATCAAACACGAGCTGAACCTTTTTTCAGCTCAGACAGCTAGCAGCTAGTGTCATCCCATCTAAAAATGAACTGTTTGCCCTCCTGTGAACTCTAAAATTAGTTACTTACCTTGATGTTCCAGTGCCAACATTGTACTAACATCATTGTACTAACATCATGCCAAAAGGAAGAGACTTTCGTATAGTTTCACATTGGCTTTCTAATGACTTCACATTCTTACTGTCATAACTCTGGACAGAACCAATAAAGGAATCTGCTAATCTACACAGCGACAGACGATAGAATGCTGATGGTAAACCAATGTGCAATACTAATAACAAAAACAACTGCTTCACAATGACAAATCTGACTGCCACTTAATGTGGCAACACTATCCTTAGTTCTTTGTTCAAAGTTCTTTTTCTGGTTATAGATCTATTTCACAAGTAGAGCAAATCAGTAGATGACTATCTCCTTTAAGTTTCATGTGCTATGAGTTCCATCCCCTCAATTTTATTTATTTATTTTGCAATTCTTATCTCAATTTATGTTTACTTATTTTCTTATAAAATTATTATTTGGAGCAGAGTCTCCTGCCCATGTGCCAGGCTGTCTTCACCAGAGCCCCTCAGAGAGGGTGGGTTGAGTTTCCCTCCCTACCCTAAGCAGAGCCCCGGCAGCCGATTACTTCTGGAACCCAGCCACAGCCATGCTCAAGGCCACTTTCCACACACTCGAACAAACCTCATGCATGAAGGAACCAGCAGAGGAACCTTGGTGCATGGGTCCTGGGGCTGAAATCTCCAAACCTGTTAGGATCGGGACTGGGCCTCCTTCACCCAGATCCCCCATTTTCCAGTAGCTAGGCAGTTACAGCCACAAACCACCCAGGGCACCATGAAATCCCATCAACAGCCAAGATCCCCAGACTATAAAACAAAGCTCCCGGAAGCGTGAGGCCACATAGTCTAGTTCTCCTTCTTGGAGAATCCAGCAAGCTACTGAGAATGTCCTGCCCGCACAGCAGAGCCTGGCAAGCTCTGGTGGTGTATTTGATATGCCAAAAATAGTAACAATGATGGGTCTTATTCCCCTGACACTGAAAGAGCCTCCAATATGCTACTGTTGGGAAGGAGGAGTAAGAAGCAGCTGCTAAAATCTCAGGGCTAGGACAAATGCAGATGTTACCAGTGCCCACTCAAGCAAATTGATAAATAACTGGATGACAGTGACAGTGATACAGTGATTTGGGGACCAGAAAAATAGCACAGCAGGTAGAGCACTTGCCTTGCATGCAGTTTACCCTAGTTGATTCCTGTAACCTTATTTGTCCCCTGAGCCTTCCAGTAGTGATCACTGACTGGAGTCAGGAGTAAGTCCTGAACACCGCCAGATGTGGTCCAAACGCTATATATAATATATATATATATATATATATATATATTATTGGGGGGGAGGGAGCATTTTGCACATCTGGCAATGCTTAGGGCCTTTTCCAGATTCTGTCCACAGAGTGACCCCCAGCAGTACTTTGGGGATCATATACAAGACCTGGAATTCAAAGTGAGATCAATGAGATGTAAGGTAAAGGTAAAGGTAAAGGCCCTCCCGTTGTTCGTCGATTTGCTCGAGCGGGCCCAGTAAAGTCTCCATTGGAGACTTTGTTGTTACTATGTTTGGCATATCGAATACATCACGGGGAGCTTGCCAGGCTCTGCCGTGCGGGCGAGATACTCTCGGTAGCTTGCCGGGCTCTCTGAGAGGGGCGGAGGAATCGAACTCGGGTCGGCCATGTTGGCTGCGTGCAAGGCAAGCACCCTACCGCTGTGCTATCACTCCATATATATGTGTGTGTAATTTTTCTGCCTTCAAAACATTTCTCACATCGGCAAACAATAAAATAATCAGTTTTATACTTTTGCATTCAGCTCATAAACATGGTCCCAGTAATTTACCATTGTTTTCTCTTCTGAAAAGCAAGACCAAACTTCCTACCAATAATCACTTTATATTATTGAGACTCAAATAAGTATGATGTGAAATTTTTAAGTGAAACAAAGTTTTTCAAATAAGTCTAAGTAGGCCTTCATCTCCTTTTCTAAGGACTAAGATGGATCATTTTATTTTTCTTGATACTTGGATAATTTTTTCAAAATCATTATACATTCTTTAATCACTTTATAATGTTTAATTTTTTAATGTAAATTTGGAAAAGTCTTCAAAACAAGTTCAAATTTCTACTCTCTGTCAGCTAGTTTAGATCAAACATTCTCAAACCAGCATCCCTTTGCCCAATTCTGCTTGGATGGTGGGTTTGCTCCTTAGTATATACTCAGACCTTCTGAAAGTACACTTTCCTGTACTTTAGTGGGTAAAAAAATACATAAAATACATTTTCCAGACTGTATTTCAGCTTAGGTTGTGCATATGGTTAGATTCAATAATCAAGGCATACTAGTGTAAGTCTTGACATTGGAACACAGCTATTAAAGGAAGAGAGAAATTATGTGTGGTGTGAACTTTGCTCCTTTAAATGAGAGAGGTCAAGTTTTTGGATTTGTTAGCTATGGTTGCTGCTTACTGATTTAGCAAAGGTGACTTTCTGATCATTTTTCTATAGTTTTGGATCTGCTAACTGTAGTGGCGGCTTCTCCAGTCAATGGGAATTTTCCTGGTTCTGACAAAAGGCATCCCACTTTGTGTCCGAGTCAAGCAACGTAGTTTGGGAGCTGCTCAAGACAGTCAAGAACACTAGAGAGTTGGTACAGTAGACAGGGGTCTTGCCTTTTACATGGCAGCTGGGTTTTCTCTGGCACCTCATAAGTTCCTCTGAGTCCCAGCAAGAGTGATTCCTGAGGACAAAGCCAGGAATAATTCCTATGCACCATTGGGTATAGCATCATCCCCCATCCCCCAAAAGACTGAGTCTTAGCTTTCCTCATAACTATTGAGAACATTTAATATTCAACATGCCCATATATCTAGTGTAGCTAGGTGAAATTCTTCAATTATGACACTGATCAATAGAGTGAGCCATTGTTTTACTGATAATGAATATTTGTTTCATTCTTGAGGAGATGCCTTATTCCTCTCCTCTCAAATCTTAATAAACACATCTAAAGTTCTACCCCTTATGAATGTTGTACACATCCAGAATGTCAACCAACCAGAATGAAAATAACCCAGATTTCTCACCAGACCTTGAGATTTTATCAGCCTCTCCTTCCTCATCCTTCTTAATGCTGCAGTATTGGTGGCTCTTTCAGGGTCAGGGGAATGAGACCCATTGTATTCACTGTTTTTGGCATACCTAATACAGAATAAATAGCTTGCCAGGCTCTGCGATGACTGGAATGGGAAGGAATGGGAGTGAAGATAGACGGTCTGCAACTACACCACCTCCGTTTTGCTGATGACATCGTTCTAATAACACCAAACATTAGCCAAACGGCACCGACTTTGACTGTGACTGTGGAAAGATCGGACTGCAGCTGAATCTCACAAAGACAATGTTTATGAGAAATGGACTTGTTCCTGACTTTCCATTTTCTCTCAACTGAGCAAACATCTCTGAATGCAACAGTTATGTGTACCTAGGTTGAGAACTCAACATGACAAATGACCTGGCACCTGAGTTGCGCAGGAGGAAGAGAGCAGCTTGGAACGCCTTCAAGAACGCCGAAGAAATAGCTAAGAGGATGAATAACCTCTGGCTCCGAGCACATCTCTTCAATTCTACTGTTCTTCCTGCATTAACATATGCCTCAGAGACCCGGGCCCTACAAAAACAGGATGAGAACACTATCAGGTCTCCCAAAGAGAAATTGAAAGAGCTATGCTTGGAGTATCACATTTCACTCAAATGAGAGAAAGAATCCGGAGTTCCGACCTCTGTTGATGGTCAAGAATCACGGATGCTGTCTCGTTTGCCAAGGCGTCAAAAATCAGATGGGCTGGACACATAATGCAATTTGGAGACGACCGTTGGACTAGAGCCATTACCGACTGGATTCCATGGGATGTCAAAAGATCATGTGGCCGCCCACCTACAAGATGGTCAGACTCCTTCATCAAGACCCTGAATGATCAGTTTGAGGCTGTTTGTGTTCCTGGAGCGAGCAGACGGCATTGGGCTACACTAGCACATGACAGGGACGAATGGAGACGTTACTGGTGCTGCTCAAGCAAACTGATGAGTAATGGGATGTCAAGTGATCAAGTCATCTCACCAGACAGCTTGTATGTAGATTTGGGTTTTTCATTGACTCACCATTTAGTAATTAGATTTCTCTCTATATTTTCTAACATTGTGATGTTACAATTTTGATAATACATTCTTGTGTATCACGAACTCCACAAAATCAAAGGAATACATTGTGAGCTAAGAATCCTAATCCACAAGATAAAATAAAGAGAATCTAAGGTGAGAAAGGGAGGAAACTAGTTCTAAATTCTCTTTTCTTTCCAGAGGAAGTTAGCTATTTCTGTAGCTATAACTTCAGCTCAGGTGACAACCCAAAATGTGCACATACGGGAAAGAACATATTTTAGTTAACTACCATCAAAATACTGTTTTAAGTGGTCACTAAGTACAACTGCTTCCTCTTTGGAACGGAATGCTTCTTAGGGAAACTATGCTGCAGATGGAGGAAAACTCACAACCCTTCAGAGTCAACATAGTGCCAACGGGATGCTAAGAGAGGTTGTGTGAGTAATATAACTTGATTTCTGGATCTCAACCCTTTACAAAATTGCTAAAGATCTTTTTCTTCTTTCTGACAAAGTAAAATTTCTATTTCATTCTAAATTTCTACTTTAAGATAACTTGAAAAATTTTAGAATTAGGACTTTGTAATATTATGTTCAAAATAGTTTACTGCATTGATAAAGTTGAGTGTTCAAAATATTATATCCTCAGGAATATGTTGGTAAAATTAACATATTGGTTTTTAAGTAATTTTACAGCATATCTATGGAAGAGTCTCCTGCCCCCACGCCTGGCTGTCCTCACCGGGGCCCCTTGGAGGGGGAGGATTGAGTTTCTCTCCCCCCCCCCCAATCCCGAGCAGAGCCCCAGCAGCTGAGGACCTCCAGAGCCAGCCGCGGCCATGCTGGGACCACTCTCCATGCGTCCAGACGGGCCTCATGCATGAAAGAACTGGCTGAGGAACCCAGGCATGCGGGTCCCGGGGCTGAGGTCTCCAAGCCTACCCGGATTGGGACTGGGCCTTCTCCACCTAGACCCTCCATCTTCCAGTATGTAGGCGTCAAACCCACCAGCTGCCGCCAGCGTCAGGTTGGTCCCATCAATGGCCAAGTTGCAGAGACTATAAAACCCAGAATTCACAGCCGCGCAACATCTTATTATCTTATTTTGTCCTTTGGAGAACCTGACAGGCTACCAAAAGTATCCTGCCTGCACGGCAGAATCTGGCAAACTTCCCGTGTCATACTCAATATGCCAAATACCAGTAACAATGATGGGTCTCATTCTCCTAATCCTGAAAGAGCATTGAAATGGCTCTTTTAAAATCTCAGGGCTAGGAAGAAGGAGACATTACTGGTGCCTGCTCGAGGAAATCAACGAACAATAGGATGATCATGATCATGATCTATGGCAATTAAATAACATATATAGAATTACTCTGCCTGCAGAAATTTATCGGTATCCTTACTCTATATACCAATATCAAGTGGTAATAGGTCCAAAAACTAAATCTCACTCAACAGCTTTGATTTTATATAAATCTGCTATTAAAATTATTTTAGTGTCCATATACATCCTAAATTCATCAATACAGTCATTTACACATATTCTGTTGCTACTGAGAAGAGGAGCTCCTACCTGGGCATACTATCTCCCTCCCCTTCCCCCCACCCAGGATAGCATAAACTCAATCCCTCACTACCACAAATTAGTGCAATTGCTGTTTCCCACATTTTAAAATTGCTGAGATCAGCACACCCAGGATACACTCTGGGCAAACCACCTTAGTGATCATGGTATCTCCCCTGCCAGATAAGTATGGGCATAATATCTTGTAGGCCAGTTAACAGTATAAAATGGTGGTTAAGAGCTCAGATTTAACTTTATTCTAGGGGGCGGGGGTTTCACACACAAGAGTCATCATATTCCAAGCAATCTCAGATTATCTGGTCAACCAGTGAGGTTATGAAACAATTCCATGTGACTTCTTGGGCTTTCTCATAGCATGGTAATCTATAGTCAAAATCCTCAGAGTGCAGTCAACTTTCAAGAACATAGTAGAACATTCTAGGCATTTTAAAGATTAGGTCTGGAATTGACAGTGCTATTCTGTTTCCATACTTTCCAATGATAGAAATTAAACCCATATTGAAGGTGACAGAGGTCACTGTCACTGTCACTGTCCTCCCATTGTTCATCAATTTGCTCGAGCGGGCCCAGTAACGTCTCCATTTTGAGACTTTTTGTTACTGTGTTTGGCATATTGAATACATCACGAGAGCTTCCCAGGCTTTGCTGTGCAGACGAGATACTCTCGGTAGCTTGCCGGACTCTCCGAGAGGGGCAGAGGAATCGAACCTGGCTCGGCAGGGCTGGCTGTGAGCAAGGCAAATGCCCTACCACTGTGCTATAGCTCCAGGCAAGATTCACTAAATTAATACTTGAATATGGTTGTTTTCCCCCCAGGACCCTGAGAAACATATATCTACTTAGAAGACTAGTAAAATTTATTTCCATGTTTAGCACTGTTTTAAGGTGCTACAGTGATACTGTGGTGCTCTTGAGTCATGTATGCAGTTCTGGTGACTTTCTTGGTCTCTTTTCTCTTATGGAGTGTCTTATAGAGTGTCTTCACAACACATACCAAGTGGTCTTAGGGTGCAATGTGAAAATCATCAACTTTTTGTACGAAAAAGATAGGCTACAATACATGTTATCAGTAACCAGGTTTTCATAAGGAGCAGCTGCTCAGGCTTAGCAGAACACCAGTTGTAGGAGAGGAAAAAGTAGAAAAACATATTTGAGTGAATGCAGGACTTAAATAACAAAAATAAGGGCCTTAACGCTGAGTCAAATGATACTTTACCTTAAAGTTAACCTTTGCCTTTTGGGAGAAAGGAAAATATCTGAGACTACAGAAAAATATCAGCATTTCACATAGAAGACTAGTCTTGTCAATCATGCCAGGGGTGAATCCAGGGCTGCCGTGAAGAGTTTAAGGCACATACTAGTATAGAAGAGGCTGACAGGTAAGATCGAAGGCACAATTTAAGTAGCGCCATACCTCCTCACATGTATTGTTGGTCAGCCCTACAAAGGAAAGGAATCCATCCTTGGGTTCATTGCAAAACAAAAATTATAACCTAAAGCCAGACCCCACCTTAGCTATTTACAGCATCAACTCGGGAACCAAAAGTGCCAGGTGAGGTGTTTATAACAACACTCTCCAAAGACATAAATGGAAATTACTAAAATTAAAGATGACTTGGCTATTTAGGGGTCAGTTACACACATTTCTAAATTAGAATGATGCTTGGGTATGTGGAAGCCCTTGACATTCCAACCACCCTTCTTAAAACCACATAATATTAAAATAGGGACCTGAATATATAAAGTCAGAGAAAAATGTGATATTTGCAGTTCTGTGTTTCTTAAATGGGATGGATCACACTTTGTAAATTTTGGCTACTCAGAGATTTCAGCATTAGAATATTTGTCCTGGTATAGTAACAGCAGTATTTTAGACTAGAAACCAAATGTTTATTTGTGAAATTTAGCCTTGTCCAAGTTTGACAAAATTAGCTGTTTTTCTGTGTTTTAACTATATTTTTTCCCATCATATTCTTGTAATGCAGGACCATATGTTAAAAGAACATATATTTCTCAAAAAAAAATAAAACTATCATCCATGGGAAAAGTCAGCAAGATTTTTTACTAGAACATATACAAGATGTGTGTGGAACTTGTTCATTCTTACTATTGTCTAAAAATGAGTATCAACAATTTTGATATGTATAGTGAAATTGAACCATCAAGAATTGGACAAACTTAAGAGTGAGATAATAAACTACTATGAGATGGGAGCATATCAAGTTGTAAAAAATCTTATCAAGAGAGATAAGTCGGTAATATCATTTCTCATTTCAGAACATCTAGGTCACTGGATTCAATGTTGGTGTGCTCATATCATATCATATCATATCATATCATATCATATCATGTTGAATTCCAGATGGTTAAGTAACATGGAAGTAAGAGAAATTATAAGTTAATGATCTCAGAATAAGGAAGGGCTTTTCCTAGTATAACTACAAAGGTATAAATCAGAATGAAAAAATTATACATTTCAAGTTTTACATATTAAGTGTCATAAACAAAATGCAAAGTTAAGTGACATTGAAAAGTAGGTGTTCAGTATGTATGACAAAATGCCATTTAATTGCTGTAGGAAACTCTTAAAATAGATTTGGAAAAGATAAAACCTGTTGTTGGGTTATAGGCAAATAACAAAGATAAACAACTCAGAACAATATAAGGGTCAAGAGACCAATGTCTCTATCACTAATTTCACAAAAATAAGATATATTAAACAATAACACATTTTTATATGAAGAAAAGGATAATGAAGGGTTATCAAAGATTCAAACAGTGTTCTCAGACACGACTAGCTGGATTCAACAAAATTTCAGGAAGGCAATTTGACAACATATCACAAAAGCCCTTTTTTGATATGAACAATGCAAAAAAAATTGATCTTATTGTTTCTGGATGTTGTGACAAGTGATTTTCAGTTTTATGTCTCCTGTTTGCTCTACTTTTCAATAAACATAAGAAAATGCTACTTATTTGTAGTTCATCAAAATAATTTTAAAAGATATATCATGAAAGCTCCCAGAATGTAAACAATGTCTCATCTCTATGTTATTCTGGACCCTACAACACGTCTCCACATGCTAGAGTTACTGGTGATCAGCTTGCTTAGCATTTCTCCTTTCCTTGTTTCACTCCCTTCTCCCCTTCAATCCAAACTTTCATTGTTCATTTATTACTTTCCTAAAGTCATTTCACTGCTCAGCTTGTACATCAGCTCCCCAACTCCTTAACCTAGAATGCAAGACCCCCACTTTCCAGGCACCTCATCTGTGAGCTTCTTTCATATAGTCCCAGCATGATCACGGTTACTGTCCTCCCGTTGTTCATCAATTTGCTCGGGCGGGCCCAGTAACGTCTCCATCATGAGACTTGTTGTTACTGTGTTTGGCATATCGAATACGTCACGGGTAGCTTGCCAGGCTCTGCCGTGTGGGCGAGAAACTCTCGGTAGCTTGCCGAGCTCTCCAAGAGGGGTGGAGGAATCGAACTCTGGTAGGCCCGGCCGCTTGTAAGGCAAACGCCCTACAGCTGTGCTATCGCTTCAGCTCCATCCCGGCATGATGAATCATATTATTCTGAATGCATTCTGCATTTTTCTATTATTACTAGTACTCAAACTACCTCACATACCATATATTTCCTCCTCACTGTTTTCTTTAGGACATAGATAAAATTTACCTATTCATGAGTCCTGGCCTAAAAACTAAACTAAAAAAAAAAAAACAACTAAAAAAACAAAACAAACAAACAAAAACCACCAGTAGTTCTTTTCCACGCCATTAATTCTAGCCCATTTACACAATGATACTACAAAAGTTGGTTTTACCTTCCCTATTAGATTATAATTCTTTCCCAATATCCAGCAGTAGCCTATAAATAATAGAAAAATCAAGGTTTGAACACAAACAAGAGGTTTTCCAGATAGGAGATGAGTGCATTTCTACAATTCTTTAATAAGTAAATGTATTAGATTTCAATTTGATGCAGAAACAGACCCCTGTGAAATATCAGACCTCTGTGACGGGAACCCTAGCAGAAGCCAACCAGTCGAAGGGTGCTGGGGAAGCTCTTCCGCATGCTCATGCATTTTTCCTGGTCGATGTAGAGTGTGTTTGCTTTGACAGCCAGCTCATGCTCCAGGGTAGCTTTGTTGTGGGCCAGCGACTGCAGGGAGTCTTCTGCATCCTTTAAGCGCTGCTGCAGGGTCTGGATGGTGTCATCCACTTCATACACCTCATTAACAAGGCTATCAAAGGGACAAAGAGCACTGTTAGCACGCATCACTCTCCCACACCTGTGGTTAGTAGGTGAATTAAGGGCATTTGTAGGTATTGAATTCCTCTTAGAAGCATGGCTCCTTGTGCAGGGTGCACTTGGAGCCTCACAACTTCAGAACCAAGATGCAATGGTATATGGTTCTAGTATGGGGCCCGCATCATTCCCATTAACTATACCCTTGATCCAAAAGGTAAAGTGAAACATATGTGCCAAACATTTTTATATACACAATTATACGCATTCATGTGTGTTAATGATATTTAAAGGAAATATTTTAAAAATTTTCTATTTTCAAAAATATAAAAAATAAGAAAAATCAAAACGGGTATTTTCTTACATTATTTTTACAAATTAAACCATTTCTATGGTTAGAAAGAGGAAGATATCCAACATTTTTCAGTGGCTACTGGAATTAAACCATCTATCAACATATCCTGTGGTGGTGGTGGAGAGGGGATAATTAATGAGATACTCCTCAAATTATAATACTGTCCTCGCCCAGAAATGTTCAAACTGATACTTCAATGATCCAGAATATATATACATATATATATTTACAATTGTCTAAAATATATTCAACCATAAAATGACTATTAAATTAGTTAAATAAACCTTGAAATAACTTTGTTTTGATAACGCAACAATGATGGAAAATGTTGAACACATTTTTGTAAGATCAGAAAGAGGGAAAAACATCATTTTAGATATATCCAGCTATGTCTACCTAGGTCGAGAGGTCAACATGACAAATGACCTGGCACCCGAGCTGCGCAGGAGGAAGAGAGCGGCTTGGAACGCCTTCAAGAACGTCGAAGAAATAGCTAAGAGGACGAAGAACCTCCGGCTCCGGGCACATCTCTTTGATTCCACTGTTCTTCCTGCATTAACATATGCCTCAGAGACCTGGGCCCTACGCAAACAAGATGAGAACGCTATTCAGGTCTCCCAAAGAAGAATAGAAAGAGCTATGCTTGGAATATCACATTTCACTCAAATGAGAGAACGAATCCGGAGTTCTGACATCTGTCGACGATCAAGGATCAGGGACGCTGTCTCATTTGCCAAGGTGTCGAAAATCAGATGGGCTGGTCACGTAATGAGATTTAAAGACGACCGTTGGACTAGAGCTGTTACTGATTGGATTCCACGGGATGTCAAAAGACCGCGTGGCCGCCCACCTACCAGATGGTCAGACTTCTTCGTCAAGATCATGAACGATCGGTTTGAGGCCCTTCATGTTCCCGGAGCGAACAGATGCCATTGGGCTACACTAGCACGCGACAGGGACAAATGGAGACGTTACTGGCGCCCGCTCGAGCAAATCGATGGAAGTTAAGTGATTTTAAGTAAGATATATCCAGAAAAAATCTAGTAAGTTTTTTAATCATTAAATCAACATGGTCTTAATTTTAATTTTTTTGACTATTAAGGAAGCTTTCCTGAACGTCTATTGGCTTTTTTGCATTTCTTTTGTATACTGCAACTCTTTTTTTGCTTATTATTATATAATTTCTTATTTGTAAATGACCCTTTAAATATAGGGAGCCAAAGAGATAGTACAGTAGGCAGAATGTTTGTTTTTTGCATGTAGCTGGCCAGGGTTCAATCCTGGTATTCCATATAATCCCCAAGCTTGCCAGGTGTGATTCCTGAGTGCAGAGCTGGGAGTAAGCCCTAACAACTGCCAAATGTGTCCCACAAACAAACAAATAATAAACATTAAAATAAATAATAGGCATATAATTTTTTCTAAGGGAGTGAGAACACAGTCTCCCACTACCACAAATGACGCAGTCAAGTTTCAAGGGTCAGCACCTCCCGACTGCAATGAAGAAGCTTCGCCCTGAGAACACCACCCTTGTGACCATGGTATCTCCTCTGCCAGGTGAGTATATAATGTTAATCTTTTTTATCTGTTAAACTTGCAGCATTTTTTAATCTTATTTTAAATGTTTCTCTTATTCTCTAGTTCTCACTCTCAGAGAACCCGTCAGGCTACTGAGAGTATCCTGTCTGCATATATGCCTGACTGGATACACCTGTAAAAGTGATTAGAGGATCCCCTAAAGCCTCTATCCCTCTCGGAGAGCTCAGCAAGCTACCGAATATCCTGCCCACAGGGCAGAGATTGGCAAGCTACTCGTGGCATACTCGATATACCAAAAACAGTAACAATGATGGTCCTCATTCCCCTGACCCTGAAAAAGCCCCCAATATGCCTGCCATCAGTCTACACTAGCACGTGACAGGGATGAATGGAGACGTTACTAGTGCCTGCTCCAGCAAATCGATGAACCATGGAGTGATTTCCCCTTTCTTGGTGCTTTTTGCTCTTGTGTTTATATTCAATATTATATTCACAACTAACACTTAAGCAAGAGAACTTTACCCACTGATCTGGCCAATGAAATCCAAAATATAAAACTACATTGTTATCTGAGAGAAATAATAATAATAATAATAATTGAAATGATTAATTGCTCTAGAAATACACTGTCCTGTCACTGTCACTGTCCTCCCATTGTTCATCGATTTGCTCAAGTGGGCCCAGTAGCATTGTGAGACTTGTTACTGTGTTTGACATATCCAATAACGTCACGGGGAGCTTGCCAGGCTTTGCCATGTGGGCGAGATACTCTCGGTAGCTTGCCGGGTGCTCCGAGAGGGGCGGAGGAATCTAACTAGGGTCGTCCATGTTGGTCGCGTGCAAGGCAAACACTCTACCCACTGTGCTATCACTCCAGTCCCTAGAATACACATAATACTAAAATTTTTATTTTTGGTTTTGGGAATCACACTTGGATGTGCCTAGGGTTTACTCCTAGCTTTGCACTAAGTGAGCTCATTCACTCAGAACAACAGTATGAAGTAGATACTGTAAATATTCCCATATAACAGATGAGGAATCTGAGGAAGGAGGAATTTAGTTTAAGGACTTACAGTTTTGCATGGAACTACCTTTGGATCAGAGTTTTTTAATTACCTTTTAGCTCTTTTAACACTGGTCAGTTTAAAATAATTACAAATTGTTGAAAACTTAACCAGCTTCATAAAAAGTCAGTTTTCTTTACATTGTAGCAGACCATGAGTAAATTAAATATAAATATACAATAAAATAAAGAGAACAGTTAACAATGAACAAATAGAGATAGATGTTTGTAGAGATAGAAAGGATTTTGCTGTCACAGAAAACTATCCAGACCATGTTAAGCTTATTAGACCAAGGCAATGTTAATTGAGTTTCAGAACATTGCAAAAATGGATAATAAATGTTAGAGGTCATCAGACCCAGCTTCCGTGTTTTAAAGTCAAGGAAATTAAGTTGGTGGATTGATAAATTGCCCTCTGCAGAGGCAGGCAACCCACATGTGTTTATAAGCTGCACACAGTTATCCAGGAAGTTAAGGAGGAAATCAGAATTTCTCAGGGGCCATAATCAGGATCTGGTTCCCACTTCCTGACCCCACCCACTGAGTTCCCTCAGAAAAAAAGAACAGAAGCAGAAACCCGAAGTTGGCTTCGGTATACTGAACCTGTTTGGTTATAATCCATCTGATTTGTAGGTGAAAATACACAAATAAAGGATTGCAGATAATCCTGTGAATGTCCAGTTTTTAATGCGAATTTCATATTTTTAAATTATGGTAAATGCATGCAACATTAAATTAGCAATCTAAGCTACCACCTTCCAGTCACAGAACTACATCTTTACATAATGAAACTCTGTCGCCTATATCAGTTCTCCATTCCCATGCCACTATCCACCCCGCAACCTTCCTTCCTTCTATCTCTATGAATTCGACTGCTCTAGATCACTGTCACTGTCACTGCCCTCCCGTTGTTCATCGATTTGCTTGAATGAGTCCAGTAATGTGACCATTGTGAGACTTGTTGTTACTGTGTTCGTCATATCAAATACGTCACAGATAGCTTGCCAGGCTTTGCCGTTCCGGCGAGACACTCTCAGTAGTTTGCAGGGCTCTCCAAGAGGGGCAGAGGAGTCGAACCCGGGTTGACCTCATGCAAGGCAAATGCCCTACCACCTCAAATTAAATAATAAAGCATTTATTTTCCTATGGCAGCATGAAGCAGAATTTTTTTCCTTTTAAAGCTAAATATATTCAATTATTATAATTTTTACTTAATAAAAATATTTTCAAGGTAAATATTTCATGCAATATGTGGTATGTATTTATACTAAATATATAGCTTATTATTTTTCTGAAATTCAAATTCAATTGACTCATCTGTTTTAATTTGCTAATCTGGGACCCCTACCACAGAAGCCAGAATAGAGCAAAGTACAAAGAGGGCACTAACAAAATGTAAAATGATATCAAAGCAATAGTTTTTCTACTCAAAACCTTTCATGACCTTCTTTTCTGAAAAGACATGCTGAAATTGATTTTAGTAATACATTCAATTGGCAGCTGTAGATGGGACAGGGAGATAGAGAGTGGGTAGAAAAGTCAACTCTGATTTTTTACTACATTGAGAGCTGTAGTATTTGGATTTATTTTAAAATCAGAATGTGTATGTTCCTATCTAACTAGTGAAATTAAGCACATTAAGTTTTAGGAAAAATAATATGGGCATTGTGGTTTGTAATATTGACACTAAAGAGTTATCAAGAATATCCCTTTACCTACTTTTAACACTCAAATCTTGTCCAGTGTGATCATTCCCAGCTATTATTATCATACTGGTCTCTACTCTATCTTACCTACCTTCTGCCCCTCTCCCAACATAAACTTGTGGTTGATTCCAACCATTGACCAGTCCCCCCGAGTTCGAGCCAAAACGAGTTTGATTCCTCCATCCTTCTCGGACATACCGGCAAGCTACCAAGAATATCTCGTCCTCATGGCAAAGCCTGGCAAGTTACCTGTGACATATTTGATATGCCAAACACATTAACAAGTATCACAATGGAGACGTTTACTGCTCAAGTAAATCGATGAACAGGAGGACAGTGACAATTATAGCCAAATAGTATTCATTATATGTATAATACATAGAATATTTATAAATACAAGATATATTCCATTTTATATATATACAAAAATAATAAAGATAGATAAGAGAATATGTATGGGGGATATAAAAACCATAGTAAGGACAGCCAAAAAGTGGAAACAACAAAAATATGTTCAAAAACTGTTGCCAAAAGACATTTGGCTTTTTCTTTTTTTTTTTTTCCCTTTATTTTATTTTATTTTTTTAAAAGTTGTAGATTTACAATTTTTTGTGCTTTGGTTTCAATTATACAATGATCAGATACCCATCCCTCCACCAGTGCCCATTTTCCACCACCATGGATAATATCCCTCCCACCCCCATCCCCCCATCCCCCCGTCTCTGTGGCAGGGCAATCCCCTGTGTTCTCTCTCTCCTTTTGGGTGTTGTGGTCTGCAAAAGAGGCATTGAGTGGCAAACATGTTCAGTCCATAGTCTACTTTCGACATGCATCTCCCCTCCTGGGAGGATCCTCCAAACATCCTTTATTTGGTGCTCCCTTCTCTATCTGAATAGCCCTTTCCTCTAGGATACCCGGCTGGCCTCTAAGTTATGGAGTAATCCTCCTGGTGCTGATCTCAGCTATTCTTGGGTATTAATCTCATACTTTGTTACTTTATATCCCCCAGATGAATGCAATCTTTCTATGTCTATCCCTCTCTTTCTGACTCATTTCGCTTAGCATGATACTTTCCATATTGTACCACTTGTATGTAAATTTCATGACTTCATCTTTTCTAAGAGCTACATAGTACTCCATTGTGTAGATGTACCAAAGTTTCTTTAACCAGTCATCTGTTCGTGGGCATTCAGGTTTCTTCCAGTTTCTGGCTATTGTAAAGAGTGCTGCAATGAACAAACAAGTGCAGATGTCACTTCGACTATACATTTTTGCCTCTCTGGGATATATTCCCAGGAGTGGTATTGCTGGGTCAAATGGGAGCTCAATTTCTAATTTTTTGAGAATCGTCCATACTGTTTTCCAGAAGGGCTGAACCAGTGGACATTCCCACCAACAGTGAAGGAGTGTCCCTTTCTCGCCACATCCACGCCAGCATCGGTTGCTTTTGTTCTTTTGAATGTGGGCCAGTCTCTGAGGTGTGAGATGGTATCTCATTGTGGTTTTGATCTGCATCTCCCTGATGATTAATGATGTAGAGCATTTTCTCATGTGCTTTTTTGCCATTCGGATTTCTTCTTTGAGAAAGTTTCTGTTCATTTCATTGCCCCATTTTTGGATGGGGTTGGGTGTTTTCTTCTTGTGGAGTTTAACCAGTATTTTGTATATCCTGGATATCAACCCCTTGTCAGATGTGTATTCGGTGAATATCCTTTCCCATTCTGTAGACTGTCTTTGTATTTTGGTCACTGTTTCTTTGGAGGTGCAGAAGCTTCTTAGTTTAAGATAGTCCCATTTATCTATCTCTGTTTTCACTTGCTCGGCCAGTGGCGTGGCATCTTTGAAGATACCATTAGCTTCAATGTCATGGAGGGTTTTGCCAACTTTATCTTCAATGTACCTTATGGTTTCTGGTCTGATGTTGAGGTCTTTAATCCATTTTGATCTTACTTTTGTACATGGTGTTAGGCAGAGTTCTGAGCCTATTTTTTTGCATGTAGCCGTCCAGTGATGCCAACACAATTTATTAAAGAGGCTTTCCTTACTCCACTTCACATTACTTGCACCTTTATCTAAGATTAGATGAGCATATGATTGAGGAGAGATGTCAGTGTATTCAACCCTGTTCCATTGGTCTGCAGTTCTGCCTTTGTTCCAGTACCATGCTGTTTTAATTATTACTGCTTTGTAGTACAGTTTGAAGTTCGGGAGGTTGATTCCTCCCATTTTCTTTTTCCCAAGAATTGCTTTAGCTATTCGTGGGGGCTTATTGTTCCATATAAATTTCAAGAGTGTTTGCTCCATTTCTTTGAAGAATGTCATGGGTATCCTTATAGGGATTGCATTGAATTTATACAATGCTTTCGGTAGTATTGCCATTTTGACAATGTTAAGTCTCCCGACCCATGAGCAGGGGATATCTTTCCATTTCCTCATGTCCTCTTTTATTTCCTGAAGTAGCGTTTTGTAGTTTTCTTTGTACAGGTCCTTTACTTCCTTAGTTAAGCTGATTCCTAGGTACTTGATTTTCTGGGGCACAATTGTGAATGGGATTGTTTTTTTCATGTTGCTTTCTTCTCTCTCACTGTTTGCGTATAGGAAAGCCATGAAAGCGTATAGGAAAGCGTATAGGAAAGACATTTGGCTTTTTCTTAACAAAAGAAATAGGACAATGAACATAAGTGCTTTTAAAAGAAATTAATTTTGAAGCACTTGAATTATTTGATCCTTATGGAGGTTATCTAAAGTATCTCAGCTGATCTATGTAACCTCTCCTAGCCAAAGAAAGAGCAAATAAATGGAAGAAATTGCAGGCACCTAGGACAGCTCTGCCAGTCCACCTCCTAGCAATGACTCCCTGGTGTATAATGCAGCCAGTGACTGATGCAGGCGCAGGTGGAGTGATAAGTATATGTGTCACTCAAGCTACCTTTGAACCCATCTCAGGAAATTTAAAGTCCTTCTTGTTCCACCACCACTAATTCCAGTATCCCTCCCACCCCCCATCCCCCCATCCCACCCTGCCTCTGTGGCAGGTTACTCCCTTTTGTTCTTTCTCTCCTTTTGGATGCTGTGGTTTGCAAAAGAGAAATTGAGTGTCAATAATGTTTGGTCTATAGACTACTTTCAGCATGCATCTCCCATCCTGGGCGAATCTTCCCAAAACCCTTTATTTGGTGCTCCCTTCTCTATCTGAGCTGCCTTTACCCCTAGTGTGTGGCTGGCCTCCAAGCCAAGGGATGGGTACTCAATCATTGTATAACTGAAACCCAAGCACAAAAATTTGTAATTCTACAACTGTACCTCATGGTGTTTCACTAATAAAAATTTAAAAAAAATTAACCAATGCTCTATTTCCCTATATGTATATATATATAAAATTTTTCCAATTTTTCTTTATTTTTGAGATAATACTGTTTGTGCAATACAATAGTAAATCTCTTAGGATGTGGTATGACTGTATTTTTACCTGAAAGATCTTTAATTTGTGTCTCTGGATCTACTGTGCCTGAGTTAATAATGTATATTTGTTTTGAATATCTTGTTTTTATCACTTTAAAAAATTTCTGTCTGAAAAATGTGCGTATCTGCATATCAAATGTTATTCTTTAATTGTATTCTTAGGTAAACTGGTAAATGAAGAACCTTAAGCATTTAAAATAAAGACCCTGAGGGATAAAAAATTATAATAAAAATAAAGTCATCCTTGCATACCCTAACTGAAACCAGAAAACCTCTGACATTCTTGACCTCACCTCCTTTCTCATGCCTCCACATCCTCAGTCATAAAGCCTTGCTATTCAGTCTCCCAAAGAACTTTACCACTTGTCACCATCCCATTATCTCTATGCTACACAGGCACATCTTTGATTAGGTTTCTCTGTCTCTGATTTCAAGGCCTTCACCCCTTCTATTACCTCAGTCCAGGTGGTTCTTAATCCCACACTTGATCCTACTAATTTATTTCATGCTCCAAATGTGACTAGACCCTGCTCCTCAACTTCCATCTTTGGCCCCGGGATTACTGTGTCCAGAGAATAACAGCCCTTCTCGTCTGCAGTTCTTAGGGTGCCAAACACCATCAATTAGTTTATGTCTTCCCTTCAGGCCACTAATCTGCCAAACACCATCTACCTTGCTTGTGGCTATATCCAAAGCCCTTCCCTTAGCTGATAGGCAATGCAGAAAATAAAAAAATCTTTTGGATAAGAACAGATTCCAAGTGCTAGGAGAAGACAGTTACCATTATGGGAGAGAGCTTCCCAGAGATCTAAGGGTTTTCCAATAACAAGAACCAAACCCAAGAGTCAAAGATAATACACAGGACTCCTCTTCAAAGCACCCTGCAGGCAACACAAGAGAAAATATGAGAGGGGATTAGGAAGTGCAAAGAATAAGGCCCCAGAAAATCTCATAGAAGTAATACGCAGCAGAAACCAAATTCAGTTGGTGTATTGCTTTTAATCTTAGAACCTGTCTTTCTTTCAGCAAGGAGAAAAGGAATTGACACATAACTACTGAAGTTTCTTTTGGTTTCAGAGAGCTAAGTAATAAGAACAAAAATCTAAGATCCCATCATTTTAGAACTTTTTTTATTTAGGTAAAATTGAATTAAAAACAAAAATTTTGAACTAAACTCAAGTTGAATTAAAAGTATTAGATCTTTTTTGAAGATCCCAGGTATAAAATTTCACCAGTAAAGAGAGGTTTTCCAGGAAGCATCTTCACATGTGGTAACAAGATTTACACGGACTATTGGTAGTAACCATGGTACATCTGCCTGATGCTCACTCACCTGGACTACCTCCAATGGCTCCCCCATAAACAAATAAACCCTGAGTTCAAAGGTAGGAAACACAGAGCAGAGTGATTGATATGACTTTACCCCCACACAAAGTCAGACACTAGTAGAGTGGAAAATTTATCTGCAAGGAAATTTTTGAAAATATACATGTTAAAGTCGTTCTTTCTTTTTCTAAAAAGAAATAGACACAGATTGCAGTCAAGGCCATTGTTTTCCCATTGCTGTGGGAACAAGCTAATAGGCATTACACTTTCCTTCAGTTTTACTGATGGAAATACCTATTTCAAGAGCTTTCAAGGCTACATTTTGCTCGAAGTTTCCTTGTTCCTGGCAGATTAGAGAGCGTTTATACTGAAACCATTTATTTTAGGGGAGTTACAGAAATGAAAATATTTTGCATTCAAATAAAAGTAAAGCTACTATAGAATGTTTTTAAAATCAAGATGATTTAAGTAAAGCACAGACTAGTCTGGCCTGCCACCAAAGATGCCAAGATTGTTTAGTTACTTTCGAAAAAAAAAATTTTGGAAAAGTTTAAATGAAAATAAAAGTCATAAAATTTGGATTTTTCTCAATCCTCATAATCAAGTGTATGTGATTTATTTCTTAAATCTAGATAGTTACAGGGTTATTTTCACCATGAATAATCAGTGGAATAAGTAAAATAATTTCTCCGCACAATTATAACCTTAAATTCCAGTGTTTCTATTCCATATTGATGTTGACAGTAATGTTTTAGCAAAAATATTTGTAGAAACAATAAGAAATTTTGTGATTAACTCAAAAGGGGAACAGAAAATAGACACAATATAAAGATAAGGAAAATTAAATTTTCTTTAGCTGTGAAGATGCAGAAAGTGTAAAACCCGTACAGCTTTTCTGAAGTTGCTGTGAAAGCCTTATTGTTTGATAACTCTGGTGTCAAACTGGACCACAACTTAAACCCTTTTAAATAGTGACTCTGTGTGTTCACTAGCAAGCTGGACAATTTACTTAATCCCATCTCCACTTTTGATGACTGCAGAAATTTTCAGAGAATGAAACTACAGCTCAGCCTCTTTTAATCTTTGCAGAAAGGCACAATTCACAATCTAGTTCCAGCTGGCTTAAATGGGTTTGTTTTTAACGCTAGGCTTCCGTGAAACAAGCAAGAATTCGAACTGACTGCTCTAGGCCTCTCTGGTCTGGAATAGGAGATTCTATGGAACCCACTTCAAAATCCACATAGCCTGAGACAACTATTTGCCTAAACATCAATTCCACAAACAGAAATGCAGCTAGTGCACAAGGTGAAGAACCTTTTCAGTAATGCTATAGCATGCTTTTTTGCATCCAACTCTAGCAACATGCATGTTAGACACAAAGGGTTTTTACAGTAATGACCTCCCCTATAACCATCAGTTTCATTCTCTGGGAAAGATACGAGAATACTCTTCTTTCCCAGCTTTTACTGATGGGCATTGTGAAGTCCATGAAATCAGTTCCCTAACACAGGAGGGATAAAATCACCACGCAATGTGAAAGATGGACAAAGCTGGAAGAAATAGTTGACCTGGTTGAAGAGAACTCTAGGTAATCAATCTATGGCCAAATTATTTAAAGAGCTTGAGCTTTAGTTTCCTATCTGTAAGTGAAGATAACAAATTATGCAGAGCAAAGTGCTCAGGACAGTGGCCAGAACAGAAAAAGATATTATTCTGTGAAATTCCAGCAATCATTATGATCAGAATTACTATTTTTTTTATTACTTTCATCACTGTCAGACTCACAAAGATTACCTTTTCTTTTACAGACAAAAAATTCACACTTATTTCATTGGTAGAACTTGACATTATTTATCCCTGGGATAAATTGCTGGTGGTGACCAGTGACCAACAGCTTACACAAACAAGGCCCCGGTATGCGAGTTCCATGATTAAATCTCCATGCCGCATGGTGGCAGAGGCACCGGGCTGTCCCTCCCCAGCTCCCCACCTACTCGTCAGCCTGACTGTCATCAGTACAATGTGCCGTCTTAGCGCACCAATAGCCCTTGTCCAGAGATGCCCAAATAGATTCCAAAATGGATTAGTGTCTCTGGAACCCAACCATTTACAATCTAGGATTCCAGAAGCGCACAGCCACAGCACCCATGATATTCAAAATGAACAATGGACAATAAATGATCTAGCACCTGTCCCTGGCAGGCAGATTTTTATGGTGGTGGGAAAATTTGAGCAAAACATAAGGCCCAAAAGTAGAGAAAGAGTATTGGGGGAGTTGTTTGCCATGGAGAGAGGGTGAGAACTGGGATGGGGGTGGGGGGGGAGATGTACTGAGGACACTGGTGGTGGAAAGTGTGCATTGGTGGAGGGATGGGTGTTCGATCTTGTACGGCTGAATCTCGAACATGAAAGATTTGTAACTGTATCTCAGGGTGATTCAATTAAAAGTAAAGTAAGTAAAAGTAAAGGCCCTCCCGTTGATCATCAATTTGCTCGAGCGGGCCCAGTAACGTCTCCATTGGAGACTTTGTTGTTACTGTGTTTGGCATATCGAATACGTCATGGGGAGATTCAATTAAAAAAAATAAAAAGTAATGTGGAGTTCATGTTCAATTCAATCAGCTTAATCAATGGCTGAATAAATAGCAATACTCCTACATTGAAAAAATAAATCTGTTGGTGGTGGTGGTGTGAATTCCTTTTCTCATTGTTTGGTTTTTGCTGTTGTTGTTTGGGTAACCGTTCATAACTCTGTACTCAGGGGTCACTCCTGACAGGGGTTGGGGAAGGACTTATGGGGTACAAGGCAAGTGCTTTAACCCTGTGCTATCCTTTTGGCTCTCACATCACACTTTTTTTTAGCTTGGGGGCTACACTAGGCAGTTCTCAGGGCTTTACCCTCAGGGATCACTTCTGATGAGCTCAGAAGACCATATGGAAAGTCAGGGATCAAACCCAGGTTAGTTCCATGCAAGGAAAATGCACTACTCACTGTATTATTGCTCCATCCCTAATTATGTGAATTCTATAACCAGAGCAGTTGCAGTGGAATCACCCTACTATACCATACAGGATTTTGTAGTTCAAGTGCTGGATCTTTGTTCTTTCAGACTGCTACAAATTTGATTTGCCTCTGTATGGAGTATTTCTTGACATAAGAATAACAATGATGACATTCTTAAAACAAAGGCAGGCTGAAAGCATTGGGCTGTCATTGGGAAATGAGTCCAGTATGCAGGTGGAGGGGGACAGGACCTTTGCACTGTGCTTAAAAGGCCATCCAAAAAAGGAATCTTGAAAGTTAAAATTATAACAATAATAAAATTCGTTCAATATTTAGTAGATAAACTACACTGTTAAATTTCTTCTGTATAAACCACATTGTATAAACTACAGTTAAATTTCTTCTAAATAATCAAACCCAGCTGCTTTTGATTTCCACTGAGAACTGAACAAACTGAAATGAGCCTGAGTAAGACTCTCAGGAGTTTTATGGGGTTGTAAATAGGATAGTAATGACAAAAGCAGATATAAACCACCCAAGAAGGCCCCTCAGAGCAAATGGGTGATATCAAATAGGGCCACTGGAATTGGTACTTTTACTGAAGAGTTCCCAGTATCAAGAAATACACAGAAAGTAATGAACTATGTGACTTTGAGAGGTGTTCCAGAAATTCCAGAAAAGTATTAGGTAACCCAAGTATAACTTTAGGTACCACTGAATGAAGTTTGATAAATTTTTATTAACATTGTTAGTTCCACCTTTCTAAAACAGTGTCAAGATTATATATAACATGAAATTTACCATCTTCACTATTTTAAAATACATATTTATAAATATATATGCTACAGTGACATTCACAATGTTCTGCAATCACCACCATATGTATATATATATATATATGTATATATGTGATCTTTTATCATCTCAAACTGAAACCTCATGTCCATTGAAGCAAAACTCACATTACTGATATTTTAAAAGAAGTCTCCAACACAATTACAATTATGTCCCTTCCATATTACATGTATTTGCAGAAAGCAAACTTTTTTTGTCTCACTTTGGACAAAATGGCAGGCTACCAAATGTAACCTGCCCACACGGCAGAGTCTGGCAAACTCCCCGTGGTGTACCCAATATACCAAATACCAGTAACAATGATGGGTCTCATTCTTCTAGCCCTGGAAGAGCTTTTATATGGCACTTTTTAAAAAATCTTAGGGCTAGGACAAAGGAGACATTACTGGGGCCTGTTCGAGGCAATCGACGAACAACAGGATGGTCGTGATCGTGATCATATTACATATGTTTGCAGAAAGCACCTTCTATAAAGTGCATGACCTGCCCTCAGACCCTGAACCTGTTCCTGTGCCAGGGCAAGAGCCTCACCGTAGCTGGGCCATGTCTCTGCACAGCTCGATGTTTGGTCTCCTCGTGCGCTCATCCAGTCTGGTCTGAGCTACCTTTAGGAAGGCAGACTTTTCCTTGATGGCTTTCTTGATGGATTCTATGGTCATTTCAGTCTGGAAAATCTCCTGCAGGGTCTGCAGGAAGAGAAGCAAATGTCCAAAGCTTATGCTATCCCTTGTTTTCTCATTCTGACCTGTCCATGTAGTCGCAGGCTCATCATTGAGGGTCTTGCTCTACCTAAGAGGCTCTCTGCAGTGTACTGCTCCTCTCTTACACCCCCTCTGCAGTTCTGAGGAGTTGTATCAACAATTCCCAACTTCTGATTTAGCCCTCAGTAGAATTAATTCTATGACAAAAGCAACAAATGCTACAAACTAAAGCTTTCACCCCACCCGCATTACTGCTCATTAACTTGTCCGGTATCTACCAACTCAGATTTGTAGGAAACTCTGAAAAAAGAGGGGTCAAAAGCACTGGGTGGCCCTGAACTCCCTTCCTTACACCAATATCTTCTTGCCTCCTTAACTCCATTCTCTTCGTTACTGATCTCTAGTGGAAAATTTTCTTTGAAGTGAATCAAATTCTATCTTCAGGACATCTAATTTTTAAGAAAAGAAGACTGACAAATTTTAGTACTCATTTTAATATGCTGTTTTCTTAGAGTGCTCCAATTACATAAACCTAGAATCTTCCCTAATTTGTCCTCTATAAAGTGAATTCCCTCCCATGCTATAAAATCTTCTAGGCCTCGATTAACCTTTGAAACCAACTCCTGTTCACTGCTCTCTTCTTTTTCTACCCTTTCTTAATTCTCTATTCTGGCCCCAAGAGGTGCACCCAAATGGATCCTTGGTTCTTTTAAAATTTTATATTTTCACCACTACTCTTTTATCTAGTCCTCTCCAATTGGTACCTATCCAACCTCTAGTAATGTTTACCAAATATATTTAATAATATTTTTCACTAACTGCTTCACTTACAACCTGCCCAATCAGAAGTGGCTTTGTAGTCAACCTCTGGTCCCTGACACTGCACTTACAAAACTGATGTCTCTCCAATGTTCCCCTATCCTTGAAACCCTTTTCTTGCTGATTTTCTATGAACAGTTGTAGTTCTCATTCCTTTATTTTCTCAAATTTTGCTTCATCAGGTGCGGGCAGGGTTTGGTCTCTTACCACCTCTTTAACAATGACCTTTCTCTTCTTGAGAGATCTCATGAAAACGGGCATATTTCAGGCAATTTGTGTGAGCCAGAAAAGTATTTTTAAGCCAGGAACTTTAAAATCTGTCATTTAAGCTTTGACAATCTGTTGGAAATTATTAGATTGCCAGGTGGAGCTCCCTGTTCCATGAAGCCATCCTTATAATCGGAAACAATTACTCCTTTCAACGCGTTTAACATTGATCTATAACTCCCAGAGCTTCTCTCCTCACCATTTTACGGATCTTACTTCCTAATGGAATGTTTTATTGTTTCATTCTGATCTACAAGGAGGCAGGTTGAGTGTGCAGTTATGTATGTATGCCCCAATATTCCAACCATACCACCAAATACAGCTCAGATTGAATTAAATCAACCTTCTTCAAATCTCTAAAATTCATATGTTGAAGTTTCAACCTCCAGTGCCGTAGAAGTGACTGACTTTAGATATCAATTCTTTAAAGAAAATATTTAATTAAAATGAAGTCATTAAATTTAGACTCCAATTCAATATTCCTGAATCCATAGAAGAAGAGATTAGGACATGTAAAAACACAGAGGGTGGACCACATTAAGACTGAGGGAGGAGATGGCCAATTGTAAGTCAAGGAGAAAGGTAGAGAAGAAACCATCCTCGCCAATGTTTGGTCTTAGATCTCCCAACCGTGAGAAAATTAAGTTCTGGTATTTAATTCATGTTACTGGCAATGCTTTCTTATAGCAGCACAAGCAAATCAGAATTTTTGAATAAAAAGATTCTATTAAGTCGTCCTTCTAGAGGAATACAGAATATTTGCTTGTCACAGTCCAAAAGATACCTTCCCATCAATATTCTCAAAAGTCTGGCTCCAACTTAATTATCCAAGTGTCTCTTCCTGGACACATAACACCACTTCTTCCTATGCTAGAAAGGAACAACCAAACCCAACATATGATTGTCTACCTCTGGAGACTTTGTTCGAGATGTATTGCTACTTGGACTTTTTTACTTCTTACACATTTCCCCAAGTACCTGTGATATGTGTTTGCTTGGCAACCACAACTTGAAATTTTTATATTGTTATTCATTGTTTATAAGCTTTTCATATATAGCATGTTTCCTGGAAATAAAACTAGATTTTAGGGTTTTTTCTGTCCTTCACTATATATAGTTCACTATCTGGTTCAACAACTGTTTCCTATCCAAAGATGACACTCAGAAAGATAAGGTTAATTCCTGCAGCCTGGGAAAAGTAGGGTGTCCTCTGCTGGACAAGATTAACTGAAAACAACATGAGTATAATGTTCTTTTTTAAAAAAGAAACAATAAACTAAATGTACCTTAATTTAGAGAAATAAGAGCTCTGAGACGGATACTTTTTTAAAAAATAATTTAAAAAAATTAACAGGTAATTTCTGCTTGAAGACTTTATTGTACTTTTTAATAAAACTTATACTTAGAGCACGTAGAAAAGTTCAATAACAGGAAAACTTTGAATTACCTAGCAGTTTCCTGTATTTGGTTTTTAATTTAACAGCAGTAATTTAACAGAAAATATCCCCGCCATATGTTCTAGTAATAGATTTTCTTCCCAATTCCATACAGTTAGATTTTTAAACTTTAACAACATTCTTGTTTCTATTAAACACTAGGGAACTTTTATTACATTTTTATGTTCAACAAATACTGGATTCCAGTTCTATCTTAATAGCTAAAAATCTGGCTAAAGTAAACAGTGTGCTTTGCACTTTGTGTTTTTAAAACACTTTTAGACCAGGTCATGTGCCTGATGGTCTCTCTCTGGTAGTAGTGAGAGATTTGTTGTTCTAGAATCCATGACTCTCTCTAGCTCACCTAAAGCAAACGGCCAGTGCTTGATTTACCTTTGCCAAGTGAGTCTGAATCTTATTTTTAGCATCTGCAGTCTCAGCAATTCGATTGGTGAAAGCCATGTTCACTTTGTTGAAATGATTCCACATCTCATTGGCAGTTACAACTAAGAGGTTTTGGATATCTTCTCTGAGCTTGGCAGATGCCGCTCGTTCACTCTGAGAGCGGAGAATATTGTCATCTGTAAATTTGGCCCAGGACTCAGGCACTGAGATCCTGATAAAAGGAAAAGAGAACCAAACAATGGTGACAATGATGAATCCATGCCAGTGAAACAGGAAAAACCTCAATTCACAAATACTGCACAGACTGAATTAAATGTCAATATCAGAACACAATTTAAACATTTCTTTAACTGCTCTTTATTTTACTGTTTAGTTTCTACAAATCGAAAGCATAAACTAATCCTCCGCAAAATTTGGGGAAAGGGACAATTAGTGAGAGGTATAGACATTTAAGATCATTGTAAATGTGTCCCATCAGCCTAATAAACAGAAGGAAAAAATTCAACATCAAAAATAAAAAAGTAGTAATGAAATAAATAGCATCATAGTAATAAAGAAAAAGAATGATAATTTGCTTGTGAGTACGTAGAGAGAAGATTCTCTTACATGCTACAGGTGGGAATGTTGGGAGACCATGTTGAAGGCAAAAAGGAAACAAAACCCAAAACATTTGAAATACTACTTTTATAAATATAATTGACACATAGCATTGTATGATTTGTGAACAAAATAATGTATGAACAAAATAATGCATAAACAATATTTTATGTATTTGTGAACAAAATAATGGCTCAATATTGTTATGTTCTATGAAAATGTTAGCCACAGAAAGTCTAGTTAACATCACCACTAAAGATTATAATTCCATTTCCATTTCTGGGGCTGGGTTAAAAATTACATAATTTCCCTTTGTGAGATTATTTAATATCTACTCCTTTAGAAACTTTAAGTTATACTCATATGTAATTTCATGACATTTTGGTGTGTGACAGACCACGTGTATCAGTGTCACATGAATGGTTTCAGATTGTAGGAAATTCCTGACAACTTATGAAAAGGTTCTTTTTATTTAACTGACAGCAGGTTTCAACCAACAGACCATGAATTGCTACTGTCAGTTTGTGACATTAAATATTAAAATTAATGACATATACAGTGATAGTCCCAATAGACTACATCATATAGTCCTGTTATATAGTTGGTTAGTGATCTAGGTTTGTTTAATTTATCACATTTTTAATATATTTATGTTTATTTTTAATTAATACACCATTATTTACAAAGCTGTTCATAATAGAATTGCTTTAGGCATACAATGTTTTAGTACTAATTCCATAACCAGTGTCCCCTGGGTCTCTGCTGTTTCTCAGCCTGCTCCATTGGTAGGCATATAAAAAAATTATTTCATATTTCTTGCCCCAACAAAACTTAAAGAAATGGCAAATTGAATTATCAGAACAAAAGTCCATTTGTAATGATTAATTATTATATGATTTTAACCCATGTAAATAAGGAAATTAAAATCATTTAATACAATACAGTAAACTGCCTATTCTCACATAACTAAGCTTTCAACTATGGCAACTAAAACATACTGCATTAAATTTTATTTTGTACTTGAACCTTGTTGTGGTAATCATCACATCTTCCCTATTACACATGTGTCTTCTTTTTTTGTCCCCTTAGCAGGTACACAAGAAATTTATTTTATATTCTTTGTTTCAAAAAACTTAAAATAATGGCAAATAGAATTATTAGAAAATAAGCAAGTAAGTAAATTTGTGATGATTAATATTGCTATATGTTTTTAGCCTTTCTTACTCTAGTAGAGGACAGTCTAGTGAGTGCAATACTCAATACCACATAATTCTCTTGCCCTTTAAAGGAGCTCTTTCTTTTTTGTTTTTTTTTAATTTTTATTAGTGAAACACCATGAGGTACAGTTGTAGATTTACAAATTTTTGTGCTTGGGTTTTGATTATACAATGATCAAATACCTATCCCTCTACCAGTGCCCATTTTCCACCACCATGGATCCCAGTATCTCTCCCACACCCATCCCCCCCATCCCACCCTGCCTCTGTGGCGGGTATTCCCTTTTGTTCTCTCTCTCTAAAGGAGCTCTTTCAATGCTTCTTGCAAAACTTGTTCCAAGACCATAAATTTCCTGAACTGCTTCCTATATGTGAATCTCTGTAAAGTTCCTTCAAATCTGAATGATAATCTAGCTGGATAGAGTATTTTTTGTGAGATGTTCAGTTCATTGAGTTTTTGTACTATATCTTTCCATAGTCTTCTAGCTTATAGAGTTTAATTTGAAACATCTGCTGTACACCTGATGAACATTCCCCTTTGTGTACAAGTTCCTTTTGTTGATCTTGCTGCTTTTAATACTCGGCCTCTATCTTTGGATTTTGTCATTTTGAGTATAATGTGTCTTAGAATTTTCTTAATTGGGTCTATTTTCACAGGGGCCCTTCAGGTCTCTTGGATCTTGGTGCCTGTAATCCTCAAGTCTGGGAAGTTCTTATCAATGATTTCTTTAACTATTGTTTCTCCATATTTGCCTTTCTGTTCTTCATGGACTTCAGTGGCTCTCAATTGTTCCTCTTGAACTCATCCCATAGTTCTCTGGTATTTTGTTCTTTTTTTCAGATAATTTTACACTTTCTGTTGTTTCCTAGTGGTTTCCTCCTTCTCATCTTTGAGTTTCTCAATCTCTTGCTCAGTTTCTATTAAACTGCTATTTAGAGCTTCTATTGACTTTTTAATATCACCTGCCATATTTTTCATTTCTGTCCTTCCTGATTATGATGGTTTTTACATTTTTTCTATGATATTTTCTAAATGTTAAGACTGCCTAATGATGTATTTCTCAGATTAGATTTCTGCCATTAAGCACAACTGTATACAGTACAGTGCTGTTAACTATAGTCACCATGTTCCAGGTTACATTCCCAGAACTAAAACCAGGAAAGCTTTAGGAATTTGTACATCATCTTTATCTCCTTACACAGGGGCTATGCTGTCTTCTCTGTAACAATTCAGTTTTAACATGTGTTGCTGCTGACATGAGAACTCAAAGAAACTTACTCCAAGAAAACGTGCCCCAAAATATATATGGAGGACATAAGTTGACCAACATATGATACATTTTAAAAGGCAATCCACATTAGCTTATAGACACACATGGTATAAGAATATGTTCATATAGACATCACAATTTTTTAATATAATGAAGTAAAAAGGGTAGGCAAACTTTATAAGTAGTATGTCATGATTCAAAAATGTAGATCTATTTAACTGTGTGGAAGAATATTGAAAAAACTAATAGTAAGTTATTGACATTGGTTTTGTCTAGATAGCAGACCTATGGAGATATATTTTGGTTGTTGGTATCATAGAATATGAAATGAGACTTTCTGTTGTATTGGGTGGATGCTTTAGCTCAGGCTTTAATGATCTGAAATAGGCTCCATATGCTGTTCTATGGCTAAAAACTTATTTCTTCTAGAAGCGGAAGGCCCTTTACTAAAGGAAAGGTAAGCATTCATGAAGCCAGAGCAATAGTACAATGGGAAAGGCTTTTGTCTTGCATGCAGCCGACCCAGGTTTGATCCCCGCACCCTATATGATCCCCCACGAGCCCTGCCAGGAGTGATCCCTGAGCACAGAGCCAGGAGAAAGCCATGGGCTCCACCTGTGTGGCAAAAAAAACAAATAAGTAAATAAATAAACTAAAAAAAATTTAAAAACCCACAAAACCAGAAATCCAAGCATTCAGAGCATATGGTCAAATCCCAGACCACCACTGCCAAAGAGGGAGAATAGGAAATTTATCCCTGCTCATCAAAAGCCAAGTAAGTGGTATTTCATGAACTCAGGAAATAAGGTTTGAATCTGATCCATACTGAAGAATCTCAAATTCAAACTTACTAAATAGTGCTGTTCCTATCACCAGAAATTTGAGATCATGATGATAGAGGCTTCTTGGCAGGGGAGTTTTGGGGGTGTGTATAGGAGGGGTGGCACACAGGGAGGGGTGGTGATCCTCCCAACACCCTTTATTTGGTGCTCCCTTCTCTATCTGAGCTCCCTTTTCCCCTAGCATGTGTAGCTGACCTCCAAGCCATGGAGCAAAATTCCTGGTACTAATCTCGGCCATTCTTGAGTGTTAGTCTCCTATTTTGTTACTTTATGTTCCCCAGATGAATGCAATATTTCTATGTCTATCCCTCTCTTTCTGACTCATTTTGCTTAACATGATACTTTCCATGTAGTACCACTTGTATGTAAATTTGCACAGTGGTAGGGAGTTTGCCTTGCGCGCTGTCAGCCCGGCCGAGCCAGGTTCGCTTCCTCCGCCCCTCTTGAACAGCCTGGCAGGCTACCGAGAGTATTCAATATGCCAAACACAGTAACAAGAAAGTCTCATACTGGAGACGTTACTGAGCCTGCTCAAGCAAATCAATGAACAGACATCTTTTCTAACAGCTACATAGTACTCCATTGTGTAAATGTACCAAAGTTTCTTTAACCAGTCATCTGTTCTCAGGAACTCAGGTTTTTTCCAGATTCTGGCTATTGTAAAGAGTGCTATAATGAACAAACAAGTGCAGATGTCACTTCGACTATAATTTTTTGCCTCTCTGGAATATATTCCCAAGAGTGGCATTTCTGGGTCAAATGGGAGCTCAATTTCTAATTTTTTGAGGATCATCCGTACTGTTTTTCAAAAGGTCTGAACCAGTTCGCATTCCCACCAGCAGTGGAGGAGGGTCCCTTTCTTGCCACATCCACACCAGTACTGGTTGCTTTTGTTCTTTTGGATGTGGGCCAGTCTCTGGGTTGTGAAATGATATCTCATGGTTTTGATCTGCATCTCCCTGATGATTAATGATGTGGAGCATTTTCTCATGTGCCTTTCAGCCATTCGGATTTCTTCTTTGAGAAAGTTTCTGTTCATCTCATCGCCCCATTTTGGATGGGGTTGGATGTTTTCTTCTTCTGGAGTTCAACCAGCACTTTGTATATCCTTGATATCAACCCCTTGTTGGATGTGTATTGGGCAAATATCCTTTCCCATTCTGTAGACTGTCTTTGTATTTTGGTCACTGTTTCTTTGGAGGCAAAGAAGTTTTTTAGTTTAAAGATAATCCCATTTGTCTATGTCTGTTTTCACTTGCTCGGCCAGTGGCATGACATCTTTGAAGATACCATTAGCTTCAATGTCATGGAGGGTTTTGCCAACTTTGTCTTCAATGTACCTTATGGATTCCGGTCTGATGTTGAGGTCTTTAAACCACTTTGATCTTACTTTTGTACATGGCATTAGGCAGAGATCTGAGAGCACTTGTTTGCATGCAGCCGTCCAGTTTTGCCAGCACAATTTGTTAAAGAAGCTTTCCTTGCTCCACTTCACTTTTCCTGTCCCCTTATCAAAGATTAGATGATCATATGCTTGGGGGGAGATGTCAGTATATTCAACCCTGTTCCATTGGTCTACAGCTCTACCTTTTTTCCAGTACCATGCTGTTTTAATGATTACTGTTTTGTAGTAGAGTTTGAAGTTAGGGAGGTTGATTCCTCCCATTTTCTTTTTCCCAAGCATTACTTTAGCTATTCGTAGGGGCTTATTGTTCCATATAAATTTCAGGAGTGTTTGCTCCATTTCTCTGAAGAATGTCATGGGTATCGTAATAGGGATCGTGTTGAATTTGTACAGTGCTTTGGGAAGTATTGCCATTTTGACAATGTTAATTCTCCCCATCCGTGAGCAGGGGATATCTTTCCATTTTCTCGTGTCCTCTCTTATTTCCTGAAGTAGCGTTTTGTAGTTTTCTTTGTATAGGGGGGAGTCCTTTTAAAGGGGGGAGACATATCAAAGTTGGAAGGATACAAGGGAAGTTTTTGAAGTAACAATAATATTTTTAGATCAATGTAGTCATGGAAACATAGACAGACATTTATAATAAGTCATAAAAATAGAGTCAAGGAAATAGGACCGGGGCTTGCTGTTTTTGGCCTGATTCAGTTTCCAGGACCTCATGGTTCCTTGATCATCATGGGGTGTAGCCCTGGAGACGCCTGAACACTGCTGCTTATGGCCCTAATGGTCCTCTAGCACCACTAATAAGACCCTATTTGTCACCAGAACCATAGGGACTAAGTAGTACTATATTCTTAAGTTTTCAAATTGAGCCATTGGATTTGATGTCAAAAGTTCCCAAGAGGGACCACTGGCCCCTGAGAACAGCTTGGGAGCCCTCACCTTGCACCAACAAGGAAAAAGTTATCAAAATATATCCTAAATAAATTTTATTGTAGGTGAATTTTACCTCAATCAAATTCATTTTTAGGAACAGCTAGAAAAATGATGAACCCAAGATAGCATGCAGGGTTTTAAGGAAAACCTATTTTAAGGAAAGAAACCATTAACAGAACAAATCTAACAAATTGATAAGGAAAATCTACATGTGTTTGTCAGGTTAGTTAACCACTGAAATTAGAATATCTAAACACTGGCAAAGTTTTATTTTTCTTTGTATTTATCTGTTTTTTTTCTAACTTTATTCATAAAGCACATATTTATAGTTAGAAAAATAGATATTCTTTCACCAAAAACCAAAGAACGCAAATGCCAGAGTATAAACTGTAGAATAATCATAATTATTGGAGACCTGTCCAAAGAATGATGTGTCTTTGAGTAATAAGCATCTTCTCATGTCTTCCATATTTAATCTACAAGCTGTATAATTTTGAAAAATGTTAGAACAAATTAATGGGCCAACATCACAGGCATGCTGTCTCTCCAACTTACGTTGCATCAACCTTCTCAACACCACGGTAGAAGCTGACTCCATCTGAAGTGTTTTGCAGGTGTTGGCATTTGTCATCAATCCTGTAAGCTGTTTGTTTGTCACTTAGGTCCTTCTCCAGCTCATGCTGGGCAGCTCTGTTGGATCTGGAACACAGAGTGGGGGAATAAATCTTTAAATTTAGGTAACAATGTGTAGGAAGAAGCATATCTTTCTTTCTTGGCACCCATTCCTCTAAATTATCTGGATCTTGGAGCTGGAGTGATAGCACAGCAGGTAGGGCATTTGCCTTGCATGAAGCCGACCCAAGTTCGATTCCCAGCATCCCATATGGTCCCCCTGAGCACCGCCAGGAGTAATTCCTGAGTCTTGTGCATCGCCAGGTATGACCCAAAAAGCAAAAAAAAAAAAAATTATCTGGATCTCTCCTTTTATACTCAGTGTTCAGCTTTTCACTGAAAACAAACTTTCTATAGTTATATCTATACATGTGAATAGTTAGGCCCTCTTTTGGGGTGTGGTGGGGTGGGTGAATGTGGTGGGGTAAACACAGATAAACAAAGTTGGGAATCTTGAATCAAGGCAGGACATTGGTTTAAAGTAATCTGTCTATATATGTGCCTCATTTTCCTTCTTCCTTTCTCTCTTCCACATCTTAACTCCTTTCTCCACCACTGAGTGTAATTCCCTAATGAGTTGTGAATTGTCTGTTAACTTTTTTCTCCTTACATCAATTGTCATCATGAGAGGCCTGTATTTTCAGAAGAGAGAAACCACTGGTTTCTAAAAGCAGCCTCCAGGGGAAAGCTATTGAAAAGCCATCAGAACTCCCCTTCCAGGCTCCAGTTCTCCAGTAGTCATCTATCCCTAGCCTGGGAACCAAGAGTAATTGTTGAGCTCTGAGCAGCATGGGTATGAGGTAGAGAAGAGATCAGTGTTCACTACCAAAGAAATAGGTGTGTGAGAGAAGGAGGAGGCATGTGAGTAGGAGTGAACCATATTTCTACTCCTCTGGTAGTTTGTGAAATAAACAATTATTGTGTGCCTACTTTATTCCCAGCTCTTCTGAAAGTCTGGCATGTATAAATACAAAAGGAAAAAGCAAACTTCTCTTCCCTTAACTGAACTTATATTCTACTGCTAAGAAATAAGCATTGCCCACAATGAGTAAGCATATCCTATGATTTGTTAGCATAACAATGCAGTAAACTAAGTGGAAAAAGAGAATCAGAAGTATAAGTGAAAATTTCAAATACCATGGTCAGGTTAGATCTCTCTGGGGAGGCAATGTTTGACCAAAGACTTGCAGTACAAAAACCAGAGCTTAAAAGGCCTCTCCAATCCCTGGAAGGAATCATGTTTTCCTCTGAGTGAAATGAGAGACCATTGGCTTACTAACTTTAAGGATTATGCCAATTTTGGGATGAAAACAGACTCAAGGCTCAGGAAGACCATTAGCAGAGCAATGCTATTACCCAGAGGAGAGATGATGGTTGCTTGGACAAGGCCAAGGTGGTGAAGGAGGTGAGAAACTTTGACTGTGTTTTAAAATTAGAAGCAAGAGATTGAATAGGATATTGAAGAGCAATGAGGAAAAAAGAGCTGAAGGTGAGTTATTACAATAGTAAAATGTCATCAACTGAGATAGGCAAGGATATGGAATAGAGGACATAAGTGGAGCTGATGCACTGATCAGTGAGCTGATCACTGTCGTTTAAACCAGTGATTTCAACTGTGGTGCCCTTCTGAACAGATTTACTTCTTGTGGCCCCACTTCCCCACTTACTAGCCCCCTAATCTCACTCTATGGTCCCCTGCTGACACTATTTTTCACCTGTGGCTCCCTTGGAACATTCTGGGAGCCCATTTAGGACCACATAGCCCCTGGTGGAGAAGAATCTTATTTAAACATCCATGTTGAGGTACCAACCAAATAGGGTGTTGGAATATGGGAGAAAAGCATGGGTTAGAAATTCTTTGATCCAGATATCATGAAAAATGAAAATTATCTGGAAAATCAGGACAATTGGTGATCTTACTCATTTCAGTATGCCCGCATTTAAAAATTGTCTCAGCAGAGAGGAGCTACTCAGTGAAAACTACATTAAATTGAATGAGCTAATTCTAGTTGAGCTATCCTAGTTTGCTTTAACCCTTTGAATACTGGTTACTGGACCAACTGAACTCTCTCTTCTTTAAGTTTTAAAGTAGAAATGAGGAAAGATACAAACTATCTACATTTTGTGAATTCAAAAACTATATACTTAAGCACTTGACAAAGAGGGTCTTTCTGGACCCCCTCACCTGACTTCAGCATCTCCTTCAGCAGATAGGCAGTTGAGGAAGCATCCTATCAATATATCCTATAGACAAAAGTAGGGAGGTTCTTGGCTGGGATGTTGGTGCCTAATAAGATCTATTTATAGCTTAGGTCCAAGCTGATGCTTTGACTGTTCCTCCAAAACAAATGGAATTGAAAAAATCATTCCCCTATCACTTTCCCCAGATTGTGCCCAATGGCCATGTTAAAGATTCAGGCTCACACAAATCCAGAATATGCCATCTCAGAAAATGATATATTGAGTAGAAAAGGAAAGTCTTGCTAGTTAAAATTTAAAAAGGACACACACAGAACTTACAATAGGGCCACTAATGAGGTCATTTTTAATAAACATGGCTAGGAAGTATTTTCAAGTATTCATCTCAATCTTTGAATAAAATATGTAAATGAATATGTGCTCACATGTGTGTATGCATGTGGACACATGTATTTTATCTATATATGAGAAATCCTCCTGACCCATCTGAATGGGATGCAAAAAAGTATAGACTCATGATATATCCTAAGTTATACACAGAGGTTAAGCTCTTACGCAAGTTGGGCAATAGCCTTATCCAAATGCAGCTTCATTCTTTCTTGACAGCATAGAATAATATCAACTTCCTACTCAATAGAGAAAAAGATTAGTTAAACTCTGTGAAGTAAAACAAAATAATTTTATTTATATAACTGAACGCCGTTAAGATACTGCTACTTAAATGTTGGCCTGAGATTTATCCTTTTCTAAAAAGAAATTATATTATGAAATAAGTTGGGACAGATTTAAACTTTTAGGGGATTCCTTCTTTTTATGATTATTACTTAAACAATAAAACAAATAATTTAATTCCAATTATATATATATATATATATATATATATATATATAGGGTTGAACTTAAACACATAACTTCTATAGTATTCTTAAGACAATGCAAGCCCTGAAAAAAAAAAATGACTTGTTTCTGGCATTGCATATAACCTTTAACAATTCTCATCTTCCACCAAAACATTAAAAGTTCAGACCTGACTTCACTCCAGAGACCAGCTTCCTTTCTGTCCTGTCTGTGTTCAGCTGCCCAGCTCTTATGCACACATATAAAAATGCCTAATCACATTCTTCGCTTAACCATAACTTGTTACTTGATTCTGATAAGATATATGTGTTGTTAAACAACAGATGAAAAAAGTTTTTAAACAAGTATTCACTTCTCTATAAAGTTAAAATTCACACTAGAAAATCTAAATATGCAAAACAGTGTCAAGAAGACATTATAAAAATCCAAATATTTCATATATTTTTCTATTTATTTTGGGCTTGGGGCCATGAAATTCAGCAGTGCTCATGGATTACTCCCGACTGTATGATTAGGGATTCTAACCCAAATTTCTGGCAGGGTTAGGGGAAATATATGAGGTACCAGGGATCAAAAATAGGCAAGCACACTACCTGTTGTACTATTTCTCCAATTCCTTTATTCCTCTTTCATAGCAAAAAGAGATCATATTATACATGTTGTTCGGTAGTCTATGTTTCATTTTTAACTTAAGACTTTCCCATAGCATTAAACAATCTCTGATGAACAATCTCAATATATAGACACTGCTGAAGGACTTTGACAACTTAAATTGTCAGAAGAGTTGTACCCAGTTACAACAATAACCATGTTTCCACTTCTCCAAATAGACATTGTGACTACTCTCAGTCTTTATCAGAGTGATAGAATATCCCCTTAACCCCTCAAAAAACAGACCTATGAAAATTTACAGATTAATATTACTATGACAATGTTCATCACTTGATATTTCCTTTGTGAACCATCTGTTTGTGAACTTGTCCTCTTTTTCTGTTGGTTCTTTTTTCTTTTACTTTTTTCCCCTTTATTTTCACAGTGGCTGGAGCGATAGCACAGCGGGTAGGGCATCTGCCTTGCACGCAGCCAACATGGCCGACCCGAGTTCGATTCCTCCACCCCTCTCGGAGAGCCCGGCAAGCTACCGAGAGTATTCGATATGCCAGACACAGTAACAACAAAGTCTCCAATGGAGACGTTACTGGGCCCGCTCGAGCAATTTTCACAGTGGGTGACACACCTGATGGTGCTCATGACTTATTCCTGGATTTGGGCTCAGGGATCATTCCTGATATGGCCCTACGACTATATGATGTATTGGGGGATAAAATCCAAGTTGGATATGTGCAAGGTAAATGCCTTATCTGCTGTACTATCTTTCTGTACAAACCCCAAGTTTGTTCTTTTTTCTATTAATATATAAGTGTATGTAATACTTAGAATTTAATCTTTTACTAATTATTGCTGTAATAGTTCTATATTAAGATATTTACATATACATATGTACATTTGTACATTTTAGGGCTGGAGTGATAGCATAGCAGGTAGGGCATTTGCCTTGCACGTGGCCAACCTGGGTTCAATTCTTCCGTCCCTCTCGGAGAGCCTGGCAAGCTACCAAGAGTATCCCGCCTGCACCGCAGAGCCTGGAAAGCTCCCCGTGGCATATTCAATATACCAAACACAATAACAACAAGTCTCATAATGAAGACGTTACTGGTGCCTGCTTGAGCAAATAGATGAACAAGGGAGGACAGTGCTATCTATGTACATTTTTAAACCAGTTTTGCCCTTGTAATTTTGTGCCTGTAAATTTTTGAAATGAAGCTATTTTTATTTCTATAATAACAAATTTATAGAATATATCCTTTGGTTTTGACTTTGCTATTTGAGTACAAAAGCCTTCTTCACTCCAAATTTAATTATAATGTATTGTTTAATATGAAATATTAATAATATATACAGTTTATCTCTGTGAGAAACCTTCTGATTCTTTAATATTAAAAATAAAAGGAATAAATTAAAAACTCAATTCCCACAATACCTTATCAATATTACTCCTGCCCATAAAAGTAGCAAAGGATTTCCACACACTTTCACAGTAGGTTTTGATCAGTTTTAGTATTTCTTCCTTAAATAAAAGAAACTTTGCCCCCTCCAAAATGTTGCTTGGTTTGGAGGGTAGTGCTATTAGAGATGGACCTTTCACGTGTTCATATAATGACGGTTATAAAATTCCACATAAAGTTGAAAATCCTAGTGAGGTTTTGTACTCTGGATATAAAATGGGAATAGAGTGACAATTCCTGGGTGGGACTTTTAATAAGAAAATAACATTACATCTAAGGACACCTTTGTTACAAATATTTTTAACAATAATTGCTGTATGATAATTCAAACAATCTTAAATAATAGAGGAGGAGAGTTCATGTAAATAAGAAATACAGAAAGCCAAAGACTTTTGGAACTACCATAATGTGAACTTACACCTAACCTGTACTCACAGACCAAACAGTTCTTGAAATGCCTTGGTGGAAGGAGAAAGGGAGATAAATACTGATCAAAGTTGGATGTGAGTGGAACCAGTAACCTCTGCCTGACACTCAAAGAGAAGAAGATTATAATAGAACATACATAATGCTCACTGAAAGTCTTGCATGTGGGTCTGTTCCTTCTGAACTTTAGACATGAGGAGGAATAATGAACTCTTAAAAACAAAAGAACCACAATGACTTCTATGAATTACTCAAAATATCAGTGATCAAATGATCCTGTGACTAAAGAAGAAAAATTAATCAATAATCATTATTGCTGAGGCAAATAATAAACTTAGGGCACTTGTATAATATCCGGCGATGGCCACGGGGAGGCCCCGAGGGCTCTTCCCCTACCCACCCAGGTTCTGGAGCCCGCTGACCACTCAGCTTGGGTGGCCAGGGTCATGGGGAAGAAGGAAGGAGGAAAGGAGGGCCAAGCCAGTTGATTGATCACATGTTGTTTATTCCATTCTCCCCACACGCCTGCCCCAGTCTCTCTAAGCCCCCCATTCTAGTCTTACACTGCCCCTCATTCCCGTCTCCTCCTGTCTCTCCCGCTCATCTCTCCGCACTCCATCTCGAGCCAGTGCTCTCTCTCTCCTGTATTCTGTATTCTTCTTCTACATCCTTCTCTCTCTGTCCCTCTTGCTAGTCTTTCTGCACTCCAACTTGTTGTCCTGCTCTTTCTCACTCTCCCACGCTCTCCCTCTCTCCAGCTCTCTCTTCTCTCCAACTCCCCTGCACAGCTGGCTGACACCGCACCCAGTCAGGTAGCAAAATCAACATAAGAAAGCCCTTCCTGAGGGCCCACCATATTCAAAGGAAACACCACCTAACAGGTATTCCAAAGCCCTTCCTGACTGCCCAAGGCCAAAATACCTCCTAAGGTGTTTTTCTCTTTTCCTCAGTCCAGTAACTCTATCAACATCTTAATACTAGTTATTTGTGTATGGATACAGTAAGAGATACATTGAGGCTTGTAGGGCAGCCATCCTGGGATCATCTTGCCACAGACTCAGAATACAGAGCTCAGGCCATATTAATTATCCCTAACTCAAGGAGGGTCCGAATCTACTTTGGATCATGACAGCATTTGCCCATGACCAAGCTCTTAATTTATAGTTAAACATTAGGCACTTTGACCAGGCCCATCTGGATGCCAGGGTAGCACATAGTTTACAGTTTGCCCTGGTTCCAACCAGTCCCTCATCGGGACCCTGCTTTTGGGGACACTAGGAAGTAAGGGCAGCTGAGGCTTAGGTCCAGAGAACAGATGCCCAGGAGAAAAATATCACTGAGAGTCACTTTACAAAAGTATAGCATATACTGTCTTCTGTGTCCATACAAAAAGGACATTGCTTTAAATAAACTATGCAAAGGACTTAGGGAGAAGAAAAAGCAATATTTACAAGTCAACAGAGCACAAGGAAAGAAGTTACAAATAAACACAGAGGAAAGGGAGCACTGTATTAGGAGCAACCCAATAAACCTAAACTACCTGAGGCTATTAAACCAATATTATCCTACAGGCACTAATACTCATCTTTCAGTTACTGGGTGGATAATTACATGTCTAACTGATAATAAGTGCTCAATAAGTTATAGATTTTATAATATAATAAAAGGTAAAGGTAAAGGCCCTCCCATTGTTCATCGATTTGCTCAAGCGGGCCCAGTAACGTCTCCATTGGAGATTTTGTTGTTACTGTGTTTGGCATATCGAATACATCACGGGTGGCTTGCCAGGCTCTGCCGTGTGGGTGAGATACTCTCGGTAGCTTGCCGGGCTCTCCGAGAGGGGCGGAGGAATCGAACTCGGGTCGGCCATGTTGGCTGGGTGCAAGGCAAACGCCCTACCGCTGTGCTATCACTCCAGCCGCAAGCAAGCGGCTGATTTGGAGATGCCGGGGATATAATACAATATGGATTATTATTTTTATTAGAATTTAATATTCGTGTAAGATATAACACAAGGATTTTTTTTAACCCTCAACTGGGAAATATGATCACATCACAAGAACAATTCCTTCTAACCATAAATATGGGACTTTTCTGACTCTCAGTTCTCCCCTGAATTGTAGAGATAGAATCATTTCTTGGATCTTTTATTTCTTTGAATTTTTTTTGCCACATCCAGTGATGCTCAGGACTTCCTCATGATTCTGTGCTCAGGAATTATTTCTGGTGGTGCTCAGGGGATCAGATGGGTGCTATACTATCTCTACAGCCTTCATTTCTTGGATCTTATTGTTAAAACCAGATTATGCATCCAGTATATTGAAGTTTCATTACCATTATTATTATTATTTTGGTTTTGGGACCATCATGGTAGCGCTCAGTGCTTATGTAGACTCTGCGCTCAGAGCTCACTCTGGGCAGAAATCAGGGGACTAGGAGGGCCAGGGATCAAACCCAGGTGGCCACAAGCAAAGTGCCCTATCCTTTCTATCTCTCCTGTCTGTAGCTGAGGTTATATGTGTTATATTTGTGTTTATCCATATTAAAGGGAGACATTTTAATATTGGAAAAGTGAGTAAATCATCTAACATGAGGGATAATTTTATTGAAATACAAATACAAATCTAGCTAATGACAAATAACATTTAGAAACCAGAACTCTATTTCTATCACCCAAACATGTTGATGCTATTATTGTATTCTCAGTTTTCTCGGAATTAGTAAGCACAGATGTTTCCGTAGCAATTTGAATTCTCAGTATCTACTCTGGACAAATAAATCAATGATGACCCAGCAAGCACCTGTTTTCTACACAGCTGGTGGCAGGCCACCTCTGGCCCACACTCTAGTTAGAAGTGAAAATCATAGGTGAAGAAGTCAGTTTTTATTCCTGGTTTTGAGAGCCTTCACATTATTTCCAGGCTGGTATCAGTGTTTTATCCCATGCTGTCTCATAGCACAAACTTCCTGGGATGAAATGTTCCAAGTATGTCTTGATCTAAAATTCTGAAATGTCTCTGGAAGGTATATTCAAACTAAGAGCTCATGAATCCTGGGTCTACAACATAAAGAGAAGCTTTCGAACTTCAACCTGAACTCAAAACCACAGGACTTACCTCACATCCCAAAATAAGGCCAGTCTAGATGTGAGATAACTCTGAAGGTACATTTGACTTCAGAGTTTAAAGCTTAGTTGTTTAGAAAGATCATATCATTCCTGCACTATAGCACTGTGGCACTGTCCTCCTGTTGTTCAACGATTTGCTCCAGCGGGCACCAGTAACATCTCACAACAAATTGTGAGACTTGTTACTGTTTTGGCATATCACGGTAGCTTGCAAGGCTTTGCCAAGTGGGCGAGATACTCTCGGTAGCTTGCTGGGCTCTCCGAGAGGGATGGAAGAATCGAACCCGGGTCAGCCACGTGCGAGGTAAACGCCCTACCCGCTGTGCTATCGCTCCAGTCCAGAAGAAGAGACGGTAAAATTAAAAAAATAAATTTAAGAATAAAAACAGCAAAGTTTTGATTTTCTTTTCAAATTAGCATTTTATAGGAAAATAAAAAGCTAATGGAAATGCTAGAACATACCTGTGGATACCACCATGAGGAATGACTACACTTTCTATTGTAAATGTATCATTTATAGGAGACAGCAGTGTATCCTTGTTTACAAGCCCAGCACAAGTACCATAGATACTAACTACATCTTTCCTGAGTAAGTGAAGGACTGAATGAAGAAGCAAACATTAAATAAGAATGCAGTCTGCTAGAGCACTGCTGCTGTGAAAGGAACGCAGACATTCTTTGGTGATTGTATCCTTTCCCTTTCCTACACAGCATCCAGATTTTCAATATTTCTGTTTATTATTTTATCACATCTTAAGTGCGCATTTCTAAAGTACCCTACACAAATGTTTCTGGTTTGCTCATTTATCACATACCATTCATCACCATTTATCACATATCATTCCTAGTAAAAAAAAATTCTGTAATAGTATGGAGAATATTGTTAAATATTGCTAGCAACAGTGAACAGAATTCATGAGAAGACACTTCTCCATATACATTTTTCAAAAATGATTTTTTAAGGATGTTTCTTGTCTTTGTTAATGTATTTGGTTTTTCAAAGAGGTATATTTTGGAAAAGAGAAAAAGATATGATAATATTACCACCTTGACTAACCTTCACAAAACATTTACTACTTACATTAATTGACAATAACCAAAGTGTTCCCTCAACTGATAGGTCATTATACAAACCACAGTTAGATTTGACATACTCAGTTATGAGGTAAAATAGTCCCTACCACTGATTCAGAAAACACAATACTCTAAGAAATTAGTGCTTCTTAAAAATAAAATCTATTAAAATAAGATTCAGCCACAATATAATTGACCCTTCAAGTTGTATAATGCAATGGTTTTCAGAATAAACATATACTCTTTAACATTCATCCCCAATTTTCAGTTACCCCATCCCTATATTCTCTTTCTTTTAGACAATCTTTAATCTGCTTTCATATAAATAGAATCATAAATTATGTAACCCTTCATAACCAACCACATTTCCCTCCTTCCCTTTGACTTATTGCTGCTGTTATTACAGTGACTAAGGATCTCATATCTGGTTGCAGATGTGCACCTGGCTTTTCAAGGGAGATGGTAAACTGTGGAGACCACGCTCAGCACATTGATCTGCTAGGCAGAGATAGAATTTATAGTTCCATGCTTCTAGGGCGGGCATCTTTGTTATGAAATTATTCCCTTGCTTCCATGATCTGCGCCTTTCACTTTGACATGTTTTTCAAGGCTAAACCATATTGTAGAATATATCAGCACTTTATTCCTTTCTGTTGGCTGAATAACATTCTATATCATATCTTATTTTCCACTATCAGTTGTTGAATATATTTGGATTGCTTCCAAATGACTGTTATACATTATGCTCCTATAAATCTTCATATTTAAATTTTTACAAACATGTATTTTCTTTTTGTTCTTTTGATGGAATGACATATTATTGACATAGTATTTTAAGTCTTATAGAAGTGGACTCACCAAATGAACCAATTCATAGTTCCATATTTAAGCTTTTGCAGTAGCAACCATTTTATTTTATATCCCCACCACTATATGAATTTGTACATTTTTAATTTATCCCCATTATTTCTTAACATCACTTGTTACAAATTTTTTTAGTTTTTATATTTTTAGATTCTTACCAATGCTATTTTTTACTACAGTGCGCAAGATAAGCACCGAAACCCTTTATCATTGCCCCAGTCCTACATTATTTTATAGTTTTAAAGTAAATAAGTTCTCATATGTACAATTCCTTGTCAAGATAGATTTTTCACTTAGGAACATGAATTTACGGTTCTTCTATGTCTGTTCATTTTTTTTTTAGTTTTTTAGTGCCGAATTAATTACATCTTGTTTGAATATACCACAATGCACTTATGCACTCACCAACCAAAAGATATCCTGCTTGATTTCAAGTTTTAACAATTATTTATAGATTTGCTACATGAAAAAAAAGAATGATTCTTAATTATGGATGTTCATTGCACCTATCTTTGGAAAAGTTATAAAATATCAATGTCCAGTACCCAGATTTGAATCAGAATCTCTGCATGCAGGACACACTCCTTGATATTTTAAAAATGCTTACCAGGGGCTGGAACAATAGCACAGAGGAGAGGATGCTGACCTTACACACTGCTGACCGGGATTCGATCCCTGGCGTCCCATATAGTTCCCTGTTCACTACCAGAAGTGATTCCTGGATGCAGAGCAAGGAGGAACCCCTGAGCATCACTGGGTGTGACCCCAAAAATTAAAAAAAAATACTTACCAAATGATGCTAAGATATAGCCTTAGTTTAGAATAATAAAATCATGGAAATAGCTCATTTCTTTTACAAATACCATATTCTCTTCCTAAGTAAACCAGTAAAGATAAAATGTTTAGAAGTCATTTAAAATTTGTCATATAGAATATGATAGAAAGATATTCACTGGAAAAAAGTTTCCATAGTTTATTTAAAATGACAAATCAGAAAAATAAATAAATAAAAACAAAATAAAATGACAAAATAGATGCCCAATTATAATAAAACTTGTTCATAGAGGCTGTGAAAGAAGAAATGGAAAAGAAGGGGCCCTACTTACTGTAAATCTATTTCACTTAGAATAACCATAACCCATATATGTCTCAGACATGGATGTTAGGGACTATGGTTTTCACAAAGTCAATTGGCATAGCCTTGCTGTAATGGCAAAAACACATTTTCCATAGATATATCTTTCAACTCATATTTCCTTCAGGCAATCAGGAAGTAAAGAGAATATGAAATAAATTCATACAATGAGTTTCTAAAAAAAAGTGTGGTGTTAAAACGACACTTGATGACTTGTGAGCATAAAAGGTACTAGTGCCCAAGTGGCCGCTTAATCATAGCTACTATTTACCAAGGATTCATTTCTTACCAAGAACTGGTGAAACAAAGACTGAAACAAGTAAGGTCTTGCAAAGCTGATTTGAAGGTAGTGAATTGATTGACTGAAGTAGAAATCTTCAGAACAGGAAATGAGATAGAGAAGGTATGTGAATCAGGTAATGAAAGGCCATAGTAAATTTTATCCCATACAAATTAAAGAACCAAGAAAAAAAATTTTCACAAAGGAAAAACTGATAATCGTGTGCAGTGAAAATCCAAGTGAAACCGGGGAAAGGAACGACATTGTGGGATTTCACAATAATTAGTTACAAAGAAAAAATGATTTATTTAGAAAAAGATAGGTCAGAAGCCAACAAGAGGAACAATTATAGGAGCTGGAAAAATGTATGGAGGTCAAGGAGATGATGTTCAGCAAGTCATATTATGGAACTGGAGAACCTTGCTGTAATGGACAAAAAGGAAAAAGAGGAATCAAAATAGAAATTTACATTGAGGCTCTATAATTATGAACATAAACTGAATCGCTAATGTAAGTATGTTTGTCAGGTATTTGGGGGTGTAGAGTTAGTACCAAAGATAGTGTCTGGACTATAAAAAGAAAGAGAGACATGGGATGGCTTAAATCTCAAGGAATGCCATGGATCATGTGAATCAATGCCATAGTCTAAGGAGCAAAGGTTAGATACCTTAGAACTAAATCATATTTAATTAGTGAAAGAAAACTTAGGAAAATCAGCAAAGTAATAAACATTAGATTTCAGCTACTGGAAGGTCATTTGGTTATAAACATCAAAAGTTTCATAAACACATACCCTCTGACTTACCACTTTAAAGTGCATTCTAAGAAAATAATTAGAAAGTTATCAATCAAGTTTTTAACATCCCGTTATTAAAGTAGCAAAAATGGAATGAGAACAAGAAAACTATTCTGAAAAAGAGGATGGACTTTTAATAGTGTAGTAGAATTTTCACATTATGGAACGTTTTTAATATAAACATTAAAATTATATTTTAGTGCTTTGAGAGATAGTAAAGCAGATAAACTGCTTGCCTTGCAACATGTCTGAGCCAGGTTCAATATCTAGCATCTCATAAGGAACGCCCACCCTGCCAGGAGTCATCTCTGAGTGCAGAGCCAGGAATCAACCCTGAGCACTGCTGGCTAAGCCTCCCCCAAAATAACAGAAACAAATAAAATTGTATCCTAGAGGGGTATCTAATAATGTGGAAAAATTACCCACGTATAGTTTTAATAAGGCAGTATTTGGGGGACAGGATTAAACAGGTGGAATATGGAAGATTCAAAACCTAATGGTAAACTATGGACTTTGGGTGATTAAGTTATATCAGTGAATTATCAGTTTCAAAAAATGAACCACTGTGGAGGGGAATGGTTATAATGAAGATTATTTCGGCAATGGGAACATATGGAAAATCTCTCTACTTCCTCCCTAAATTTTTTTTAACTTAAATTGCTCTAAAAATAAAGCTTTTTAAATGTTTTCACATTTATATTTAAGAATAAATATCGTTAAGAATTTAGTCAAAATTCACTTAGACTGAATTGTTTTATTCAAAATTTGAGGTCCTGTTTCTGTCTTTGAATTGAGGAATGCATATAAAAATGTGGTTAACAAAAGACTGAAAATTAACAGGAATTTATGTCTAATTAAGCTTCAGCTAAATTTTACCTTACTTTATCCTTTTCTGAATTTTCAGATTTTCTAAATAAATATCTATTATTACTCATACAATTCAAAAAATTTTCTAAATACTATAGATATATACTATAGTTTATAAGTATCCTTAAGTAACCAAAATATTTTATACATTAAACATGTTTGGAACCAAGTTTCTTGTTACTAAAGCATTTCCCCCATTTTCACCATAAGTAGATCTGTTTCCACTTCATCATGAACTAGATCAATTCCCATTCTTTTCTCTCGATGAAATAAACATTCTCGGGCTACCTACAGATATAAAAATTATGGAAAACATTAATACAACCTGATTAATATCACAGAATAGCTTATTTAATAGTCTTTTTCTAAATACGTCCATAGAACTTCGTCATCGTCATTTGTCAATATGTACTTTTCAAGCCTTTCTTTTGAAAAGTTAGCATGAAACCAACTGCGACAACCCTTGAAAATTCCTGTTGCTAGGCAAAAGATAATGTTAGCCTGTCAAGACATTGTTTCAAAATATTTTCTACGAGAAGAATGAAGAAACAAGTGGCTATTTTTGCATTTATTTTTAAGTAATTTTTATTTAATTAAAGAACTGTATTTACAAAGCGATTGATAGTTGAGTTTTAGGCATATAATATTTCAGTACCAATCCCACTCATATTTCCACTCATATGAAAGGATATTCAAAGCTTATTCAAAGCTCATATATATCTTTGTATATGTGATATATAGCTATATACCACAACTGAAGCCCCAATCCCTGCTCCCCCATTACGTCCCCTTCTCATCTTTCTTTTACCCCTGATTTCTTTCCTTCTCCGTCCTTCTCCCTAAATTTTGAGATCAAGGGGGATGTAGACATCCCCATCCCTCTTTGACTACGCTAAATTTCCTCATCTTTAAAGACACCAAAATATTGGAGACAGAGAGATAGCACAGCAGGTAAGTGCTTGTGGCTAGCCTGGGTTCCATCCTGGCTTCCTGTATTGTGCCCACCAGCCCACCAGGAGTGATCCCTGAGTGCAGAGACAGAAGTCCTGTGCACTGAGCACTAAGCACAGCCAAGTGTGCCTTTCCCTTCCCACATCCCCCCAAGAAGACAGCAAAATTTTTCTTCTTTTTTTTCCTTCTCTTGAAGTAAAAGCAGTTCTTATTAGAAATTCTGAGGAAGGGAAGGGAGGGAGAGCGAGTAACGTGTTTAAGAGAAAACACGGGCTTCTCCAAAGGCAGAGAGAGCCCCGGTTCACATTCCGTGTTAAAGTATGAAAGTACATATCTCGGAGCTGGGGTAATAGCACAGCGGGAAGAGCGTATGCCTTGCATGCGAAAGACCTGGGTTCAATTCCCGGCATCCCATATGGTTCCCCGAGCACCACCAGGAGTGATTCCTGAGTGTAGAGCCAAGAGTAACTCCCGAGCATCACTGGGTGTGACCCAAAAAAACAAACAAAATAAAAAAGAAAGTCCATATCTCAAGAGGGAAGGTTTGCGTGACATATGTTTGCATGACATATGTGCCAGGCATCACTTGTGCATAGCAGCTGCACGAGTGTCTGAGAAGCATATGCGGCACCAAAATATTTCTTTAGCCTAAATTCCAAGTAATTATTTTTTAAGTACTATTTACTGCTCATTCAATTATTTTTAAAAGACAATCGTATTTTACAGACAAAAACACAGAAAAGGGAAATTTATCAATATTCTTATTACTATTTTGTTTGTAATAAAATAAATTCTGGTTACCACACAATTTTATATTATGCTTTTTAGACTTCACTTTAAATAGTAGGAACTTATCATGAAATCGTCTTGAGACGAAGTGTGTTAATGATTCAAACAGCTAACAATAAATTATGAATGAAAAAACATTATGTAACTGCAAAATACTTTTTTCAAAGACATTCATAAATGTATACTGCTGTTTGTTGTTGATAGTGCTATTTTGGTCGCACCAGGCAGTACTCAGGGATTGTTCCTGGCAGGACTCTGGGGACTGCAGAGGGTAACTGTGGGCGAGAGATATTTAGTGCCAGGGATAGAAACCTGATTGGCTGTGCAAGGCAAGAGAGTACCCAGTCCCTTAATGTCAATTTTTGAAGGCATAAGAAAAATATATACACTATAATCCAGACATAGCATGTGATAGAATGAAGTTAGGCAACTAGGTAAGGGCGAGAGAAGGGGATCTAGAGTAATGAATTAAATATATATATAATCATGAAATCAAGATGCGATCTATAATGAAGTTTCTGCCACCGCCCTCTAGTCCTACATGGGACACTGGCTCACACCCCAAGTTCAGGCTCTATCAAGACTCACCACGGGATCAACCAACAACTGAGAACACTGAACAGGGACCACCAATCTTTCTTGGACTAGCAACATACTTAGCACTGCACTGCACTGTCCTCCCGTTGTTCATTGATTTGCTTGAGCAGGCCCAGTAACGTCTCCATTGTGAGACTTGTTGTTACTGTGTTTGGCATATTGAATATCGTATATCGAATACGTCACAGGCAGTTTGCCAGGCTTTGCCATGCGGGGAGGCGTGGCGGGGGGTTCTCTGGGTAGCTTGCTGGGCTCTCCGAGAAGGGAAGAGGAATCGAACCTGGGGTCAGCTAGATCGGCTGCATGCAAGGCAAATGCCTTACCCGCTGGGCTATCGCTCCAGCCATAGCAACATACTTACTCGAGTGGGCCCAGTAACGTCTCCATTGGAGACTTTGTTGTTACTGTGTTTGGCATATCGAATACTCTCGGTAGCTTGCCGGGCTCTCCGAGAGGGGCGGAGGAATCGAACTCCGGTTGGCCATGTTGGCCGCTTGTAAGGCGAACGCCCTACCCGCTGTGCTATCACTCCAGCCCACATACTTAACTGCACAAAAAGCACAAAGCAGGCACAGTTTAGAAAAGGCCTTTAAAAGCAGCTTTGCAAAATTGGGTGGGGTGCACTTTGTTCTCAAGTCTTTCACACCCCTCTACTCTGTGTGTCACTTTTATGCTTTATGGCAAACTCCATTATAGGGTTGCCTGATTCCCAGGCCTGGGAAATGTAATCCCTTTCTTTTACATTACAGGATTTCTCTTCTGTCTCTCGCTCTCTTTTTTTTTTTCAAAATATAACTGTTTTGCTTTGTGTGGTCTGATTTTTTCTTTCCTGTGGGAACATATAATAAAATTAAGAAACTGAATAATCACTGCCCATGCCCACTGTGCAAGCACTCACATAGACTTGTAAGAGACGAGATCCTGGCAAGATGAAGAAGGTTGTAGAGGAACAACCACAGGCAAAACATTTTTTTATGAAACTCCATTTTAATAGAACAATTTGAATTTATTAGAAGAGTAATGAATGAATAAAGAAAACTTTGATTATTTTATTATTTGGGAGAGGGAGCATCTAAGGTTCTCAGGAAGCTCAGGGCCCCATCCTGGGTGGTTCTTAACCAACCCAGCCAGTGGTTTAATCCAGTAGCTTACAGATATGGCGATGCTCAAGCTCTGTGGTGTTTGGGATTATTCAGGTCACTACCATCATGTTCAGGAGCCTCCAGAGCCACACCTGGCTATATAGGGGGACCATGTGGTGCCAGGGATCAAAGAAAGGTTGGCCACATACAAGGCATGCATCTTAAAAAGGTAAAGGCCCTCCCGTTGATCGTCGATTTGCTAGAGCGGGCCCAGTAACGTCTCCATTGGAGACTTTGTTGTTACTGTGTCTGGCATATCGAATACGTCACGGGGAGCTTGCCAGGCTCTGCCATGCGGGCGAGATACTCTCGGTAGCTTGCCGGGCTCTCCGAGAGGGGCGGAGGAATTGAACTCGGGTCGGCCATGTTGGCTGCGTGTAAGGCGAACGCCCTACCCGCTGTGCTATCGCTCCAGCCCATCTTAATCCCTCTAATATTTCTCAGGTTCCTCTTAATATTTTAATATGTTTTAATAAATTGCATACTGGCCCTAAAGGAAAGAGAGAGCAAAAGGGAATGTCCTGCCACAGAGGCAGGGTGGAGGGGGAGGGTCGGTTACTGGGATCATTGGTGGTGGGAAATGGGCACTGATGGAGGGATGGGTACTCGATCATTGTATAACTGAAACCCAAGAACGACAGTTTGTAAGTCTACAACTGTACCCCACGGTATTTCACTAATAAAAATTAAATTAAAAAAAAAAAGAAATTTGGGGCTGGAGCAATAGCACACCGGGTAGGGCGTTTGCCTTGCATGTGGCTGACCCCGGTTCAATTCCCAGCATCCCATATGGTCCCCTGAGTACCACCAGGGGTAATTCCTGAATGCAGAGCCAGGAGTAACCCCTGTGCATCGCCAGGTGTGACCCAAAAAGCCAAAAAAAAAAAAAAAAGAAATTGCATACTGGGAAGTTTTTACTAATTCACAGTTCTACTTAGCAATATACGAAAGTGTTCATTTTAGAAACTTGAACCAACCCTATATGCTATCAATTTTCACTTCTGTACATTTGATGGTCTAATGTGGTTGCTTCATTGATTTAATTTATAATTAAGTTATTGCATTTTAACGTTTTCCCCTTAGAGTAGCTGATCATAATTTTGTCTTGATATTTGTTTATGTGAATACATTCAATTTTAATTAGAGGTTTCTGGCACTATTAGTAATAGATATTCTAGTACACAAGAATATCTCAACAAAAAATTGCATAAACTTTCTAAAATGGAGCCATATCCCTAAATACAGTCATCATTAAAAGTATGAAAGGAACTAAAATTAAAAAAAACATATATGGCTATCATTTTAAGTATAAACTAAGAGATGGCTTAGGTAGATCAGAAATCCTCAAAAGTTTTCCAGTGCTCAAAGAAAACTATGTATTTCTAATCTTAAATAACAATTCATGGTACAAGAGATGTTGTTTATTGAGGTAGAATATAAACACCTGGCATATGAAGGTTCCAAGTAAAATTCTTGGCATCACTTATGTTCCTCACCTCTTACTGCTGGGTATAGCTGTAGCACTTCCAGAGTACTGCTTTGTGGCCCTGGTATCCTCCAGCACTAACAAAGTTTCAGGACCACAATGCAGAGGAAAGTACTGAACTATCAGGCCCATACCACACACAGTTCTGCAGACCACTGGGAGTAGTTCCTAGACTGCTCCCTCCCAGCACCACAGTGTATGTCCCCTGTTTTAAAATTTTTATTATATGTGAGAGACTCCTTGTCCTTCTCTCTCGGAAGAGAGCATAAAACAACTTTCCATAGCCATGCCACCAGACCCGTGCCAGGGAGTTTCATTCAGGGCACCCCGAGGAGGGCAGGTGAGGCCCCTCCCCACCCTCAGGGATTCAGCCCTGGGATCTGAAAACCCCCACCATGCTCACAGCCACTCTCCAAACACTCATGCCAAATCTCACCCATGAAGGAATTCGCAGAAAACCCAGTTATGCAGGACTTACGGCTGAAAACTCCAGGTTCAACGTTACCGGGAATGGGTGACCTTCCCCCATGGCCCCTGTTTCCAGAAACTTAGCAGTTATGCCCACAAGTCACCTCTGGCTGGCACCAGATATTCTCATCAACAGCCATGATCCAGAGACTTATTGTCCTTCTCTCTCGGAAGAGAGCATAAAACGACTTGCCATAGCCATGCCACCAGACCCCCAACCAGGATGCTTCATTCAGAGCACCCCAGAGGGGAGTGGATGAGGACCCTCCCTGCCCCAAGGTACCCGGCCCTGGCAGCCAAAAACCTCCAGAACTCAAGCACTGCAATGCTCATGGCCACTCTCTACACGCTCAGGCCAAGACTCACCCACAAGGAAACCTATCACTGGACCTGTGGCTGGGATACATCTCATACCTCACACCACTAATACTCCAAGAGTAGCACACCACATTTGAGAGGTTTAAAGTAGAAGGCAACCAATCTTAGAGGGAAACATATTTTTTACAAATATATATAATAATATTTAAATATATATATATATATATATATATATGGCGATAGCACAGCGTGTAGGGCGTCAGCCTTACAAGTGGCCAACATGGCCGACCCGAGTTCGATTCCTCCGCCCCTCTCGGAGAGCCCGGCAAGCTACCGAGAGTATTCGATATGCCAAACACAGTAACAACAAAGTCTCCAATGGAGACGTTACTGGGCCCGCTCGAGCAAATCGACAATCAACGGGAGGGCCTTATATATATATATAAATATATATATAAATTTCCCCCTTAACAACACATTAGTAATCTCTTCTAGTAGGATTTAATGACCCCTAGGTGACATACAACAATCTTCACACACTCTCCTCTAAGGAAAACTTTTTGGAGCATTTTTAGCTGTTTATTCAAAACAAACAATACAAAATAAATTATTTCAGTTCTGCTTTGGGACAGGGTTGGAGTTCTGGATGAGAACATCCAAAATATGGTGGTGGGAAGGTATAATGGTGGTAAGATTGGTGTTTGAATATTAAGAGTAATCATATATTGTGAACTACTTTGTAAAAATAAAAATAAAATAAAATAAAATAATTAAAAATTGAAGCATCTAAAATGCTTCTGTAAAATAAAAAAAATTAATCATATGTGGAGCGATAGCACAGTGGTAGGCCATTTGCCTTGTGTGCAGTGGCCTGGCCGAGCCGGGTTCGATTATTTCACCCCTCTCAGAGAGTCAGGCAAGCACTGAGAGTATCTCGCCCGCACAGCAAAGTCTGACAAGCTCCCTGTGACGTATTCAATATGCCAAACACAGTAACAACAATTCTCACGATGGAGACGTTACTAGGCCCCCTCGAGCAAATCGATGAGTGTGAATTTTAAAAAGACATCATTAGTAGACTATCCTTACTGGGGATCTCTGTTGGTTGTGTGTTAAATGGGGAATAAATACAACAAGAAACAACAATGTGCAGACATCTCTAACCAATTACCTAACTTCAAAGTTCAGTAAATGTCCACTGCAAATTCTTATTGCATTGCAAATAAGTTATATATACACAACGATGAGTTTAGCATTGTTCATCAAAATGCATTTCAAAATTTTTGTTGTAATTTGCATATCTCCAAGAACAGAAAGTTTTCATTGAAGGAGGATCAACAAATTCATACACTCAAGACAAAAGGGGTAGGAGAAATTTAAGTCCACTCAGAAGTCTGATCTAAGTTAAACAAACAAATGAAATGCCTGACTATCCTGACTACTCCTGACTATCTCAATTGGCTTACCTCAGTCCCATTGCTCTATTTAACCAAACGTATATACCATATCTCCAAAAATAGTCACATTTGATCATTTCACTGTACCCTGCAATAGAATACTCACAAGCATTTTATGTAAAACACTTAAATCATGCTTTGTTTTCTCATTTTTTTTTGTTAATTCAAGATAGCAATGACCAAGTAGCTTTTTTTTTTTTTTTGCTTTTTGCTTTTTGGGTCACACTTGGCGACGCACAGGGGTTACTCCTGGCTCTGCACTCAGGAATCACCCCTGGCAGTGCTCAGGGGACCATATGGGATGCTGAGAATCGAACCTGGGTTGGCCGCGTGCAAGGCAAATGCCCTACCCGCTGTGCTATTGCTCCAGCTCCGCCAAGTAGCTTTTTAATGTATGAAAAGAATTCCTGTTCACCAGAAAATATTGTTGTGACCTATGAGCCTATCTTTAATTAGTCTCCTTAGCTTTACATTTCAGATATTTCTACCTGAATAATTATTCTGTATAATTCATAAAATGGAGTGAGTTAAATATGACTGAAAAAAATCCAATCCTATTTAAAAAATGGGGAGAAAAAATGAAAAAACACTTAAAGAATAAATACAAATGGCCAAAATGTTGGGGCTGCAGTGATAGTACATTTGCCTTGCATGTAGCTGACCTGAGTTCAATCCTAGGCACCCCAGATGATACCATCAGAAGTAAACCCTGAGCATGGCAGTGTGTGACCCCAAAACAAAACAAAACAAAACAAAAATCAATGGACACGAGAATTAAGAAGTATGAAAAATGCTCCATAACACAAATCATCAGGGAAATGCAAATTAAAGCAACAATGAGGTATCACCTCACACCACCAAGACTGGCATTCCTCATACAGAGTAACAATAACCAGTTTTAGCTGTGGGGGGAAAAGAAGCCCTAATTCATGCTGATGGGACTATTGACTGACACAGCCTTTTTGGAAGAGATTATGGACATTCCTTGAAAAAGCAGGAATCGAGCTTCCATATGACCCAGCAATTTCACTCTGAGGAATGTACCCCAAAGGTTCAAAGGCAGAATTCAGAAGACATCTGCATTCCTATGTTCACTGAAGCACAACAGCCCAATTCACAATAGCCCAAATCTGGATACAACGCAAATGCTTAAGAAGAGATTGGATAAAGTGACTGCAAACCACAATGGAATACTACTCAGCTGCATGGAAAAATGAACTCTGCTATATGGATGGATCTGGAGAGTATCATGTTGAGTCAGAGGGAGAGGAACAGACTTATAATGACCTTCACAGGGCAATATAAAAGAGAAGGCAATAGAAAGGGAAGACGTGCTCTTCAGTAGGCAGCTACTCACAGGTGAAGTGGGGTAGGGGAATAAGTTGGGAAAGGAACCATTAGGACAATGGTTGAGAGAAAAAGTGCCTGCCACAGAGGCAGGCTGGGGGATGGGAATGAAAGTTGGGACATTGGTGGAGGGTAATGGTGATGAGGTTGCTGTTAGAACATTGAATACCTAAAACTAAATCATAAATATCTTTGTAACTTTGTAATCTATGGTGATTCACTAAAATAATAAAATTAATCAAAGTTAGGTCTCTTCAGAGGCATTGAAAACAAGTCAACAGATAAATTGTATCATTTAAATTATAATTCAGTAATAGATATTATTAAAAACACAATTTAATATATAATCTCAGATATTCAGTCAGTTAGCTATAGTAATAAAAAACAGTACTTTTTATTATAACATCTTGTATTTACCTGAAGTGGGGCTTCTGTCTCCATCAAAGACCGTTCCATATTTTTCTTAATATCAGTTAACTCATTTGTCTCCCCAATCATTCTATCCAATTCATGAATTATTTCAGATTTCCAAAATCCTATGTCATTGACTCGTTCTCCCAAATTTTGAGTGGAATCTCTCTGAGATTTTCTTGTTTTTTGATATTTGTCTTGAATCAGTCGAGATGTATCCACCCTGAGTTTTTCTGAATTATGCCAGGAAGTTTTAGATTCTAGAAAATTAGCTAAGTTGGCTCTGTACCAATCATCAGGAGTATATCTTGTAAAGAGTGTGGTTCTGTTGGAAACAAAGGGGAGCATAGTGCTCTCAGAAACTCTTTCAGATCTGGTGCTGTATGGACCCAAGGTTGGTAAGTTGGAGGCCACTTTGTAGTATGTACTTGGTCTCCAAGGCAGGCTTAAGCTATGGGTGAAATTGGAGTGAGGGAAATGATTCTTATAGCTCGATGTCATGGTACCGATGGCTGGTAGAAAGTTGGCTGATGTTGGTTGAGAGTGGGCATGAGTTGCCATTAGAGTAGGACGTAAAAGGTCCATGATGGTCAGATACAATGTGCAAATCTATCCTGTTTAAAAGGGAAATGGAGGAAGAGGGTACATTGTCACTTAATCTTGTTGCAAACTTAATAATAAAAAAGTAATGAATATTTTGGTGTCTATCCCACTCATTACCATTTATTAAATTTGATATATACCTTATATATGTATATAAGGTATATATATATATATATATATATATATATATATCTGAAGACTTCGGGAACCCAGCCACAGCCATGCTTAAGACTACTCTCCACACACTCGGACGAGCCTCACACATAAAGGAACCGGCAGAGGAACCCAGGTGTGCAGGACCCAGGGCTGAGATCTCCAAGTCTGCTTGGATTGGGACTGGGTCTTCTCCACCCAGATCCCCCATCTTCCAATAGCTACACAGTTACACCCACCAACTGCCCCCAGCACCGTGTAATCCCATCAACGGCCAAGATCCAGAGACTATAAAAACAAGCTCCCGGACCTCTCATTGTCTAGTCTGGCAAGCTCCCCATGGCATATTCGATGTGCCAAAACCCAGTATCAATGATGAGTCTCATTCCCCTGACCCTGAAAGAGCTTCCAATGTGACATGGAATGGAGACTTTACTGGTGGACTAGAGATGCCTGCTCGAGGAAATCGATGAACAGGATGACAGTGACAGTGACCTTTATTAGTGATTATGTATTCTAAAAATATTTTTATCTATGGGTTCCAAGACTGTATTAATATTGCACTTATTAGATTGACAATATTATTCTTTGAAATAGTTTTAAATTATAAGAATTATTATTTTAGAATAAAATCTCATTGAATGTGAACCACACACTGTAAAAGACAGGAATTTGAAACTATTGTATTTGTTATTTGTGTGATACTTTAACAAATTACTTAAACTCTCTATGCCTTCAGTTATTGTTCTCAAAATTGGGAACAACAGAATTTATTCCTTTGAATAGTTAACAGTATTAACAACAAGGGGTTACTAAGCAACTTCTGTTCTTACCATCAAGTCATTCTAGATAAACACACAATCCATATAACAATGCTGTAATTGGCATATAAACATCTTCAAGAACAGACCCACTTTCCCTTTTACTAGCAACTCTAGGCAATTCCAATACTGAGCTTCTAGGGCAGAGTTGAAGACTGAGGAAGATAATCCCAAGAATCTGGAAAACTAAGCACAGTTCTAGGCACAGAAAATTTTAATTTTAACAATTAGTAACAAATAAAATTACATAAAGGAAAAGAAATTTCCATTTTTTCCCTAAAATGAACTCTTCAGAAGTAAATACAAAAGTTTATTAGTAACGTGTTTCATTAGATTTTATTAATAGTGAATTTTCATATTCATTTATCAGAATATTTTATATTTTACTTTGTGGAGGATTTAGACCACATCTGGTTCTGTGCTCAGGAATCACTCCTGGTAGGAAACCATTTGGAGTGCCACAGATTGAACCCAGGTGGGCCACATTCAAGACAAATGTGACTGACCTGTTGTTAGACCCACCGTTGGATCATTCCAACCAACACATTATTTTAGAACCTATATACACCTGTAGCACTGTCCTCCCGTTGTTCATCGATTTGCTTGAGTGGGCACAGTAACATCTCCATTGTGAGACTTCTTGTTACTGTATTTGGCATATTTCATACGTCACAGGCAGGTTGCCAGGCTTGCCGTGTGGGAGAGATACTCTCGGTAGCTTGCTGAGCTCTCCGAGAGGGACAGAGGAATTGATCCTGGGCTGATCGGGTCACCTGCGTGCAAGGCAAATGCCCTACTGCTGTGGTATCATGCTAGCCCTACATAGATATTATTTACACACATGCCCAAAACTTTTTTAATACAGAAAATGAATTATCTTAATCATTACATGTGTTATTCTAGAACATGCTCTAAAACACATTTGGAACTCTGCCATTATTAGAATCGTTAGACTTTATATGCCTTCTTTATCCTTTATATCATTTTGAAAAATTTTATCATTTTGAAATACTGGATCCCTTCGCAATTTTATATGAACTTTAGGATCATTCACATAAGTAATTTGACTTTTTTTTTGGCCTCACAATTTACAATACTGTTGATGTAATTATTATATAATTTAGAAATACAGTGCTGCTACACCACACTAACCATCAAAAGTATGAGAATCCCTTCACCACTGTTTCTATAGGATCAGCAATTATGCTTGTACAGAAAACTTGAATACTGACAGAAATTGAACCTTCCTTGTTGATAATTTAGGAAAGTGTTGCCATTTTAACACATGAAAAGATATTTTAGACTCTATTAGATGGGTTTTGTAACTGAACGTGGGCTCCTGAAAAATTTGGAAACAGTAAAAGGTTTCTGAAAGTTCAGCAACTAAAAATTCAAAATCTAATGTGTAATGAGCCCAAAGTGTTTCTGGAAGTGCTTGTATATATTGAATTTTGGGGGCAAAAAGGGATCATGACTGAAAAATGTTTTAAGAAGCCCAGTTTTAGACCATGAGTACTGGACTTTATTTTTAAAAAGCTGAATTGATTTTTAAATTTTATTTTATATTTTTTATTTAAACTGATTTTTGTTTTATATTTCCAAGCTTGTTATTGTTATATAATAGTTTTATTATTTAGGATTTAAAAATTACAGTAACATAATTTTTTTCTGTATGATAACATATAACATGTCAGCTGCAAAGAAAATAATTTCTCTTTCCTTTCTGTATCTGCTTTATTTTTTTTTCTTGTTTATTCTGACTGGGCTGGAGCGATAGCACAGTAGGTAGGGCATTTGTCTTGCAGGTGGCTGACCCAGGTTTGATTCCTCCATCCCTCTCAGAGTGCCTGGCAAGCTGCCAAGAGTATCCTGCCCGCAGGGCAGAGCCTGAGAAGCTCCCCGTGGTGTATTCAATATGCCAAAAGCAGTAACAAGTCTCACCATGGAGATGTTACTGGTGCCCACTCGAGCAAATGGATGCACAGCGGGAGGACAGTGCTACAGGGCTACTGTATTCTCTAGAACTTCTAGTTGCAGCTGTTGCAGAAAACCAAGTATTCTAGATTATGACATACTTTTTAAGAAGCATGAATTAATTGCAAATGAAAATAAAAAATGATCCAATTCTCGGTCTTCTCAGAATAAAAGTTCAATGATTAACTTGTTTGTATCCAAACCACAAAATAATTTATTTGTAGAACTGTGATCAAATCAAGATCCACTCAAACTATACATGATGAAACAGCCCTCCATTGACAGCTGAATTTTTCCCAAATTAGTTTTCCTTGACTTTTTTTCTAGGTTACTAGTTCCCCTCACTCCTTACACTGGTCAAGATTTGAGTATTACGTGAAAAAAAGAAATTTCAAACACTTGTGGTCACTAACATCAGTATAAAACTTTAACACCTTTTTAAAAAAGCAAATTTAATTTAATTCGAGACCATCGTACTACCATAATTATATAATATAATTAGAGCTATATTATCATATTACATAATTACATAATGCAATTAGGGACATCGTGACTACCTTGAGTTCTAACCTCTTTCCCAGTGAAATCTAGAAATAATTCAGCAAGAAGTTTCGAATTTCCTTTCAGTAAGGCTAACCATTCCTATTTGATTTTTCTGATTTTTTGTTTTTATTTTAAGGATGTGTTTGGGGAGCACTTGGTAGTATTCAAGGCTTACTACTCCTGGCTCTGTGATCAGGGTACCACTCCTATGGGAATCACATATATGGTGCTCAAGTAACATATGTAGGGATGAGGAACTGAACCAGGGTCAGCTACATGTATGGAAATTGTCTTATTCCCTGTACTGTATATAGTCCCACATATATCTTAATTTTTGATGAAAATATTTAGGAAGGAGTGATAGCATAGCAGGTAGGGCCTTTGCCAACCCGGGTTAGATTCCTCTGCCCCTCTCGTAGAACCCTGCGAGCTACCGAGAGTGTTCCGCCCGCACGGCAAAGCCAGGCAAGCTACCTGTGACATATTCGATATGCCAAACACAGTAACAACAAGTCTCACAATGGAGACGTTACTGGTGCCCGCTTGAGCAAATCGATGAACAATGGGAGGACAGTGCTACAGTGCTACCTATAATTTTAATCCTTAGGTAATTTCTCTTCACCCACATATTAAACAATGTGGGAAAATGTGAATAATCTCTCTTTATATAACATGATATGGAACTGGAAGTCTTTTCATTGATGGTGGAAATACATATTATCATATATTAGTGAGCAGCTTGGCACTATCTAGTATTTTTTTTAAAAGTATTTTCCCTCTGAGTCAGCAACTCAACTTTTTATATATACCCAAGATGTATTCAACTAAATTTAACAAAAAGTTTCTAATAATTTCAGAGAGAAGCAGTTTAAAAAGTTATCTCAGGAATATGAATAGTTTGTGGCAGACTCCTACAAAAAGTTTCATACAATAGCCAATATGAATGACCTTTTAAATGACCTATATTATGATACACGGAATAGGTATAGCATATTATCACTACATAAACTTTAAAAAATAACTATATATTTATTTGGGGATATACATAAGTAGAAAAAGTATAAAAATATGTAGGATATTGACACTAAATTCTGATAGGATGCAATTGTGGGAGAGAAAATTATATGTAAAAGGATAGAGAAGGCCCTGAGTGTACTTGTTAACAGTTCTGATTTTCATTGTAACTACTGTGTTTGAAGTGAGACGTCAGTGTGTGTGAATTAAACACCATTTGTTGAGAGGGATGCTTCCTTTTAAAAAAAAGTTTTAAAGTATTCCAACACCCATCCTTCCACCAGTATGATTGAAATCTTATCACGAACAACTTTGTAAGGATCTATCTCACAGTGATTCAATTAAAAAGTAAAAAAATAAAAATTCTCATTTACCTCATCCATTGCCTATTAGTAATACTGTTTGTTTATTTTTTCCACAATAGTCAAACAACTTATTTTTATCCATTTCTAAAACGTGCGTTTATCAGGGAGTAAACATAGGGGGAGGGGAGTAGTCTACAGTCAAATTAGAATAATATAGCAATCAGAGTTAAACAGAAATGCTTGCAAGCCTGGAGAGAAGACCTGCATTGGTCAGAATTTCAGGAGCTAGGCCTTTCTTGATTTCACTCTGAAGATCAGATTCTGGCGGAGGAGTTTGTGAATACAAGCACCACTGTGGAAAAGCACATCACTTGCTAGGTTTAAGAGATCTCAAGAGTTTGCAGAGATGGGGAATTCAGGCTCCCTCTCCCGATTCCACATTTAGATGCATTTTTTTTAACATTGTAAATCAAAGTTCTTTACATTTATTAAATCTGCTTTTCATAACAGAATCTCATTTAGATGCATTTTACAGTCCTTAAACGCATCAGAAATGTAAGGGACTGAACTATGAGGTGGAGGGAATGTGTGTGAGGTGGGGGATGAGGGGATCGCGGTGGTGGTGGGGGTGGGGGGGGAAAGGGGGGCTTTGGTTTGTATAGTTTTAATTCTAGGTCCTGGGAGAAGTGGGTAGCTTCAGGCTTTCCAAGACTTCACCCCCATTCCGAGGTGAGGTGTTGGAACCCCAGCTGGAGAGGGGACCCTATAGAGGCAGCCCAGAGACTCCTAGGAGTTGGAGAAAACACTCACCAGTTAACGGATGACCGGGAAAGCGGCAGGGGAGTGGTTAGGGTCGCAGCCCCATCACTCCCGCAGTGGGTCGGACCCACCTGGAAGCCCGACCCCGAGTCCCCTGTGACGTCAGCGCCCGCGGGCCACTCGGAGGCCGCCGCTGCAGCAGCCCGGGGCACTATTGGGCAGGGGGCGCGTCACTCTCGGGGGCGAGCAGGGGACAAGGTGGAAATGGGACCCGCGGCGGTTGCCAGGGACGCGCCAGGCTGGGTAACCAGAGCAAGGAAGGGACATCAAGGCACTGCACCAGAGAATGTCAATGGGCTGCGCGCGAGAGCCCTGGCGATTCCCTAGGAGGCTGCAGTGTCGGATTCTGCGCTTCAGTTACAAGAGCCAGCAGCTCACTCTGAAGCGCAAGAGGCTGACAAGTGCCCACTCTAAGCCTGTCCCTGTTGAGGCAGCCGACCTCACCCACCCCCGCCTCCACACCCACAACGGGTGGGCGGTTCAGTGATTGTGTCCATCCCTCCTCGCCAACCCCCCAGCCCCACCTCCACCCCATACCCAGCCTTTCTTGCTCTGAGGAAGTGGTTCGGGAATTCTGTCTTTTTGGTTCTATGAAACAATACGTTTAAAATGTTAATTTGCAAGTCAGAGGCGATAATAAAAGTATTTGATATATTCTTATTTTTTAGGCCTGATCTAAATTGTATAAAATGGAAACATATTTATACCTTATAAAATCATTATCAATATTATAGATAGAAATTAGAGTGATAAAGTAGAAAAGAAGAAAATATTTCAAGCCATAATATAAGTACATAACTTGGGATGGAGAAAATTATATATACGTACTTAGATTTTATTTAATAAGATATAAATTTCTAGAAGAAGACTATAATTTCAAAAAAGATACCATGACAAATGAAATACTGGACAATCAAAGATATTCCAGCTTGAACAAAATATGGTTGTATAAATCTCCCTAAAACTCTGCAAGGTTCTTATAAATGTTGATAGTAATCAACATCACTATTTTCTCACTGTAGTTATTATATTCATTATTACCATAATAAATACAATTGCATGAATATCAAGTTGAAGTACACTCATTTCCAATTGCTCATTTCCAGTTCTACTTATTTATTAACTGTAATATTGGCTTTAGGTCGATGACAATAATACTGCCTACTTTACTAACCTTGGGATGTTATAATAATTAATTTTAATGCACCATTAAACACCAAAAGAATATTATACTTCCACTCAAAAAATATTTAGAACTGATTTTTATGCTGAAATACATTGGGAGCATACAATATTTTGATCCACTGCAGTGAATCTAAAATGCATTATCACTCTTTACTATTAAACATAATTTTGTTTTATTCTGGTTAAAAATTCCATGCAAGCTCATTTGGCATATACATTGTTTCATTATTATACAAGCATTGTTTGGACAAAGCTAATTACTATTGCTTTATCAGCAGCAAAGTTTTTATCAGTGCTTATTTGACTGATACATCTCCCCAATCAATTATTATATGCATAAAGACTTAGAAATTCTGCCACCCATCCAGTGTAGGGATGCTGTCTTTTAAGGGGAGCGGGGGGGTGCTTTTTAAGAGGGTGGTTCTCTTGAGCAAATAACTATGTGAACGAGCTTTTATTAGTTTCTCCAGGCACTGAACCAGATGCCTTTCAAACATTCATCCTTATTGCAACTGTATAATTTGACATTTATTAACACATTTAACACAAAAGAAGTTGAAAGAAATTGTTGAAAGTTAGGCAAAAATCACCAAAACACTTCAATTTCTCAAACTAAGAACTTCTGGAAGGTGGTATCTAAATATGTGAACGGCAGAAGAATACAGAGTGTCTAATAGTTCTAAAGTTCTCTCAGTCACTCATCAAACTCACAGGAATTTGTCTGGGAGCTCCTGTGTTGCAAACCCATTAAAGGGTTGCACTGGGTTACTTGCAGTTAGAACACTCCTAACAAGTGAGTAAGGTTAGAGGCTTTAACTTTGTCTATTTAGAATTTGGTTTTGTTCTCCAAATTTATTAAGGGCTAACTTGGGTTAACTAAAGTCATGGGAACCTAAAATAGCAATGCTGGTTTCCTACCACAAGTCTTTATAATAATAGAAATGTGATACCTCTGATAATGGGAATTAAAACTCTGAATACTTTCCCCAGCTAAGCAAACTACAGTCAATGATCAGAAACTATTCATTAGCGCGTCCATAGGATTGTAGAGGCCAATTCTAGTACCCTATATCCCAAGTCAAACAAAGTCAGTGCTCTTTGGTTGTCTTCTTATGTTCCTTACCAGCAACTCTATGTCTGACCAGGCAATACCCTTGACCTATTGTTTAAAAAATGTTTTCATTTTGCACAGAACACTAATTAATTTGTTTTAAATCTCTGAATTGCTCATGGATCTTGCTGACTGTGAACAAATTAATACTACTCTAAGGAAGCATTAATTTGTCCAAAAGGATACTCGTAATCAATTAAAAGACCTGTTTGATTGTATACAATCAAAACAGATTTGATTGTATACAATGTCTGCAGTCTTTGTTCTTCACACATATCAATTACAAATACCATTACTTATTAAATATAAAATTTATGTTATATCTGCTTTATTCTAAAGTGAATGAAATTATCACTAAATATGGTTTTTTAAATGATCAATTAAATTAATGAAATTTTAAAACCTCATCAAAATTTTAGGTCAACGCTCCAAGGAAAAAATGAAATGCAAAACAGTTTAGATACTCCATCTAAAATTCTGTTTTATGATTATCAAAGTTTTGTCAGAATTGAGAGTGTATATCACTCTTTAGTTTTATTTTACAATGAACATCTCCTAAAATGCCTATTATGCTCTGTTTATAAAGAGAACAAACAAAGCTATTTGCATTTGGTTATTTCTTGAAAAAGAAATTTGCTGTGAGCACAAAATCTAGTGCAATGATAAGGGTATAAACCTCTAGCAAGACTCACAAAAAAAGGGAAAGAGAAAACCATAAACCCTTATAGCACAGCATGTAGGGCATTTGCCTTGCATGTAGCCGACCCAGGTTCGATTCCCAGCATCCCATATGATCCCCTGAGCAACACCAGGAGTAATTCCTGAGTGCATGAGCCAGGAGTAATCCCTGTGCATCACCAGATGTGACTCAAAAAGCTAAAAATAAATAAATAAATAAAACCACTTTCAAACAACAAACAGTTTTTATGAAGAAAATATCACCCTGATACCAAAAGCAGACAGAGATACCAAAAAGAAAGAGAATTACAGGCCAATATCCCTGATGAACACAGACACAAAGATCCTCAACAAATTATTAGCAAATAGAATCCAATGACTCATCAAAAAGATCATACACCATGACCAAAGAGGATTCATCCCAGGGATGCAAGGATGGTTTAACATTCACAAGATAAGCAATATAATTCATCACATTAATAAAAGAAAAGATAAAAACTATATGATCATATCAATAGATGCAGAGAAAGCATTTGACAAGATCCAGGACCTGTTTATGATGAAAACTCTCAGCAAAATGGGCATCGAAAGAACTTTCCTCAATATAGTCAAAGCTATCTACCACAAGCTCACTGCAAGTATCATTATCAATGAGGAAAAACTAAAAACCTTTCCTCTAAGATTGGGCACAAGACAAGGCTGTCCTCTTTTGCCACTCCTATTCAATATAGTACAGGAAGTCCTGGCCATAGCAGTTAGACAAGAAAAAGATATCAAGGGCATACAGATAGGAAAGGAAAAGGTAAAGCTATGACTATTTGCAGATGATATGAAACTATACTTAGAAACCCCTAAAGACTCTACAGAAAAGCTCCTAGAAACAATCGTTCGATACAGTAAAGTGGCAGGCTACAAAATCAACACCCAAAAGTCCATGCTTTCTTATATACAAATAATGAAAGAGAAGAAAAAGACATTTAAAAAAATTCCATTCACAACAGTACTTCAGAAAATCAAGTACTCGGAATCGGCTTAACCAAAGAGGTGAAGAATCTGTACAAAAAAAAAATTACAAAACACTACTCCAAGAAATTAAAGAGGACACTACGAAATGGAGACACATCCCCTGCTCATTAATCCTCATAAGGAGGATTAATATTATCAAAATCGCAGTACTGCCCAAAGCACTATCAAATTTAATGCGGTCCGTATCAGGATACCCATGATTTTTTTCAAAGAAATAGACAAAACACTCCTGAAATTCATAGCACTGTAGCACTATCCTCCCACTGTTCATCTATTTGCTCGAGAGGGCACCAGTAATGTCTCCATTGTGAGACTTGTTGTTACTGTGTTTGGCATATAAAATACACCACGGGGAGATTGCCAGGCCATGCGGGTGGTGGGATACTCTCAGTAGCTTGCTGAGCTCTCCGAGAGGGATGGAGGAATCGAACCCGGGTCAGCTGTGTGCAAGGCAAATGCCCTACCCCTACCCGCTGTGCTATCGCTCCAGCCCTTCTGAATTTCATATAGAACAATAAAGCTCCACGAATAACTAAAGCAATATTTGGGGGGGAAAATGGGTGGCATCACCTTTCCAACTTCAAACTCTGCTACAAAGCAGTAGTAATTAAAACAGTATGGTATTGGGCTAGACATAGACCTGCAGACCAATGGAAAAGAGTTGAATATTCTGTCATAGACCACCAAATATATGGTCACTTAATATTTGACAAAGGAGCAAGAAATGTGAAGTGGAACTAGGAAAGCCTATTCCACAAATGGTGCTGGGAAAACAGGATAGCTACCTGCAAAAAAAAAAAAAAAAAATGAACTCTGACTTCTGTATAATGCCAGGAACAAAAGTCAGATCAAAATGGATTAAAGACCTCAATGTCAGATATGAATTCGTAAGGTACACAGAGGAAAATGTAGGTAGAACTCTCCATGGCATTGAAGCTATAAGCGTCTTTAACGATGAACCAGTACTTACCATGCAAGCAGAAGAAAACATAAACAAATGGGACTACATCAAACTAAGAACCTTCTGCACTTCAAAAGAAATAGTGACCGCCTTATAGACAGCAAGGTGGCGACCACCTCAGAGATTTTTGGAAAGCCAGGTATGAGCCGGTTGTGACGGGGCGACAGAAACCTCATGAGAAGGGGGACATTCCCGGCTCATCCTTCACGCACTACTGAGGTCACGAGTTGCCCCCCACGAGCGGCTCTCCGGCACAGCTGTGACTCCAGAAGCACAAGGACTTAATGCAGATCCCGGCAGCTTGCAGCAGAAAAGTGAATGGACTATGCGTTAATCCACACCACCATGCCTGCCCGGAAGGGAAAGCGTGTTGCTCCCTTCCGCCTTTTTTCCTTCTAGACAACAAGGTGGCGGCCACCTCGGAACTTTTTGGAAAGCCAGGTATGAGCAGTCGTGACGAGGCGACTGAAACCTCATGGGAAGGGGAGTGTTCCCTGCTCATCCTTCACAATCTACCGAGGTCACGAGTTGCCCCCCACAAGCAGCTCTTTGGCACAGCCATGGCTCTAGAGCCACAGAGACCAATCTTATAATTATCTGACTCTCGGCAGAAATACTTCCAGGCTTAATAAGTAAAATATCAAAAATCCAAAATCGCAGCCATGCGACATCATTTGGTTCTTGTAACCAGCTGTAGTAAACAAATTATTTTACAATGTCTTTTCAGCAAGTCTGATTTGGAGGTGTAAACTCTAAATAATAGTGGTGCATCCTTTGTCGAAACAATGAATCTAATCAAAGTAGATAGAGTGTGAATTAGAATTCATCTACCTCATGGGCATTGGGAGGTTTGGGAGGGGGGGTATATTGTGGTTCTTGGTGGTGAAAAATAAGTACTGGTGAAGGGAAATGTGTTTGATGACTGCATGACCAAGACTTAAACCTGAAAGCTTTGTAATTTTTCCCACAGTGATTCAATAAATAAATAAATAAATAAAGGAAAAAGTGACCAAAATACAGAAAGAGCTCACAGAAAGGGAAAGAATATTTACCCAATACCAATCTGATAAGGGATTAATATCCAGGATATACAAGACACTAGTAGAATTGTACAAGAAAAAACCTCCAATACCATCAAAAAATGGGGAGAAGAAATGAACAGAAGTTTCCTCAAAAAAGAAATACAAATGACCAAAAGGGACATGAAAATATGCTCCACATCGCTAGCCTTCAGCGAGATGCAAATCAAAACAACCATGACATATCATCTCACACCGCAGAGACTGGCACACATTCAAAAGAACAAAAGCAACCAGTGCTGACGTGGAGGTGGAGAAAAATGGACACTCTTTCACTGTTGGTGGGAAAGCCGGCTGGCCCAGCCTTTCTGGAAAGCAATATGAACAGTCCTTCAAAAACTAGAAATTGAGCTTTTATATAACCTCACAATACTAATTCTGGGAATGTATCCCAAGGATAAAAAAGCACAGTAGAAATGACATCTGTACCTATATGTTCATTGCAGCACTGTTCACAATAGCCCAAATCTGGAAACAACCCAAGTGCCCTAAAACAGATGACTAGTTAAAGAAACTTTGATACATCTACACAATGGAATATTATACAGCTGTCAGGAGAGATGAAGTCATGAACTTTGCTTATAAATGGATAGACATGGAGAGCATCATGCTAAGTGAAATGAGTCAGAAGGAGAGGGACAGACATAGAAGGATTGCACTCATTTGTGGAGAATAAAACAACATAACATGAGGCTGACACCTACGGATAGTAGATATACGGGACTGGTAGATTGCTCCATAGCTGGAAGCCTGCCTCATGAGCAAAGGGAAGAAGGCAGCTGGAATAGAGAAGGTATCACTAAGAAAATGATAGCTGGAGGAATTAGTCGGGATGGGAGATGTGTGCAAAAAGTAGATAAAGGACCAAACATGATAACCTCTCAGTGTCTGTATTGCAAACCATAGTGCCCCAAAGTAGAGAGAGAGTATGGGGAATATTGCTTGTCATGGAGGCAGGGGGAGGGTGCGGAAGGGGAGGTATACCAGGGATATTGGTGGTGGGGAATGTGCACAGGTGAAGGGATGGGTGTTTGATCATTGTGTGATTGTAACCCAAACATGAAATCTTGTAACTAAAAAAAAAGAAAGAAAGAAACTTTGGTACATCTACACAGTGGAATACTACGCAACTGTTAGGAGAGATAAGTAATGAAATTTGTTTATAACTGGATAGAGATGGAGAGTATCATGTTAAGTGAAATGAGTCAGAAACAGAGGGACAGACATAGAAGGACTGCACTCATTTGTGGAGTATAGAATAGCATAACATGAGACTGACACCCAAGGGCAGTAAATACAAGGGCCAGGAGGATTGCCCCATAGCTGGAAGCATGCCTCATGAGCGGAGGGGAGAAGGCAGATAGAATAGAGAAGGGAAAACCAAGTAGATAATGGACCAAACATGATGGCCTCTCAGTGTCTGTATTGCAAACCATAATGCCCAAAATTATGGCTGAAACAAAAGCACAGTGGTAGGGCATTTGCCTTGCACGTAGCTGGCCTGGCCGAGCCTGGTTCAATTCCTCCACTCCTCTCAGAGAGCCCCGCAAGCTACTGAGGTATCTTGCCTGCACAGCAAAGCCTGGCAAGCTACCCGTGGCATATTCAATATGCAAAACGCAGTAACAACAAGTCTCAGGATCGAGACATTACTGGGCCCACTCAAGCAAATTGATGAACAACGGGAGGACAGTGCTATAATATAGCAAATGCCCAGAAGTAGAGAGAGTATGGGGAATGCTGTCTGCCATGGAGGCAGGGGGAGGGGGAGGAAAGGGGGTATACTGGGGATATTGGTGGTGGAGAATGTGCACTGGTGGAGGAATGGGTGTTTGATCATTGTGTGATTGTAACCCAAACATGAAAGCTTGTCACTTTAAAAAAATAAAAAGAAAAAATATACAATTAAGACCTAATCATGTACAACTTAAAAAAATGCCACAGAAGAGTTTAGGAAAACTTGGTTTAGAATTTACTGTGTCATAAAAATTTGTAACTAAAGAAAAAATTATGTATGTATTAATTAATTATAGAATTCCCCAAAGCGATATAGAAATAACGAATATTGAATCTGTATATTCAATAAAACTGATTCATCATCTGGGATTAGATGACAATTTCCATTTCAAATATTCTTCTAGGATATATCTTCCAGGTGGGGGGTGAGGGTAGTCTGTTAAAGGGTGACTTGTGGAAGAATTAAAAGTAAAATGTAAAATTGGTGAAAGAATTTTATGAAGATAAACATATTGGGATGAAGGTGGATGTATAGAAAAGGTAACAGCAAGTATTTTTTGGATCTAAATTCTCTTATTTTTCTACTAAATTATTGCAATTTTCTAATTTTATTTTTATGACTCATGAGAAAAGTGAAATATTTGTGCTGTGAAAGTGAAATTCTTTTCCATCTGAATTTCAAAACATTGTAAGTTTTTAAATGTATTTTATAGTTGTTCATGGAAATCTTAGAAACATGTATGTTATGTTATATTCCAGTTTGCAACAATCAGTGGTATTATTTTTTTTTGAGTCCTGTGTTAGGAATCAACTACTTTAGAAACCATAGAGTTGCTATCTATAAATTAGGCATGTGGTGTAAATGAACTTAAGTTTACACTAATATATTATAATATTACGGAAAGAAATGATTCATGGAGAATTTATTGGGAGACTAAATTGAATGTGATAAAATTGAGAAATTTATCATTTACACTAGTAAGATTATATAACTTTATGCTTTTTTTATGTTACCAAGCTATTTACATGGGTGTGTATTATCATCAGCTTTTTATAATAGGGAAGATATTTTTCATAACATGAAATTGTAGGGCACACCTCATTGGGAGTTCCTTCAGTCAAGGTACATAGACTATCAAATTATCAAATTATAACTGTTGCCCTGCATCCACTTGTTTGTCAGGTGAGGAGATGATTCACACAGCTAAATGACATGCCTAAGGTCACATTTTTGCTTGTGGTCTCCTAATCAAATGGGTGGAAAATGATAGGTTCTCATGTCTCTATTTCTTTATGTTTCCTTCAGAACAATTAACTCAATATCATAATTGTTCACACATTGGGTCCCCGTCTGCATGGTGAGTTCTGTAAGAACAAAGACTATTTCCACCAGGTTTGGTCACAGATTTCAGTTTGGAATCACTTGCTCTGTATCTGTTTCATTGAATATCATCTGGAGTTGCAGTTTAAATAAGTTGACCAAGATCATGTTGAGAAAGAGGGTATAGAGTTGGAGTCCAGGTTAGGTCACATTTATTCCAAAGTTCATGGGCTGTCCCCTAAGACAACTCCTTTTCTGTTCTTTTTCTGTCTTCTATTTTTCCCTTACAACTTACTATTGAACATGGGTTGTTTGTACCCCTTATACATGATTGTTAAATGAATTAATACAATTCAGAGAAAGAGAAACTACTCTGTCGCCTTAAACATATTTGTGATGTGATACTAGAAACAGCCCCTAAATGATACCAGTTAAATTGCATGTTTTCATTAAATTATAGTAATACATTACTATTGGTAAATCCTAGAAGATATTTTACTAAATTGAATAGAAATAGATGCTCTAATATATTTAAACTTATATTTCCATAAAATATACTTATGTTTAGAGGTTGATTTGCAAGTGGTTCTGAAAGAGCTAAGAGTCCATAGGCCATCTAAATAAAATGCTACTTCTACAGGATTTAGGGGCAAGACTACTCCTCTTTCTTCCTGAAGGAAAAATAAAGCTCAAGAGAAAAGCAATCCAGATTAGAAATATTAGGTAGGATGCACTATGGAGTAATTCATCAGCAAGCTTTTGAGATGACTAGAAAAGCTATCAATCTCCATAAGCTAATCCCTTTACTTTAGTTGGGAATTTAACTTAATGTTCCTCTTAGAAAATTCTGTCATTGTCCTCCCATTGTTCATCTATTTTGCTCAAGCGGACCCAGTAATGTCTCCATTGTGAGACTTGTTACTGTGTTTGGCATATCGAATATGTCATGGGTAGCTTTCCAGGCTTTGCCTTGCAGGCGAGATACTCTCAGTAGCTTGCCGGGCTCTTCAAGAGGTGCGGAGGAATCGAACCCCTCTCAGGCTCGGCCAGGCTGGCTGCGTGCAAGGCAAATGCCCTACTGCTGTGCTATCGCTCCAGCCTAGAAAATTCTAGTATGTATTTATTATTCAGTGTCATAAATAATCAAAACTGATAACAAAAATTACTCATTAAATGCTAATAGAAGATTTTAACAATCAAAATTTTTAAAATTGCTTTGTTTTGATGTTTATTTCCCCAAGTCTAGCCTGCATTCTCCTTGGATAAACTTTACAAGCTTGTTTTTTGCTGCTTCTAGTTTTAAACTTTAACCATGTTTTTGATGACAAGGAATGCTATAAAAATACTCTAGTTCAACAGAAAGAGTTATGATCACAAAATAATCTTTATTCATATACAGTGTTTCGGAATTACCAGTGGATTTTTAAAGACAAAGTTGATCTAGAAGCTAATGGTCACTAATCTGGGATGTTTCTGATAGCAAACTGATACTCATGCAATGCTTGTGCCCAAAGGGGTGTGACCAGAAAGCTAGGCCGTTAGCAGTCTGAGATGACTAACACAAAGTCAATGGGGGCAGATACTAATTTGTAAAGTTTGATCTTGAGTCATACATGGAATATATGAGTCATCATACTTGATTTATAAAACTGCAGGTGTGATTCATAAACTCAGACTATAAGGGACAAAAAAGAAATCCTGTCACTGCTATCCTATTATATACTTATGAATTTCCAACTTCTAAATATTATCCTTTTCCATTAGACTTCTTACTTCTACATCCCTTCTTTTAGTACTCAATACTCAAAGCAATCAGATGTCTCTGTTACTCATAGTCTAAAATATAAATTAGGGATCACCTCATTCTGGTCACTCAGTGCCATATGACCATTTCAGGAAAAATTTCCTGAAAATTATTAAGGAGACCTTAATTATCTGAATAAAAGAAATATGAAACCAAATTGGCATTCAAGTATATAATAAAAGAATGTAAAATATCTGTTTGAGATAGTTAAAAGCTAAAGGAGGCAGACTTTAACTTAAGGAGAAATAACTCCTCCTCCTCTCAACTTCTAACCAACAAGAAGCTAAACAATAACAGAGAAGATAGAGTAAAAAGAGGGAAAAATATGTAAACCAAGAGTATTATGGAATTACATAAACTGTGAATGTTGAACTCTGAGTTACAGATGCCATTGAAGTCTGCCAATTAATTTCCTTCAAGAAAATTTTATTGATTAAAAAACCAGACTAGATAAGCAACTAAAATATGTTATCTAAGACTGCTAAGATAACAGTCTTTACAGACTGCTCTGTAACTTATTTAAAAGGAACCTATGACCAGGCCTAGCTCACTGGGACTCACAAACAGGCAATAACTCAAAGATACTTTTATTCATAAATGTAGGTTAAAAAGATCTTCAGGGTATCAGACCAGGTATGATGTAGAGTTAAAAGTTACAACACTCTATAATCTCTTCAGTGTGTAAAATGGAAGGCCAGAATATTACAGATATCATCAAATACAAAGTTATGCAACTCATGCTTCCCTTACATCAACATCTCCTCCACCACCTCCTAAATCCCACTTCTCTAGAATGTTCATAAAATATTGTCACAGAATCCAGTGATTAGTTTATCAGTCATAGTACATAACCTTTGTTCCGATGGTAACCAGGTATAGATTGTGATACATAATAAGTACCAGAGAACTTTCTTTTATCTACTTTATTAATCATAATTTTATTTGATATTATTATTATTTTAATTGAAATAGCACACAATACAGCACTAAATATAGATTCCAGGGTTTCTCCTAATATTGATTCAGTTTTAAGTCTAGTATGAGGCCTGAGAACCTATAAAAGCTTTATTGCAACTCTGACTTTTCTTGGATTTAAGCTATGATAACAGATCTTACATTTTTCTCAAATGTCCCTTAATTTAATCTTAAGGAATTGCAGTTGTCAGTGTATTGGGGGGTGAGGAAAAAGTCTGGCTCTGCGTTCAGGGGTAACTCTTGGCAGGACTCAGGGGCTGTATGGGTACTGGGAATTAAACCTAGGTAGGGTGCACGCAAGACTACTACTGTTGCAGCTATAAGTATTTAAATATTTATTTACCCACTTACTCTCTATTGCCTCAATCAAAAGGATTTTTAAAGGCAAAGAAGGCACTCTGTGTCCTTACTTCCTTCAATACAGATAGTTTTAACTTACACAGCCTACACTATAAATAAATTTATAAGTTTATGTATAAGTCTAGTCCATGTCTTGCATATGCTAGACCCTACAATCACTAGCATTGCACAGGTTCCCAAAGTGTTGACTTCTTTAGTCCTGGTAGCTTTCAACCACCACTAGATAGGAACCAACATAATTCTGCATAGCTTTACAAGGACATGGCATTAAAGCACTGCACACCACCAGGCCAGATATCACCAGAAGTGGCCCTTGTGGCCCCAAAGCACCTAATCCAAGTTCCTTCAATGCTTACAATTCTAATTTAAAATAAGTAGAAATATGAGTATCTAGGAGAAATCATTTTTCCTTGGATTTTTTTGTGGGGTTGGAGAGGCACACACTCAATAGTACCCCTCAGTTCACCAGGGTTTGACCCGTAGGACTCCTGCATGCCAGGTATGTACTCCAGCCCGCTGGACTGTCTCCAAGAGGATATTTTCTCTTCTTTCCTGAGAATTATATAAGTATAAAGATAAAAATTCCACACTTTATTACCTTAGCTGATCTTACTCAGCACAGTCCTAAGTTTGTTGAAAGCGAATGAGAAAGTGCAGGAAGCAATATTATTATCTAGGTAATTTTGTGTCATTGTCTCAACTCCCAAGAACAAGAGGCATTGCTCATATGGTTGTCATTCCACTTCATTTCATATCACTATTCAAAGTCACTAATTCTCTGGGTACAGTAAAATCTTTTTATTTTTAATTTTTATTAGTGAAACACCATGAATACAGTTGTAGACTTACAACTTTAGGTGTTTGCATTTCAGTTATACAATGGTTGAGTACACCATCCCTCCACCAGTGCCCATTTTACACCATCAATGATCGCAGTATCCTTCCCACAACCCCCATCCCATCCCTCCTCCTACCTCACTCTGCCTCTGTAGCAGGGCATTCCCTTTTGCTCTCTCTCTCCTTCTGGGTGTTGTGGTTTGCAATAGAGGTATTGAGTGGCCATTGTTTTCAGTCTATAATCTACTTTCAGCACACATCTCGCATCCCGAGCGAGTCCTCCAAACACCCTTTACTTATTGTTCCCTTCTCTATCTGAGCTGCCTTTTCCCCCAGCATGTGTGTCAGGCTTCCAAGCCTTGGAGCAAACCTCCTGGTACTTATCTCCTCTATTCTTGGGTGTTAGTCTTCCATTCTGTTACTTTATATTCCACAGATGAGTGCAATCTTTCTATGTCTGCCCCTCTCTTTCTGACTCTACACTTAGCATGATAGTCTCCATGTTGATCCACTTTTATGCAAATTTCATGACTTCATCTTTTCTAATAGCTGCATAGTATTGCATTGTGAAGTTGTACCAAAGTTTCTTTAACCTGCCATCTGTTCTCGGGCACTTGAGTGTTTTCCAGACTGTGGCTATTGTAAACAGTGCTGCAATGAACATACAAGTGCAGATGTTACTCTTTTGCATCTCCGGGATATATTCCCAGGAGTGAAATTGCTGGGTCAAATAGGAGCTCAATTTCTAATATTTTGAGAAGTGTCCATACTGTTTTCCAAAAGGGCTGAACCAGTTGGCATTCCCACCAGCAGTGAAGGAGAGTTCCTTTCTCCCCACATCCGCACCAGCACCGGTTGCTTTTGTTTTTTGGATGTGGGTCAGTCTCTGTGGTGTGAAATTATATCTCATTGTTGTTTTGATCTGCATCTCCCTGGTGATTAGTGATGAAGAGCATTTTATTTATGCCTTTTGGACATTCGGATTTCTTCCTTGAGAAAGTTTTTTTTTCCATTTCATCGCCCCATTTTCTGATGGGGTTGGATGTTTTCTTCTTGTAGAGTTCAACCAGTGCTTTATATATCTTTGATATCAACCACTTATCATATGGGTATTAGGTGAATATCCTTTCCTATTCTATAGATTGTCTTTGTATTTTGGTCACTGTACCTTTTGAGGTGCAGAAGCTTCTTAATTTAGTATAGTCCCATTTGTTCATCTCTGTTTGCACTTGGTTGGTCAGTGGCGTGTCATTTTTGAAGATACCTTTAGCTTCAATATTGTGGAGGATTTGCTGACCTTGTCTTCAATGTAACTAATGGATTCTGATCTGATATTGAGGTCTTTATTCCATTTTTGATCTTACTTTTTTGCATGGTGTTAGGTCGAAGTGTAAGCCCATTTTTTTGTATGTGGTTGTCCAGTTATGCCAGCACCATTTGTTGAAGAGGCTTTCCTTGTTTTACTTCATGTTTCTTGCTCCCTTATCAAAGATTAGATGTTCGTATATTTGGGGTTGTATGTAATGATATTCCACCCTGTTCATTGGTCTGTGGCTCTGCCTTTGTTCCAGCACCATGCTGTTTTAATTGTTACTGCTTTGTAGTAGAGTTTGAGGTTGGGGAGGGTGATGCCTCCCATCTTCTTTTTCCCAAGAATTACTTTGGCTATTCATGGGGTTTTGTTGTTCCATATGAATTTCGGGAGCATTTGATCCATTTCTTTGAAGAATGTCATGAGTATTCTTATAGGGATTGCATTGAGTCTGTATAATGCTTTGGGGAGTATTGCCATTTTGACAATGACCAGGAGATGTGTTTCCATTTCCTCGTGTCCTCTTTATTTCTTGGAGTAGCGTTTTGTACAGGTCCTTTACCTCCTTATTTAAGCTGATTTGAGGTACTTGATTTTCTAGGGTGTGATTGTAAACTATTTTGCTTTTTTTATGTCACTTTCCTCTGTCTCAGTATTTGTGTATAGGAAAGCCATGGACTTTTGGGTATTGATTTTATAGCCTGTGAATTTACTGTACAAGTCTATAGTTTTCTAGGAGTTTCTTGGTAGAGGATTTAGGGTTCTCTAGATATAGTATCATATCATCTGCGAATCGTGAGAGCTTAATTTCTTCTTTTCATATTTGAATTCCCTTAATATCTTTTTCTTGCCTAACCGCTATTGTAAGTACTTCCAGTACTATATCGAACAACAGTGGTGAGAATGGGCAACCTTGTCTAGTCCCTGATCTTAGTGGAAAGTCCTTTAGTTTTTTCCCCATTGAGGATAATGCTTGCCATAGGTTTGTGGTAGATGGCTTTGACTATCTGGAGGAAGTTTCCTTCAAAACCCATTTTGGTGAGAGTTTTCATCATAAACGGGTGCTGATCTTGTCAAATGCTTTCTCTGCATCTATTGATATGATTATATTTTTTATCTTTTCTTTTGTTGATATGATGGGTTATGTTGATTGATTTCTGAATGTTAAAACATCTTTACATCTGTGGGATGAATCCCACTTGGTTGTGGTGTATGATCTTTTTGATGAGTTGTTGGATTCTATTTGCTAATATTTTGTTGAGGATCCTCGCATATACATTCATCAGGGATATTGGCCTATAGTTTTCTTTGGACACTAACATCTTTAAGACTCAATTTCTTTATCTATAAAGTTGGCAATATCAGATTTACAAGTAAAGAACGTAGGTGAAATAACCTCCACTCCTCTTTTCTCCCCCCGCCATCAGTAGATCTTATTGTTGTTCCTTTGAAGTAAAAGAGGATTTACTGGGGAAAGGTCTGTGAGTCTTCACAGCCGCACTTCAGCTGCTTTCTTTTGACCTCCTCCCACCTCATCACGACAGGAAAGAAAGCCTTGCCTTACCCTGAGTAGAAGCACAGTGGGGGGAAACTTAATTATATGTGGCTGCAAGGTATCCACAGCATTTGGATGAGTTCATCTGTTCTTAGAGAAAATAACCTACGGTTTCTTGAAAGATGACAACTATTTTTAAATAACTAGACTTAAAAAAAACCCTCTTCTTTATCATCTCAACATGAAGGCCAAATGGTCAAAGGCCTAATTTAGATCAGGTTCTAACAGTGAGTCCTATGCTATTCTTTCTCCCCTTGATTCTATGTACTTGCCATTCATATGTACTTATAAGCACACAGTTTAGAAATCATAATAGAAACTTATTATTGATTCCTGACATCCTACACACACAATTACACACAGGAAGTTAAAATTATATACCCAGTTATATTCTCTTTCTATGGAGTATCTACGTGAGCTGTGAAGAGGCTGAAAAAGCTTCATTTATGGCCCTAGCGACTACTGTTAGGAAGCATGGATAAGAAAGAAGTCACAGCTTGGGTGAGTCCTACTAGGTCTCGGCATCACAGTAAATGCAATATATCTCTAGCCTAGTGGAGACTACCAGACTCTTAGACTTGCCTATTATATAAGGCAACATCGGAGGCATTAAATGCTTTCTTAAGATCCTATAGGTACTAAAATGCTTTTAGAACTTTAATCTCTAGTCTGGAACATCAACATAAATTTATGTCTACAAGTTATTGATCTGTAAGGGAGCACTGTCTAGTACTCTGTTTCTTTCAGGAAATACCCCCTTATGATTATATATTTCACTCAGGTGTACTACATCATAGGGCACTAAATAAAGGAGTGGTTCCAAGACCTGGTAATAAGCAAAGAATGTGTATCACTGATCAATCGGGTAATTGAGTAATCTGGTAACATGACAACCATGTGGGTTCAAATTCCTTTCTTACAAGATTGAAGTGAGAGCTAAACAGTTACCCATTGCTCAAAAAAAATTTTATGATAGATGATCTTATTTGGGTCATATAACAGTTATATTTCAAATGGAATAATAATGTCATAAAAAACCTCATTTAAGTGTTTTATAATCTGTATACACAAGATTTCTCAACAGTGATATCTATGAAAGTAAGACATTGACACAGAACTAATACAAAAACAGCTCAGTTTAGCAATGATATGTGTATTTATAATAAAATAAGTAATGTCTCATATATTTCATGAAGAGTTATATTCCAGAAAAATTTTTCAAGGGTTTAATAATAAATTAAGTTATATTGTTTAAATGGGGCTAGAGCGATAGCACAGCAGGTAGGGCGTTTGCCTTGCAAGAGGTCAACATGGCCAACCCCGAGTTCAATTCCTCCGCCCCTCTCAGAGAGCCCGACAAGCTACCAAGAGTATCTTGCCCGCACAGCAAAGCCTGGCAAGCTCCCTGTGATGTATTCGATATGCCAAACACAGTAACAACAAGTCTCACAATGGAGATGTTACTGGGCCTGCTTGAGCAAATCGATGAACAACAGGAGGACAGTGACAGTGAGTTTGAGCATTATACTAATTATTAAAACTTTTCAATTGTTGACACCTGGTATATAGTGAAGAATTTTTTAATTCTTTATTTTCATCTTTTATAAATATAATAGGGTGATCAATTGGTGCATTTTAGCCTAAATATATATAAAATTTTTCACAGATAAAAAAGGCTGGTCATCTTATCTGGATGAACGATGGTGGGTATTCAATATGATAATATTTGACTGCATATATTAAAAATAAAATAACATTTGTTTTTAAATATAGCATGTATATAGACAGTGTAATACTACTCAGCTATAAGGAAAGATGAAATTTTGGCTTTTGTGACAACCTTTTTGGAAGTGGAAGGGTTCTTACTAAGTAAAATTAATCCAAAGGAGTAAGGTAAGTACTGAATGAGTTCACTCATTTGTAGGATATAAAGAAATAAATCTAGGAAAAGACAAAGTCAATTGCATAAAAATCCTTATACTCTGACTTTAGAAATTAAATTACCAGAGGTGGCAGAGATAAGGGTATAAAAGGATGGGGGAGTCCAATGGACTGTATTGGAGGGTTATTGGTACTTTGTGACAGTGGGTGTCAAATGATGAAATTCATCTGAAGAGGTGTGAAATCATACTTCAAAGACATACACAAGTGTTTTAAATTAAAATAATAAAAAAACAAGAAGCAATATTTATAGCCTATGGAAAATTATTTCTTTGCAATGACTAATTCTAAAACAATAAAAATTATTATGATATTATAATAATATTATTGAGTTTCTCTCCCCACCCCAAGTAGAGTCCCAGCAGCTGAAGACCTCCCATTCCAGCAACAGCCATGCTTAAGACCACTCTCCATACGTTCAGACAAGCCTCACACATGAAGGAAACAGCAGAGAAACCCAGATGTCTGGGACCTGGGGCATAGATCTCCAAGCCTGCTTGAATTGGGACTGGGCCTCCTCCACCCAGATCCCCCATCTTCCAGTGTGTAGGCATTACACCCACCAACTGCTCCCTAGCGCTGTGTAATCCCATCAACGGCCAAAACCCAGACACTATAAAGCCCAGCTCCCAGAAACACACGGCCGCATTTGCGGCCACCTGACATCTTATTATTTAGTTCTTACTCTAGAGAACCTGGCAGACTACCATATCCTGCCCACATGGCAGAGTCTGGCAAACTCCCCGCGGCATATTCAATATGCAAAAAAAAACAATAACAATAATGGGTCTCATTCTCCTGACCCTGAAAAAGCCTCGAAGGTGGCACTTTCTAAATCTCAGGGCTAGGACGAAGGAGACGTTACTGATGCCTGCTCGAGGAAATCGATAAACAACAGGATGACAGTGATACAGGGATACAGAATAATATTATTATTACATTATTATATTATTATAATCAATAAATATTATTTGATACAGTGACATTTTAAAACACATATTTTGATGACAACGTTTAAATTACAATGTACATACTTTTCAAAAAATTCATTTAAGGTTTTTTTAATTTTAATACAATTTTATTATGTAATTTTGGTCATTTATTTTTTTAATGGAATTTCAGTTCATTTCAGATGTTACTCAGAACCAAACTCTGAGCAGCAAGCACCATGGATTAGGCTTTGATGAGCCCATTCTTTTTTCTTTTTATTTTTTAGGTAAAGGTAAAAGGTAAAGGCCCTCCCGTTGATCGTCGATTTGCTCGAGCGGGCCCAGTAACGTCTCCATTGGAGACTTTGTTGTTACTGTGTCTGGCATATCAAATACTCTCGGTAGCTTGCCGGGCTCTCCGAGAGGGGCGGAGGAATCGAACTCGGGTCGGCCATGTTGGCCGCTTGTAAGGCGGACGCCCTACCCGCTGTGCTATCGCTCCAGCCCTTTTTTAGTGAGACACCATGAGGTACAGTTGGAGGTTTACAAATTTTTGTGCTTGGGTTTCAATTATACAATGATCAAATACCCATCCCTCCACCAGTGCCCATTTCCCACCACCACGGGTTCCGGTATCCCTCCCACCCCCCCATCTCCCCCAGCCCACCCAGCCTCTCTGGCAGGGCATACCCTTTTGTTCTCTCTCTCTCTCTCTCTCCTTTTGGGTCCTGTGGTTTGCAAGAGAGGCACTGAGTGGCAATCATATTTGGTCTGTAGTCTACTTTCAGCATGCTTCTCCCATCCTGGGAGGATCCTCCCAACATCCTTTATTTGGTGCTCCCTTCTCTATCTGAGCTCCCTTTTCCCCTAACATGTGTGGCTGGCCTCCAAGCCATGGAGTAAAATTCCTGGTACTAATCTCGGCCATTCTTGGGTGTTAGTCTCCTATTTTGTTACTTTATGTTCCCCAGATGAATGCAATCTTTCTATGTCTATCCCTCTCTTTCTGAGTCATTTCACTTAACATGATACTTTCCAAGTAGTACCATTTGTATGTAAATTTCATGACTTAATCTTTTCTAACAGATAAATAGTATTCCACTGTGTAAATGTACCAAAGTTTCTTTAACCAATCATTTGTTCTCAGGCACTCAGGTTTTTTCTAGTTTCTGGCTATTGTAAAGAGTGCTGCAATGAACAAAGAAGTGCAGATGTCACTTCGACTATACTTTTTTGACTCTCTGGGATATATTCCCAGGAGTGGTATTGTTGGGTCAAATGGGAGCTCAATTTCTAATTTTTTCAGAAGTGTCCATACTGTTTTCCAAAAGGGCTGAACCAGTTGGCATTCCCGCCAACAGTGAAGGAGAGTCCCTTTCTCACCACATCTGAGCCAACACCAGCTGCTTTTGTTCTTTTGGGTGTGGGCCAGTCTCTGTGGTGTGAGATGATATCTCATAGTTGTTCTGATCTGCATATCCCTGATGATTAGTGATGTAGAGCATTTTATCATGTGCCTTAAAGAGAGGGACAGAAAAAGAAAGACTGCACTCATCTGGGGAATATAAAGTAATAGAATGGGAGTCGAACACCAAGAATAGTTGAGATAAGTACCAGGAGGACTGCTCCATGGTTTGGAAGCTGGAAGCACATGCTGGGGGAAAAGGCAGCTCAGATAGAGAAGGGAACAAGTAAAGGATGTTTGGAGGACTTGCTGGGAATGCAAGATGCATGCTAAAAGTAGACTATAGAACAAACACGATAGCCACTCATTACCTCTATTGCAAACTACAACACCCTAAACGAAAGTGTGAGCAAAAGGGAATGCCCTGCCACAGATGTGGGGTGGAGTGGGGGGGATGGGATGGGGAGTGGGAAGGCTACTGGGATCATTGGTGGTGAAAAATGGGTGCTGGTAGAGGGATGGATACTCAATCATTGTATAACTGAAACCCAAGCACAAAAGTTTGTAAGTCTACAACTATACCTCATGGTGTTTCACTAATAAAATAAATAAATAAATAAATAATAAAAAGAACATACTGCAATAAATAAATAAAAAGAAGCGTACATTACCCAGTCCAGAAAAGATCAGACCCGAATACCTGAAGAATCTGCTGCCAGTATTCGTCAATACATTGACTCGGCTCTTCAGACGCTACCTGTCTGAATGCAAGGTTCAGTCCCAATGGAAAACCAGCAGAACCGTTCTGTTGTACAAGAAGGGAGACATCCACGACATCGGCACCTCTCACCTGATTTGCCTGTTGTCCGTCATCTACTCGTGTCATCCTGAATAGGATTGGCAGAACAGTAGATGAAGGGCAACCATTCAAGCAAGCCAGATTCCGAAAAGGATTCATCACGATCGAACCATATCCACACGGTGACCAAGTTCATTGAGGTTTCTCGAGAGTTCAAGATGCCATTCTGTCTAACGTTCATCGATTTAAAGAAGGCTGTTGATTCTGTTGAGACTGAAGTGGTCATCAAAACCCTAACCAAACAGGGCATCCAAACTCAGTACATCAGGATCCTCTGCAAGATGTATTATGGATTCACCACTAGAATCTCACCATTCTACAAGGAAGTGATCATCTACATAAAGAGAGGGGTTCAGCAGAGTGATACCATTTCACCAAAACTCTTCAGTGCTACCCTTGAGAATGTCATGCACCGACTAGAATAGGAAGGAATGGGGTTGAAGACAGATGGTTTACAACTACACCACCTCTGCGTCACTGATAACATCATCCTAATAACACCAAACATTAGCCAAGCAGCACAAGTGCTGGCTGACTTTGACCTTGAGTGTGGAAAGGTTGGACTGCAGCTGAATCTCACAAAGACAATATTCATGAGAAATGAACTAGTTCCTGATGTTCCATTTGCTCTCAATGGAACAAACAACTCTGAATGCAGCAGTTATGTGTACCTGGGTCAAGAACTCAATATGACAAATGACTTGGCGCCAGAACTGCACAGGAGGAAGAGAGCAGTGTGGAACGCCTGCAAGAGTGTCAAAGAAGTGGTAAAGAGGAGGAAGAACCTCTGGATCTGGGCACATCTTTTCAACTCCACTGTTCTTCCTGCACTAACATATGCCTCAGAGAGCTAGGCCCTATGAAACAGAATGAGAATGCTATTTGGGTCACCCAAAGAGGAATCAAAAGAGCTATGCTTGGAGTATCACACTTTATTCAAGCAAGAGAAGGAATCCAGAATTCCAACATCCGTGGACGATCTAGGATCAGGGATGCTGCCTTGTTTGCCAAGGTGTCGGAAATCAAATGGGCCAGATAATATGACTTGGAGACAACTGCTGGACTAGAGCTATTACTGACTGGATTCCACGGGATGTCAAAAGAACGCCTGGCCTCCCACCTTTGAGATGGTCGGACTTCTTCATCAAGACCCTGAATGATGCTCTTCGTGTTCTTGGAGTGAGCAGACGCCACTGGGCTACATTAGCAGATGACAGGGACGAATGAAGACATTACTGGCGCCCGCTTGAGCAAATCGATGAGCAACAGGATGAAAAGTGATACAAGTGATACCTCTTAGAGCTAGATTTATTCCTATACTTTGTCATTGCAAAGGTGAAAGGAAAAGTAGAAGCACACACTGTTAGTGTATCCATATTCACAAGTTAGTTTTAGATTATAGCATTGATATAAAAGTGTACTTTTGTAAGTGTCAGTGTTTATTGTGGACAAGATTTATTTAATATTCAATATTTTGCAACTTTTAAAATTTTTAAATATCTGACATGTCAGTGTACAAAAAAATTTAGCTAATTAGTATCAATTCATAAGTATATTTTTGTTAAAATTAATTTTTAAAAAGACATTATGGACCTGGAATTGTAAGCCATCTCTAAAATATAATACACACACATCAGGACTTATTAAGTTGACAACAGAGTGTCTTCAAGAGTTATATAGAGAAAGATGTATGTGAATGTATTTAAATTAGAAGATAGTGTGCTGCATCTCTCTGAATTATAGAAATACATTGCTAAGTAATTCAGTGTAAACATGTCTCCTTGCTAATATTGTAATAATGTATATGAAATAATTAGTTATCTTGGAAATTTTATACTTTATGTATTGTGCTTCTATGTAAAAATTAATTTAATACTTGATCACTTGATCACTTGACATCCATTATTCATCGATTCGCTCGAGCAGGTGCCAGTAATGTCTCCATTCATCCCTGTTACATGCTAATGTAGCCCAATGGCAAGGAATACGAAGAGCCTCAAATTGATCATTCAAGGTCTTGATGGAGAAGTCTGACCATCTCATAGGTGAGTGGCCAGTGATCTTTGGAAGTCGGTAATGGCTCTAGTCCAGCGGTCATCTCTAAATCTCATTATGTGTCCAGCCCATCTGATTTTCGATGCCTTGGCGAATAAGACAGCATCCCTGATTCTTGACCATCGACAAAGATCAAAATTTTGGATTCTTTCTCTCATTTGAGTGAAGCGTGATACTCAAAGCATAGCTCTTTTGATTCCTCTTTGAGAGACCCAAATAGCGTTCTCATCTGTTTTCGTAGGGCCCAGGTCTCTGAGACGTATGTTAATGCAGGAAGAACAGTGGAATCGAAGAGATGTGCCTGGAGCTGGAGGTTCTTTGTTCTTTTAGCTATTTCTTCAATGTTCTTGAAGGTGTTTGAAGCCACTCTCTTTCTCCTGTGCAACTCAGGTGCCAGGTCATTCATCATGTTGACTTCTCAACCTAGGAACACATAACTGTTGCATTCTGAGATGTTCGTCCCATTGAGAGTGAATAGAATGTCAGGAACGAGACTATTTCTTATAAACATTGTCTTTGTTAGATTCAGCTGTAGTTCGACCCTTCCACACTCATGGTCGAAGTCGGCTAGCATTTGTGCTGCTTGGCTGATGTTTGGTGTTATAAGAATAATGTCATCAGCGAAGTGGAGGTGGTGTAGTTGCCGACCGTCTATCTTCACTCCCATACCTTCCCATTCCAGTCATCACATGACATTTTTGAGGGTGCCACTGAAGAGTTTCAGTGAAATAATATCACCTTGCCAAACCCTTCTCTTGACATCAATGATCACCTCCCTGTAGAATGGTGAGATACTGGTAGTGAATCCGCAATACAGTTCACAGAGGATCCTGATGTATTGACTTTGAACACCTTGTTTGGATAGGGTCTCGATGACTGCTTCAGTCTCAACAGAATCAAAGGCCTTCTTTAAATCAATGAACGTTAGACAGAGTGGCATCTTGAACTCCCAAGAAACCTCAATGAGCTTGGTGATTGTGTGGATATGGTCGATTGTGCTAAATCCTTTTCAGAAACCAGCTTGCTCGCATGGTTGTTCTTCATCTAGTGTTCTACTAATCCTATTCAGGATGACTCGAGTGAACAGCTTATAGACTACAGACAACAGGCAGATCGGGCGATAGTTGCCAATGTTGTGGATGTCTCCCTTCTTGTACAGTAATACAGTCCTGCTTATTTTCCATTGGGACGGAACCTTGCATTCAGACAGGTAGCGTGTGAAGAGCTGAGCCAGTGTATTGATGAGTACTGATGGCAGGTTCTTTAGGTGTTGGAGTCTGGCCTTGTCTGGGCCAGGTGCTGTTTGATTCTTTACCGACAAAATGGCGTGTCAGATTTCGGGAGAACTATGGGAATGACATATCCATCCTGCGGAATTTGGTATGTGGGCTATCAAAGAGATCCGAGTAGAATTCATGGATAATCTTCTCCATTGCTCTTCTGGAAGATGTGATAGATCTATCAGGACGTCGGAGGGCAGTAATCTTGGCCTTGTAGTTGGCAAAGGACAGGCGGGCATTACAAATGCTTTTCCCAGCTTCTTCCGCATCTGCCAGCACTGCTGCTCTTCTCTCTTTGAGGTCTTCCTTTATTGCTTCTCTGCACTGCTTTGCGAGCTCGGACGTTCGGTTGCGGTTGCCTGAGGCTTGCACCAAGCCACGTTGACCAATGAGCCCGAGAGTTTTGAAGACAGTCGTCTTTTTGTGGTTATCTCTCTCTCGGCGTTCCTCGCACAATCATGGAGGTGCTGAACCAGTCAATCGTATTCCTCGTCAATATTATCAACAACGGCATCTTCCCATGTTTCTGCAGTAGTGCCAAAGAGGTCTGAGTTGGTGGCCGTTCTGGGAGTTCTCTTCTTAAACTTTGCAGCCCTTTCTCTCCACTCTGTGAAGTAGAATTTTGCACGAAGGAGATGGTGGTCTTATCCCGTTTGGAATTTTGGGACAATAGCGACATCGGTCAGGCAAAACCATTTTTTGAATATGATGTGGTCAATTTCGTTGTGGAACCGTCCACTGGGAGACTCCCATGTCCAACGTTTAGATTCAGCCTTCTGGAATTGTGAGTTACCATGGATGGTCTTGGTCGACATGATGAACTCAGACAGTCTCTCACCCTGTTCGTTCCATTCTAGGCCATGGGTCCCGATGTGGAGTTCTTCTGCTGATCCTCTCGGTCCTATCTTGGCATTAAAATCACTGACAATGTTCTTGTAGAAGGTGTAGTCTTTTTTATAGAACTTCTCCAACTCCATGTAGAACTTCTCAATTTCTCCTTCATCATAATTGGATGTTGGTGCATAGACAACAAAGATAGAAACTGCCGGGAGTGAGCCACATCTATTCAAGTGTAATCGTCTGATTTGAGTTGTTGGGCATTCGAATGAATCAATGTTTATGGACAAGTTCGTGTTGACAAGGACATTGACACCACCGACACCTCTTTTAATTTAATAAAGTATTTTAATTATAATTCTGCTGATATTTTTATTTAGATACCTGTTGCCATTTTTATTTTATAAAGTATTTATTGCCACGAAAGACTAAGTACATTTTTTCTTCCATATTGAGTTAGTGTTTATATTCTTTTATCAAAATACTTATATAATTTGCAATTTTAAAACAGTAAATAGGTGTGGAAATTTTGAAATGGTAAATTGGTGTAGAAAAGCATGATGCTAAGTGATACACATAATGCTATCTTAGTGATATAAAAACGGATGCTAGTTCTACTGATATATCATAGAAATTAGAAAATTAGAAGAATTAGAAAATTAGAAGAAACTGTCAAGTTCTTATAATATGGATGACTATTTTTTTGCTTCCTGTGGTTTTTTTTCTTTGTGACATTTATTAGAGTGCCAAAAAAGAGGAAATCATTGAAGTATATCTCACAAAGTAACTGGTTTTAATTATCAAGGCCAGATATATTGTGAAATTATTAAAATATACAACTTTTATTTTCCTTTTGCTTAAACAATATCATATTAAGTTTTATCAATGAAAATAGTATTGCTGAGTTGCCATTATTTATAGCTAAGAATTAATAATTCAGAATTTTCACTTGATCACTTGATACCCCATTACTCATCGATTTACTCGAGCGGGTGCCAGTAACGTTCTTCCTGCATTAACATATGCCTCAGAGACCTGGGCCCTACGAAAACAGGATGAGAACGCTATTTGGGTCTCTCAAAGAGGAATCGAAAGAACTATGCTTGGAATATCACGCTTCACTCAAATGAGGGATAGAATCCTGAGTTCCGATCTCCATCAACGCTTCCTGTGGTTTTTAGATTATTCCTAGACATATGTTAACTTTTTAAATTGAAATGTTATTTTTAAAACATGGGGGGAAATTTGAATTTCCTTTTGACAGTAGTTCTCTGTCATAATATGTGTAGGTTGAGTACTTCTCATGTGCTGGAGGTACACTCTGCTTCACACCTGTTAAGTCTTTGAAACTGCACTGCTTTATACAGAGGCCATTTTACTAACCTCCTTTTATAGATTAGTAAAGGGACATTTCAAGAGCTAAATTATTTTGCCTCAAGTTGAATGATTACTCTGTAAAAACTTGGAGTTCAAATTATCATCTCTCTGTTACACTGTTGCCTAATAAGACACTGGATTTTTGCTTCACGTTGGCTGTCTGAGAATGTGTTAGCTTTGGAATCTTGATATAACTCTCAGATATAGATGGCAGAGACATGAGAATGCGTGCCTTCAACCTTATCTAGAACCCCAGGTAGGCAGCATGATTGATCACAAGACTTATACATGGGAATCTAAACAGTGATACCAATACATAGATAAATAGTGTCTAACATATGTTATGAAACAATATAGGCCCAGAGTTCGGATACATAGGGTCAGGAAGCTTTACCTGATCTTTGGACTCAGATTTTCATTTAACTAAAAATAACCATGATATTTTAAAACGTGTTTGAAATTTAAATATAATTTAATAAAAATATCAGCTAATATTTAATGAGATGTATATTTGGTTAAGATGTCTCCTCTTCTATTTAGCCCACCAGATGGGACACAATCAGCACATGTTATTTTAGATATTAATATGACACTGTATTTTCACTTACTTATGTTTCACAATAGCCACATATATATAGACTATCTCAAATGTAACTTTTGTTTACACACATACATGAAGAAATAGTAGATTTTAGAGATAGAAAAAAATTAAAGGTGGTATAGCTATATATTCAAGGCATAGACTCCTGAGTCCTAACATACAATTTCAGAACTTTAAAATGTGTCTGCCAGGGTTGCAGGTGCAGGGAGGGTGGGAAGGAATACGGGAATACTTGGGAGGGAAAGTTGACACTGGTAGTGGGTGTTGAAATAGTGTATACCTAAAACCCAACTATTAATAATTTTGTAAATATTGGTTCTTTAAATAAAAATTTTAATAGAGAAAATATATTAAGAGGCTTTATTCTTATATGTCTTATTGTAATATTATTGTTTTGTTGAGTTCTAAGGAAGCTAAATAAGCATATATGCTTGCATTTTTTTCTGGAAAAAAGTTTATCACTGACTTCTTCCTTCTGTTCCAGAAAGTAAAGAGTATCATAAATTTAAAGGAACTCAAAATGATCCCATTTAATTTCACTTCTTTACAAACAAGAAAATCAAAATGAAACCCAGGAAGTTTAAATATATTTTCAAAGTCACAACAATGGAAATATGTGGACCAGAATTCTGACCCTAGACTCTCTCTCTCCACATGGTTTTCAAACATCACATGTAAAAGTCGCTTTACATTGCAGACTTTTTAAGACTTTCATTTAACTTTTTTGTTTTATCAGCTCAATATTAAACTTCTGTTTCTCTTGTCATTTTACCACTGGTCTTTGTCTTTTACATTAGTGAAAGCTGGAAAGAGCTCTGGAGTTGAATGGTGGTGAAGTTTACACAAGGTAAACATTCACAATGTTGCTAAACTGTATTTTTCAGTTTTGAGTTTTTATTTTAATGTTTCTGGGTCACACCCAGCAATGCTCAAGGGTTTCTCCTGGCTCTGCACTCAGGATTCACTCCTAGTGGTGCTCAGGAGACCATGTGGGATATTGGGGAATAAAACCCAGATAGGCTGTGCTATCTCTCCTGCCCTAAACTATTTTTAAAATGGTAAGATGGCAAGTCTATGTCACTATATTTATGTCACTTCAATTAAAACTTCTAAATCTGCATTTCCCTGATTAGTGATTTTTTTTTCATTTTTTGGCCATTTGTATTTTTCCTTTTAAAATGTCCTTATCCATCTCCACTCCATTTTTTGGTAGGGTTGGATTTTTTTTCCTTGTAGATTTCTACCAGTGCTTTATATATTTTGGATATTAACCCTTTGTTGGATGAGTGGTGGGCAAATAATTTCTTCCTGTCTGTGGCCTGTCTCTGTATTCTACTCAATATTTCCTTTGAGGTGCAGAAGATTCTTAGTTTACTGTAGTCCCATTTGGTTTTTTTTTCTGCTTTATTTGCTTGATCAATTTCATTTCATATTACTAATCATAGGGAAATGCAAGTCAAAGCAATGAAGAGATCTCACCTCATGCCACGGAGAATGGCTGTCATCAAAAAAGAACAACAACCAATGTTGGCTAGGATATGGGCAGGGGTGGGGGTTAGGGCCCTCATTCACTGCTGGTGGGAATGTTGACTGCTCCAACCTTTCTGGAAAATAATATGAACTTCTATATGACCCAGCAATTCCCCCAAGGGCCCAAAAGCACAACTTTGAAGACATTTGCACTCCCATGTTCACTGCAGCACTACATTCAATCACCAAAATATGGAAATCCAAATGCCCATGGACTGATGACTGGAGAAAGAAACTACAGTACATATACACAACAAAAGACTACGCAGCCTTAAGAAAAGTCATGCAATTTGCTACAATATGCATAGATCTGGAGAATATCACATTGGAGCGAAATCCACCTGAGAAAGAATAGACTCACATTGATCTCACTCATATGTAAGATATAAAAAAAACCTCACAGGGGAATATCAAATGTCTAAATGGCAATAGAAACAAAGAACAGGAGAACTGGTCTTTGGTAAGAAACTTACCAAAGAAGGGGTGAGGAAGGGGTGAGGGTGGATAAGGGGTGGGGAAGGGGTGAGGGTGAATAAGTTAGGGAAGGGAACAGGAAAACAATGGTGGAGGGGGAAAGTGCCTGCCACAGAGGCAGACTGCTGGGAGAGTGAGATGAATACTAGGGACATTGATGGAGGGTAGTGGGCGCTGGTGAAGGAATTGGTGTTGGAAAAATGTACACCTGAAACTCAATCATAAATATCTTTGTAGCTTTGTAATTCACAGTGATTCAATTAAAAAAGGCTAAAACTTTTTTAATCTGATTTTTTTAACCAAAGGATCTTCATTTTTTCCTTTGTCTTTTTAACTTTTATTAGTGAAACACCATGAGGTACAGTTGTAGATTTACAAATTTTTGTGCTTGGGTTTTGATTGTACAATGATCAAATACCCATCCCTCCACCAGTGCCCATTCTCCACCACCACTGATCCCAGTATCCCTCCCACCCCCAACCCCCCATCCCACCCTGCCTCTGTGGCAGGGCATTCCCTTTTGATCTCTCTCTCCTTTTGGGTGCTGTGGTTTGCAAGAGACATCGAGTGACAATCATGTTTGGTCTATCTATAGTCTACTCTCAGCACACATCTCCCATCCTGAGAGGATCCTCCCAACACCCAAAGGATTTTCTTGATTTTACCATTTGATGTATGATTCATTTTCACAATCTGTCATTTATTTCATGTTAAGTGTTTATTATAAAGTGATTTAAATATTGGGGGCTGGAGCAATAGCACAGTGGGTAGGGTGTTTGCCTTGCACGCGGCCAACCCGGGTTTGATTCCCAGCATCCCATATGGTCACCTGAGCACCGCCAGGGGTAATTCCTGAGCGCAGAGCCAGGAGTAACCCCTGTGCATTGCTGGGTGTGACCCAAAAAGCAAAAAACAATTATTTAAATATTTGCATTTGAAAAACCAGCAGGACTGTACTACTGTTCAAGAAGGGAGACATCCATGACATGGCGACTATCACCCAATCTGCCTATTGTCTGTCATCTATAAGTTGTTCACTCAAGTCATCCTATATAGGATTGGCAGAACACTAGATGAAGGACAACCATGCGAACAAGCCAGGTTCCGCAAAGGATTCAGCACCATTGACCATATCCACACGATAACCAAGCTCATTGAGGTTTCTCGGGAGTTCAAGATGCCGCTCTGTCTAACGTTCATTGATTTAAAGAAGGTCTTTGATTCTGTTGAGATGGAAGTGGTCATTGAAGCCCTAGCCAATCAGGGCATTCAAGCTCAATACATCAAGATCCTCCATGAGCTGTATTGCGGATTCACTGCCAGGATCTCACTATTCTACAGGGAGGTGATCATTGATGTCAAGAGAGGGGTTCGGCAGGGCGATACCATTTCACCAAAACTCTTCAGTGCCACCCTCGAGAACATCATGCGACAACTGGAATGGGAAAGAATGGGAGTGAAGATAGATGGTCGGCAACTACACCACCTCCGCTTTGCTGATGACATTGTTTTAATAACACCAAACATCAGCCAAGCGGCACAAATGCTGAACGACTTTGACCTTGAATGTGGAAAGGTCGGACTACAGCTGAATCTTACGAAGACAATGTTTATGAGAAACAGCCTCGTTCCTGACACCCCATTCGCTCTCAACAGAGCGATCATCTTCGAATGCAACAGCTATGTGTACCTAGGTCGAGAAGTCAACATGACAAATGACCTGGCACCCGAGCTGTGCAGGAGGAAGAGAGCAGCTTGGAATGCCTTCAAGAGCGTTGAAGAAATAGCTAAGAGGACAAAGAACCTCTGGCTCTAGGCACATCTCTTTGATTCCACTGTTCTTCCTGCATTAACATACGCCTCAAAGACCTGGGCCCTACGCAAACAGGATGAGAATGCTATTCAGGTCTCCCAAAGAAGAATTGAAAGAGCTATGCATCGAATATCACGTTTCACTCAAATGAGAGAAAGAATCCGGAGTTTCGATATCCGTTGATGATCAAGAATCAGGAACGCTGTCTCATTTGCCAAGGTGTCAAAAATCAGATGGGCTGGTCACGTAATGAGATTTAAAGACGACCGCTGGATTAGAACTGTTACCGACTGGATTCCACGGGATGTCAAAAGACCACGTGGCAGCCCACCTACCATATAGTCAGACTTCTTCATCAAGATCATGAACAATCGGTTTGAGGCTCTTCATGTTCCTAGAGTGAACAGACGCCATTGGGTTACACTAGCATGCGACAGGGACAAATGGAGACATTACTGGCGCCCACTCGAGCAAATCAACGATTAATGGGAAGTCAAGTGATCGAGTGATTTGCATTAATTTTAAATTTGTTAAAACAATTTATTAAAATAAGAAATTATCTTATAAACAAAAATATTTCTACTTTTTTTCTTATATCAGTTATTTTTATTTTGTGATGGTGCCAAATTTTTACAGTATCAGAAATTATTTTACAATATTTTTTCATTTGTCTTTCTTTATTGAATATTTTTTTTTCGTCTTTAAGAAAAGTTTTTTTCTAAACTATTTAGTGATTCTTGCGCTTCCCTTTGTATTAAAGAGTACTTTTTTGTATTTGGATTTAGCTTGTTTTCACTACTATCGTTGAAATGATTTTGAGGGAAATTTTTTGGGTGTGGAGAGTCTCTATACCCCTTTGGGTTTGTAGTCTTTGGGCAAATTTTCTTTCCCACTTAGTCTCAAATGCTCACTCTCACAGGTAACGTTAATATATAAGTTACTAGATACATAGGTAGGTAGGTAAATAGATAGATAGATAGATAGATAGATAGATAGATAGATAACAGATAATAGATATATAGATGACAGATAGATAATAGATTATAGATAGATGTTATATAGATAGATGATAGATAGATAGATAGATAGATAGATAGATAGATAGATATGATATATTTGGTTTGGGGGCCACACTGGTGATGCTCAAGGCTTACTCCTTACTCTGCACTCAGGAATCACTCCTGATGGTACTTGGGGGATATGGGATGCTGGGGATCAAATTCAGGTCATGTTGGTGCCCAAGGCTTGGCAGCATGCAAGGTATGCTCTTACATGTTATACTATCGTTCTGGCCCCAAGTCTCTATATCTTGAAGTAAGAATTTGGGAAATTTGCTGCCTAGACTGGCTGGCATTACAAATGGAGCATTCCAATTAATACCCCTGAAGAAACCTCAGGAATATTGCCCATGTCTATGCTTCTCTGAGTGCAGAATTTCCTCACCCTAGAGCACTGCTTCCCACAAAGATTGTCTTTTCTGTTATCGTTGTTTGTTTTTCATATCCTTAAATTGGCCTCCATTATATTTGATAAACAATCTATTTTGTCTTAGTACTGTTATGGCTTACTATTCAAGAAGTTTATATATATATATATATATATATATATATATATATATATATGTATATGTGTGTGTGTGTGTGTGTGTGTGTGTAATCCACTCCTTTATCACACTTTTTATTTGTTCTTCTCTAAAACCTTCCCTGGGTGAGGTTATATTTCTTTATAGGTTAACAGTGAGCTGGTGGGTTTCACACTTCCAAATGACATCGAATGACTCCTCACACTTCTGTTGGCTCCACAGAGTCAATCATAGCTACACGTGACTCAGTAGACAAAGGGGACCCTTATGAACCAGTGGATGGTGCTTTTCTCCACAGGATGCTAGGTTAACGGAGCTGATCATTTCTCACATACCACAGTCTCTAAAGAGCTTCCCTAGTTGGCAAGGGAAATTGACTTGCTGCGTTCCATGATTGGGAGACTGTCAAGAGAAAACACTGGCAGTCTTGATCCCAACACTATAAAGAATCAATGCACAGCCATGGGGTAGAGAAAGACATAGGCATCCTTTTGTTAAACGGCAATTAGTACATTCCAGTAGAGCCAGTTCTGGGCAGTGGACAGAAGGAGTAGCCATAAAATAGTCTTTGTCAGAACTCCCATAAATATTTCCAGCCAGTGGGAGTGAACACAGACATAGTCCAGAGAATCAATTGTAGATGTCCTGGATTTTGGCTTCTACAGAAAAACTATTTCAGGAATCCATATACTGTGGTCTGTCAAAGGAAGAGGGAAGCAAATACTTCCTCAATAGAAGGTGCCACTTTAGTGAGAATTGTTTTTATGGTTGAGAACTTAATGCTTATGAAGACAATAGTCTCTAGAATATCTGGTAAATCAATTTATTATTAGCATATATAGAAGCAACCGTAGAAAAAGACACCTTTCTTTCACCCCCACACGCACCCTCAGTCCCTCATACACAAACTAGAAATATGCATTTGGCCATTTTGATTCATAGCTAAATATTTTTAAATTTGCTACATAATTTATCATTTTTAACTATGTATTTACTCAAGAGGTATTATTATCCCCATTTTAGAACTAAGAAACTGAAGACTAAAAGGTTAAATAGCCTAACTCAGGTCAACTAGAAGGATTAAAAATTATCTATTTCCAGTTTCCTGCACTGTCTTGATACCATATTCTTCCAAAAGTTTAGGGGATAGGCTGGAGAAATAGAACAGTGGATAGTGCACACAGCTAATCTGGTTCAGTCCGTAACACTCCATATGATTTCCCAAACCCAGCAGGAGTGATCCCTGAGTGCAAAGCCAGGAGTAAGACCTGAACACCACCAGATATGGCTAAAAGAAGTAATAAATAAATATATAAAAGCGAATAAGTATTGGCATCATGGTAAGACAGGCTAGGTCTGAATGTTACCTCATTTATCCGTAGTTATAAGATAAGCACATGTCTGTGTTTTGTTTTTCTCAGCTTTATCATGGTCATGGTGAGAGTGTCTCTATCATAAAACTTTAGGGGCACTAAATGATGACACTAGAACAGTACCTGGCTTTTAGTTTTTTGTAAAAAAGGGCTGGAGTGATAGCACAGCGGTAGGGCGTTTGCCTTGCACGCAGCCAACATGGCTGACCCGAGTTCGATTCCTCCGCCCTTCTCGGAGAGCCCGGCAAGCTACCGAGAGTATCTCGCCCGCACGGCAGAGCCTGGCAAACGACCCGTGACGTATTTGATATGCCAAACACAGTAACAACAAAGTCTCCAATGGAGACGTTACTGGGCCCGCTCGTAAAAAAGGCAATTATGCCAAAAGCCCCAGAGAAAGGGCCTAATCAGGATTAGTATCCTCTCTAGTGATTCATTCCCACTGAAATATCACAACTTTATTTTTATCAAGTTTGAACTTTGCATTTAGCAGAATAGTAGTAACAAGATGTGAATTAATGCCTATCTTAGAAATCATCTACTTGTTCTATCCCAATCCACTTGAAGTGATTTTTTTTTTGCTTTTGGGGTCATACCTGGCGATGCTCAGGGGTTTCTCCTGGCTCTGCACTCAGGAGTTACTCCTGGCGGTGCTCAGGGGACCATATGGGATGCTGGAAATCGAACCTGGGTTGGCTGTGTGCAAGGCAAACGCCCTAACTGCTGTGCTATCTCTCCATCCCCACCTGAAATGATTTTGAATGTCATAATTTATAACTTAATATTTTTCTTTCTTTTTCCATTGAATCACCAAGAGCTACAGTTACAAAACTTTAATGCTTGAATTTCAGTCATACAATGATCGAACATCCATCCCTCCACCAGTGTACATTTTCCATTACCAATGTACCCAGTATCCCTCCCCCACACTCCTACCTCTCTCCCTGCCTCTATGGCAGAAAATTTCCCTCTTACTCTCTCTCTTCTTATAGGTATTATGGTTTGCAATACAGCTAATGAGAGGCGATCATTTTTGATCCTTTATCTTCTTTCAGCACACATCTCCCATCCTGATCATTAGGTCCTAAGAGCTCATAATATAATTAAACAACACACAACTCAAAAAGAGAAAGGGTCCTTTAAAAATTCTCAGAGTAAGTTCCAATTAAGTAGTAACATTTTTGTCCTACAGTAGTCTTCACTGTAATAGATCAATTTAGTACTCCTTAAGTTTAGTCTCTGCTAAAGTTTAGTTTAGATAGTATAGCAAAAAGTACAATTGATTATTATTCTTCAGTATTTAATGGCTTATACAATGATCAATACCACTGAATAAGTTAATACTGAACAAATACTCCTGGATAATACAGTTATGCCTCTATTAGGCTTTGGTTACAAATTCATCACCCAATCAAGACAAGCTCTTACTGCCCTTATTTTATGTGTATTTCAGCTTAAAGACATTTTATTTTACATATACATAATTTATTCACAAGCACTGATTTCACTTAATTTTGCCTGGTAGAATACATGTAAGCAACACAAAAGCATAAATTTTCTCCATACGTCAAATCTCAGCTTATATTTGGGAAGCTTAGCATTTTAGCAATAATTTGGGTTGTTTTAAATTAAATAGCAAGTTTATCATAAAAAGCACAAGAACTGTAGAAAATTTGGCATTAAATATACTTCAAAAGGACACTTGTTTATGGTAAATATTTAAAACAAGAAAGCAGAAATTATCTTGCTCTCACACCAGAAGCTTCATATTTTTGGTCACTCTCTTTGCACATGTATGAGAAGGACGAGAACACGTGTGAATGTCAAAAAAACATAACAAACTCACAAATATGAAATCTACAGATTTTTATGAGAATCACCTGTTGTTTACAATCCAGGGTTATATAAAGAGGCAGAATAATGTAAGGCTAAGAGCTAGGTATGTTCAAATAAATGCACATATTAAAGTGGATCTCAGCTCTACTATCTGTGAAATCAAACTAATAAAAGTACATTTTGCACAGGGTTCAGGTGAAAACTAAAATAGTTGATATATATAAAGTTCACAGCAGTACAAAGCATATAACAAATGTTGAGAAGTGTTGGTTAACCTTTCTTTTCCCTTTCCTGACAACACATTCTCTTCGGATGACTAGAAGAGAACTAACTCCAAACTAAGAGGATTTTATTTTGGAATTCCATTTTTTTGAAAAGTAAAAAAAAATCACCTTTTTTACCTAGAAAGAAAAAAATGAATAAAATATTTCACTATTCCTTATAATAATAAACAAGTTCCCACAAGTGAGCTACCAGACATTTCTGGGACGTCTACCCATTTGTTTTATTTTTTTGTGGGGGGAGGACCTCCCAAATAGAGCTCAGGGATCCAGGAGCATTTCCTGAAAACACTTTGCCAAAGGGTCAGCTATTTAGTACAAGAGTCTGAGGATGCAGTAGAGCTCAGATCCTGTTATGCAGGAGCCTCCGTGGCCATACCGTGATGCTCAGGAAGTCACATTTTGTTGCTGAGGATCAAACCTGGAAAGGGTGCATGCAGGGCATGTCTCCCTGGTTCCTATCTTTCACTTTTATGATACCTTATTTCCTCTGGACTTTGACATAAAATTTTCTTTATGACGTTTAATATTTTACCCAATATAAGGGTAGAAAATAAGGATAAAGTCAATGTTTGCCTTACACATACAATGACAATTTGATCCAAAGCCAAAAGGTGTAAATCACTGTCATACATGCTGATTTTACCTCTCTGCAAATCTTTTTCAAATATGAGTGTCATATTTTTTAAATATAGAAAGAGAGGTCACCTCAATCGTGTTCTTAGGAATATTTCCAGTGTTTGTTTTGTTTTGTTTTGTTTTGTTTGCCTAGTGGTGCAATTCTGATATTCCAGTGATGTTGAATTATTTTGGCCAGATAGTGCTCAGGCCATCAGGTTACCTTGCTTAAATTGGCATGTACTCTACCGCTTGAAATAACTCTCTGGTTCCTAAATACATTTTTTTAAATCAGAAGTTGAAAATGCTTTGGCATATAAAATGAAATTTACAGAAAAATAAACTGTCATGTAAAATATCATAAAATCATGCAGAATAAAAGCAAGCAAAAGGAGAAAAAGTTTGCAATGTTTAAGAAATTTTGAGCAAATAGAAGAATAGAAAAATATGTGGTATTGAAGACAGAAGTTATATTAAGCAGTCTTACAGATTATAATCAGAAGTTTATGTTTTAAGTCAGAGTCATTTATATATTCATATTGCATTATTTTTCTTTCAAAGTAACTACCAACTGTACCAAATATAACCAAAATCTTCAGCTGCCTGAAATAATTGGAGGCATGTGCAGAGACTTTTGAAGAATGTCAAAATTTAAAAGAGAAATTATTTTCATTTTATAGTTTCAGGTCTGAGAGCAGAGCTAACATCTTGCATATAGCTAAAAATCCTGTTGAAAAATATACATCTTAAATATACTTCCTTTATGGTTGAGACTGCAAAAGGAATTTTGACAAAAATAAATTATAACCATTGGTGCATGGTGCCTATAGTTAATAATAAATATAGCATAGCTTATAATAATAATTTTATAAATTATAAACATAAATACATAGTTACTAGGGGTTGTAACTATGAAATGTATGGTAAAACAGCAGCTGATAAAGAGACAATAAGAAAAACTAAAAATAACATCAGTAATAGCAATTTCATGTACTAACAAATAAAAATTAATTATATTAACTTTGAGTGTGGGCTGGAGCTATAGCACAGCAGTAGGGCATTTGCCTTACAAACGGCCAACATGGCCGACCCTAGTTCGATTCCTCCGCCCCCCTCAGAGAGCCTGGCAAGCTACCGAGAGTATCTCGCCCACATGGCAGAGCCTGGCAAGCTACCCGTGACGTATTCGATATGCCAAACACAGTAACAACAGGTCTCATGATGGAGATGTTACTGGGCCCGCTCGAGCAAAATCGAACTTTGAGTGTAACTTAATCTAAAACACAGGATTATTGAAAGTATCAAATTAAGCAGGATCATCATTGTTTTTCTGAACCTCTGACTTGTCCCTGGGGAAGAAAATGAGGAATGCTTTTTGATGGACAGGACACTATGGGGAAAGTCAGCTTCCAGTGGTGAGAAAGAATGACTTAGACAAGCAAAGCTTGCATTGTCATTGTTGAAATGATATAGAAATATCTAAGAAATTATATCACAAAAGTAAAAGAAACAAGTGGTCTCCTATTATAAATTCTGTCTTATTGAGGTGGTCCCTCAGAGTCCTATTAGGAAAAGCTCAGTTTCAGTGATCAACAAACATCCAGCAAGTAAACTACTTCTCCATCTAGGAGCAATAATAAAAGTTTCTTACATACTTGCTCATGGATTCCTCACAATTGACTCCATTAATATGCCTATTATATTAGCAAAGAAACTTGCTTAGGCCAAGAAAAACTGGCCTAAAAACTGCTAAAGTTTTTTGGTCATTACCAGGGCGGTTTTGGGGTCCAAACCTTCTAGATGAGAAGCAACGCATTTGCCAGAAAATAGTTTCTGGTGATACCACTTAGTTACCACGGAACCTTGCACATTTCTAACCTTTCTATGCCTCCATTTCCTAATCCATGTACTAAAGTCAACAAAAACAATTCTGTACCACAAGCAAACAGTGCATGGCAAGTATTTAGAGCAGTGTCTTGAAGACAGTAAGTGCATAATAAACATTGGTCATTGTTATTGGCAATGTAAGTTCTCAGGCATACTTTTGGAGATGACCTCTTTGCTGCACTCCCGCCTTACTCAAGTAGTTAGTATACAAAGTCTGTTGATGGGAAAAAGAGGCTCATCCGAAAGAGATAAAGCTTACTCTTATGAGAATACTTCAATTATACTAAATCAAATAATCTGTTCTTTTTTTGAAATTCATTAAATAATCTGTCTTTTGGGGAAAATAATCAAACTGGCAGGCCAGTATGAAACTCTTCTCCTAAACACCTAAAAATATATATATACCACTTGAATATATTTTATTATAGAAATTATTGTAGGGGACTGGAGTTAAAGAACAGTGGCCTAAAAAGAAAAAATAAATTATTGTAGCACTGTCCTCCTGTTGTTTATCAATTTGCTCAAGCAGGCACCAGTAACGTCTCCATTGTGAGACTTCTTGTTACTGTTTTGGCTCCTCTCCACGGGGAGCTTGTCAGGCTCTGTCATGCGGGCAGGATACTCTCAGTAGCTTGCCAGGCTCTCTGAGAGGGGTGGAGGAATTAAAACTGGGTCGGCCAGGTGCAAGGCAAACGCCCTCCGCTCTGTGCTATCACTCTGACTCAAATTATTGTATTGCATGATATAAAACAATGCAACTAACACATCAAAAAGAAAAAGAACAACCAATGCTGTTGCAAGTATGGGGAGAAAAAGACACTCCTTCATTATTGAATGCCAACTGGCCCAGACTTTTTGAAAAACAGCATGGACATTCCTTCAAAAACTAGAAATTGAGCTTCCCCACAATACCCCACAATACCACTTCTGGGACTATATCCAGAGGGTGGTGCAAAAAAAAAGCACAGTTTAAATGACATCTGCACCTGTATGTTCATTGCAGCACTGTCCACAATAGCCAGAATCTGGAAGCAACCTGAGTGCCTGAGAATAGATGAAATGTTGGTACATCTGGAAGCAACCTGAGTGCCTGAGAATAGATGAAATGTTGGTACATCTGGAAGCAACCTGAGTGCCTGAGAATAGACGAAATGTTGGTACATCTACTACACAATGGTCTACTATGCAACTGTTAGGAAAGATGAAGTCATAAAATTTGCTTAAAAGTGGATGGTCATGGACAAATGAGTCAGAAAGAGAGGCACAGACATAGAATGACTGTATTCACTTGTGAAATGTAAAATAACATGAGACTGGCACCCAAGGATAGTAGAGACAAGGGTCAGGAATATTGCTCCATGGTTGGTAGCCTGCCCCATGAGCTGGGGGATAAGGAAGCTGGAATAGAGAAGGGATCACTAAGTCAATGATGGTTAGAGGGATCATTTGGGATGGAAGATGTGTGGTGAAACTAGATAAAGGACCAAACATGATGGCCTTTCAGTATCTGTATTGCAGACCATAATGCCCAAAAGTAGAGAGAGTATGGGGTATACCAGTTGTCTGCCATAGAGGCAGGGAGAGGGTTGGGGTTGGGGTGAGGTGATACTGGGTACATTGATGGTGGAGGGATGGGTGTTTGATCATTGTATGACTGAATCTCAATCATGAAAGCTTTACAACAGTATCTCACGGTGATTCAATAAAGAAATTCAAAATAAATAAAAATCAAACAATGCAACTGAAGAAAAAACCAAAGTACCATCCACAATGCAATTTTGAGGACACATTGGCATTTATTTTAACAGAACTTTTGAGTTTTTGTCTTTGGGCTACACCAGATGCCAGGAATTGAACCCGGGTTGACCATGTACAAGATATACACCCCACCAGTTGCACTATTGCTCCAGCTCGATAGAATTTTTCAACACATATCTATTACATGTGCACTTATTTTTCACAGATCTATGATCTGCTTTTTTGACTCACAATATTTCATTTGATATTTCCTCTTTTCATTTGTTTTTGGGCCACAGCTGGCAGTGTCTATGGAGTGCTCAGAGGTTACTCCTGACTCTCACTCAGGCATTACTCCTGGAAGTGCTCAGGTGACCATATGAGATCCTGGGAATAGAACTTAGGTTAGCATATGCAAGGCAAGTGCCCCTAACTGCATCACTTTGGCCCCAAGATCTAGTACATATTTTCAAATAAGTGAAAATCCCTGCTATATTGGAACCCTGGTAGCTCACAAGCCAGCATCTCTTCGAAATGTTTCTTCTGAATAATTATTGGCATTATTAAAACCACAATAGTAATGGAAAAGATGAAAAAAATCATCATTATCAATAAAAATAATGTTTGGATAACTTATATAAATTTGCTAAAATCCACAGAACCAGCCAGAGACCAAAGGCTGGCTTCATCCTAGACATCAAATTCTGTTCTCAAAATCAATTGTCCAACAGCAATCACAATGATTTCAGACTCTTCATGTACCTACTACTTGCCATATTTTACTTGACTGGTTCCCCCTCCGCGCGACATCTTATCAGAGCTTTTTTTTATGACATCTTATTGTCTCATTCCTACTTTGGACAAACTTGCAGGCTATCGAATGTAGCCTGCCCACAGGGCAGAGTCTGACAAACTCCCCATGGCGTACCAAATATGCCAAATACCAGTAACAATGATGGGTCTCATTCTCCTAAAGAGCCTTGAATATAATCTCAGGGCTAGGATGAAAGAGACGTTACTGGGGCCTGCTCGAGGCAATCGACGAATAACAGGTTCCCCCTCCCATTTGGAATTCTGGCAGTATTTTCATTATTATAATTATTATCGCATTAAATATCCTTATATATTCTTTGTCTATTTATTAGAAAAAAGAGACTGACACTTAAATTGCTATATTAAGAGACATGATCATTTTAAGGCTCTTGATAAACAGTTCTAGAGAGTCTTCAGAATATCCCCTTATGAACAGGGGAATCAGTGTTCACTTCCTTCTTTCAAATTATGAATTAATATTGTTTAAGTACCTATTAGATACAAGACACTTATTCAGTTAAAGTTAAAGGCCCTCCCGTTGATCGTCGATTTGCTCGAGCGGGCCCAGTAACGTCTCCATTGGAGACTTTGTTGTTACTGTGTCTGGCATATCGAATACTCTCGGTAGCTTGCCGGGCTCTCCGAGAGGGGCGGAGGAATCGAACTCGGGTCGGCCATGTTGGCCGCGTGTAAGGCGAACGCCCTACCCGCTGTGCTATCGCTCCAGCCCAAGACACTTATTAAGCATAATATATAGTCATTAGATTTAAAAATTATAATTCATAAAATGTATAATTTTTTTTCATGTTGGTACACATAATAGTTTGGAAGAAGGCAGTTAAAGGAAATTATATAAAAGAGGAAATGGGTAACACATGAGTCAAGTTCACACAGCTGGTGAGGGACAGAGCTAGGATCAGAGCCAGGCCCTCAGCCTCCAAACACAGTGCTCTTGCCTTCAGACACCCAGGATCATCTGAGGCCTTGTGCAATTTCCTGTCCTTCCCTTACAAGCTGCAAGTTCTGAGCAAAGGCCATCTAAGGGGAATGTGCTGATGAAGAGAAGGTTAGAAATGGAGTGAGATGTGAGACTAATATGAGTGTTGTGCTTGGAAACCCTAATTCTTAGTCTGGAGACACCCAGCAGCAGAGACATGTGAGGTGACAGATATATAGTCCAGTTGCAAAGCATGTTAAAATTTGGAAGAAATTCTAGAAATCACTAGAACCAAACCCTTCATTTTGAAACTGTCAAAGTGGCCACACTAAGGGAATTACAGCCTTGCCTGCATAGGGTTGCTAAGTAGCTGTCTCATGAGGATTGCACAGAATTAAAAGTCCCCAAAGATGATAGCTGTGATTCTCATTATGTAGCACTCTTAAAGCATCGAAAGTATAGAGATGAGGGGCTGGAGCAATAGCACAGCGGGTAGGGTGTTTGCCTTGCACGCAGCCAACATGGCCGACCCTGGTTCGATTCCCAGCATCCCATATGGTCCCCCGAGCACCGCCAGGAGTAATTCCTGAGTGCTGCGCCAGGAGTAAGCCCTTGAGCATCGCCAGGTGTGACCCAAAAAGCAAAAAAAAAAAAAAAAAAAAAAAAAAGTATAGAGATGAAAAGCAGATAAGCTGCTATGGAGATACCGGGGTATGAGGATAAAAGGTCAACATAAAAAATTGTTGTGGTCACCCAAAAGGAGAGAGAGAACAAAAGGGAATGCCCTGCCACAGTGGCAGGGGGGGATGGGGGGGATGGGGGGATGGGGAGGGAGGGATATTATCCTGGTGGTGGAAAATGGGCACTGGTGGAGGGATGGGTATTTGATCGTGGTATGACCGAGAACCAAGCACAAAAATTTGTAAATCTACAACTGTACCTCATGGTGTTTCACTAATAATAAAAAAAAAATTGTTGTGGTATATTTTTTGTAACTTTGACACATGTCTGTGCTCATGCATCCATCACAACAGATATTGTGAATCTTGACACCAATTTGCATATGTGATAAAGTTGCATGGAACTAAATATGCACAAATATGCAACTGAGTAGAAATAAAACTAGGGAATTTTTAAGAAGATCTGTATTACTATCATTATCCTGACTGTTGTATTTTTACTGAAGCTTTGTAAAATTTCACTATCGAGAGAAATTGAGTAAGGATTTTACTTTTTATAGCTGCTTCATGAGCCTACAATTTTTTCTAATTTTACTTACCATGTGGCTTAATCATTCTATTCCTTGCATGTATTCCCAAAGCAATGATGTCATACGTCTATGTGAAAACTTGTACCTAAATGTTTGTAATAGTTTTACTACAAATAGCTTTTGAGGCTATTGAACATACCAAACATCCATCATAGGTAAAAGAATAAATAAATTGTGGCAAATCTATACAGCAATATAACTACTCAGCATAAAAAGAGGGAGGATTGGACTACTGTCACTTTCAACTATATCAATTAATCTATTTCTTTCATGTAGGAGTACTGCTGTTTATTCAGTCACTGAGTAGCTGATTGAATTGTGCATGAACTCCACCTTAATTTTTTTTTCGTTTTTTATAATTTTGTTTATTGAACCACCATGAGAGCAGCTACAAAGCTTTCGGGTCTAAGTCTCAGTCATAAAATGAGACACTCGTACCTTCATCAGTGCCCATTCTCCACCACCAAAAATCCCAATATACCCTCATCCCACACTCTCCCCCTACCTGTGGGGCAGATGATTTCCACATTACTCTCTCTCTACTTTGATCACATTCAATATTTTGACACCAGACCTACCATTATTATTTGAGATTTTACCCCAACACTCAGATCTGCTGAAAAGTAGACAATTTGTTTTCTATTGCTGGTTATGAATAACATATGATGTGGCGTGACTGCAGTAGTGGCCATGCGATATTGAAATTCTGAAATTTTAACACTTAAATCTAGAGGGATTTCTGTCAAAACCTGCTGGGTTCCGAGATTTATTCCTGAGTCTCTGGGATCATGGCCGTTAAGCAGCTTGATCAGGAGCCAGAGAGACTGTTCATGGGCGATGACTTGGGGTCTTGTTGGGGTGAGGAGGACAGGACCAGCTTCACACCCATCTGGTGAGGCTCTGCATGTCTCATCACTGCAGGCCCAAACCTGACTGTCCAGTGGCTTCTGGAGAATGACAGTCACTGGACCACCAAGGGGACCAGGCCAAGGCACGAAACCTATTCCCACCTGGAGTAGCCCAGCTCCAGTAACCTACTGCAGGAACAGGATGCATTTCTGCCAAAAGCCTTTGGGTTCTGAGATTCGTTTCTGAGTCTCTGGGATCATGGCTATTAAGCAGTTCGATCAGGAACCAGAGAGGCCATGCCTCCAATTATATAGCTGAGCCAGAGGTGGTTTGTGGTGTGTCTCCCACATACCTAACTTTTGGCCGTTTACTTTCTTGGTAAACTTTGCCCCAAGTTTCTGGGGTCTGGCCAAAGGCACAGCAGCAATTTTGGGGTACCTGGAATTCTGAAGGTGCCATCAGGCTGCTGATGCACTCGCCTCACAGGTACACGTTGACCTGCTCGCGGCACCATACCCCTCTTAATCTGTGTTTTATCTGACTTTTGTGCTGGCATTAGAGAGAGATCTGAGCTCAATTTTTTGCATGTAGCTGTTCAGTTTTCCCAGTACTTCTTATTGGAGAGGTTTTCCTTGCTCCACTTTATATTCCTTGCTCCTTTATCAAAGATTAAATAATCATATAATTGTGGGTCTGTGTCAGGGAGCACTGTAGCACTGTCCTTCCGTTGTTCATCGATTTGCTCGAGCGAGCCCAGTAACATCTCATTGTGAGACTTGTTGTTACTGTGTTTGGCATATGGAATATGTCATGGGTAGCTTGCCAGGCTTTGCCGTGCGGGCAAGATACTCTTGGTAGCTTGCCGGGCTCTCTGAGAGGGGCTGAGGATTCAAACCCAGGTTGGCCAGGCAGGCCATGTGCAAAGCAAATGCCCTACCACTGTGCTATTATTATTATTATTATTATTATTATTATTATTATTTTGTGGGGTGACACCCAGCAGTGCTCAGAGCTTACTCCAGGCTCTGGGATCATTCCTGGCAGGCTCAGAGGACCCTGGGTTGCTGGGATCAGCAGCCTGGAAGGCAAACGCCCTACCTGTTGTCCCATCATCCCTGCCTATATCCCCAAAGACTAAACCAGGCATATCCCCACTGCCAGGTGTGTGTCCCTCCCTGAAATAATCTTTGAACTGAAGTTTTGCTCTTTGAAAAACATTACATGCAAACTCCAGAATCCAAGATCCATGGCACCCCATATGGTACTCTGAGCACTGCTAGGCGTGATCCCTGAGTGTCGACTAAGGAATAAATCCTGAGTATGGCTGGGTGTGGCCCCCAAACAAAAACAAATACATTTTAAAAATCCAGAATTAACAATACTGAGAAGCATGTGGGTAAGGCCAGGTACCCTTAGAATTCAAATAACGGGACTAGACTGATAGCACAGTGGGGAGGGTGCTTGCCTTGCATGCAGCCAAGCTGGGTTCAATCCCTAACATCCCAGATGGCCCCCTGGGCCCCGCCAGGAGTGATTTCTGAGTGTAGAACCACAGGAGTAACCCCTGAGCACAGCCAGTTGTAGCCCCAAAACCAAAATTTAAAAAAAGAATACAGTTAACAACCGTTAGGATAGTCCGGGGGTGAGGGCCCTTGCCTGGTACACCGCCAACCCTGGTTCTATCCCCGGCACCATGTAAGGTTTGCCAAGCACCGCCAGGACTAAGCCTTGCGCACCACCAAGGGTGGCCCCCAAACGAAACAGGAGCACAGCTTCCAGGGACTGTGCAAAGCCGAGAGCAGGGGGAGGCCCGGAGGCGCAGCCAGGACCCCACGGCCGAGCGAGGAGGCTCTGGAATGTTCCCTGAAACCCCATAAACGAGATGGACGGTGGGGAAACTGAGATTTAAGTAACATTTATGGAGCACCTTCGATTTCCAGGCTAGGCTGTCTCCTCACTCAATCCTCCCCACACTCCTGGGAGACAGGTTTTAGGACTCTCCGAGAGGTAAGAGCAGTGCTCAAAGTCACAGCAGCATGAACACGGCAAAGGACTCAGGACCCACTGCCCACGCCCCAAGGCATCTTGACCCCCAGAGCAAGGCTTGCCCCTCACGACTCCGAGATGGGTGGGCCACCACTGAGCGCCTGACTTCCGGGGCGGGGGGCTACGCTCCATCTCCCCTCAAACTCCCCGCTCCACAGGGCACTTCCCTTGGTGGGAACTCGAGCCAAGCCTGGCGTATTGGGTTCTCCCCACCTTCCAACGGGCCCAAGAGAAGTCCGGAAGCTTCCCTGGGTATGCACAGGGCTCCGGGCTGATCTCGGGCACCACGGGGTCCACTGAGCACAGCCAGGCAGAGCCCAGAAGCCTCAGCACCAGCGGGGACCACCTCCACCACGTACAGCTATGTGAAAATGCTGCCAATATCCGTGTGTTGATTTTGTAGCTATCTGTATTGGTTTAGCGTTTTGGGTTTTTTTTTTTTTTGAGTGGAGCCCTTAGGGTTTTCTCTGTGTATTCTCTGTGTATTAGGTTGCCTGAAAACAGTGCCAGTTGGGCTCCTTTTTGGGGATACCTTGTGACAGGGAATTCAACTCTATTTCATTGATCTGAGGATCTGTCTTTATTCCAATACCATGCTGTTTCTACCACTTTGTAGTAAAGTTTGAAATTGGGGAAGGTGATGCCTCCCATCTTATTTTTCCCCAAGTATGATTGAACTGACGAGCTGCCTACTGTGCTAAGAAGGCACGTAGTTGTAAAGGCCCTCCCGTTGTTCATCGATTTGCTCGAGCGGGCCCAGTAACGTCTCCATTGGAGATTTTGTTGTTACTATGTTTGGCATATCGAATACATCACCGGTGGCTTGCCAGGCTCTGCCGTGTGGGCGAGATACTCTCAGTAGCTTGCCAGGCTCTCCGAGAGGGGCAGAGGAATCGAACTCAGGTCGGCCATGTTGGCTGCGTGCAAGGCAAGCGCCCTACCACTGTGCTATTGCTCCAGCCCAGAGCCTGGCAAGCTCCCCGTGACGTATTCGATATGCCAAACACAGTAACAACAAAGTCTCCAATGGAGACGTTACTGGGCCTGCTCGAGCAAATCGATGATCAACAGGAGGGCCTTTACTTTACTTTACTTATGATTGAACTATTAGTGGAGTTGGTTTACTATTCCATATGGATTTCAGGATCATTTTATCTAGTTTGAAAAATCTTATGGATATTCTTACACGGACTGCCTTGAGTCTGTATAATGCTGAATTCAATATTGAACATCTTGCTCTTTACTCTGATGTTCTAACTAGGATGTTGTATTTCATAGATTTCAGAGTTCAGGGGCTGGGATTGACTTCATTGTGATGACACCAAACACTTTGTGTTATAGATAACAGCTCAGACAAGTGTGATAGTTCACTTTATAACTAAGCTAAACTATGCCCTGGTAAAGTTATCCTGTCATAGCCAAAGATAGGTGGTTAGAACATTGTCTAGGGTGTTCCTGCCTTTATCCAGCTCTGTTCTTCCTCTGTGGGAAAGAGGCAGAGAACGAATGAGTGTGACAAATACTGGTTCACCTAACCTTACACTGTAACACAATAAACTTTTCAGCCAATTTTAGATAATCTCTTAAAAGCATCCTTATTACAATGTTTTTTTTTTTTGTAGGAGTACTGCTATTTATTCAGCCACTGATTAGCTGATTGAATTGGGGATGAACTCCACCTTAATTTATTTTTTTTTCTTTTTATATAGCACAGCAGTAAGGCGTTTGCCTTGCACGCAGCCAACATGGCCGACCCAAGTTCGATTCATCCGCCCCTCTCGGAGAGCCTGGCAAGCTGCCGAGAGTATCTCGCCCGCACGGCAGAGCCTGGCAAGCTCCCCGTGACGTATTCGATATGCCAAACACAGTAACAACAAAATCTCCAAAGGAGACGTTACTGGGCCCGCTCGAGCAAATCGATGAACAACGGGAGGGCCTTTACCTTTATCTTTACTTTTCTTTTTATGTTTATTTATTGAATCACTGTGGGAAAAGTTACTAAGCTTTCAGGTTTAAGTCTCGGTCATACAATGATCAAACACCTCTCCCTTCACCAGTACTCATTTTCCACCACCAAGAACCCCAGTATACCCCCCCTTCCACCCCTCCAAATGCCTATGAGGCAGATGATTTCTACTTAACTCTTCTCTACATTGATTACATTCACTATTTTGACAAAAGATGCACCATTATTGTTTAGAATTTCCCCCCAATCAGAATTGATGAAAAGGCATTGTGAAACATTTTGTTTTCTGTAGCTGGTTATGAGAATCATATAATGTCACGCAGCCACGATTTTGGATTTCTGCAAAAAGCCCGATAATTACGAGATTGGTTTCTGTGTGTCTGGTGTTATGGCCGTGCTGGAGAGCCACTCATCCGGGGTAACTCATGACCTCGGTAGGACGTGAAGGACGTGCCGGTACCGCCCCCTTTTAAACTGGGTTTTATATCCACTAGATATTCTCTGTCAATAGATACAACTTGCCATAATATTAGAACAGAAATTTGTTGAAGGAAACTCTGAATACATAGAGGTGTATATCTTGTAGTTCCATTTGTCACATCAGGCATTTATATGTATGGAAAGCATCCCTAAGTTGTGGTGACATTTTAATCTTTCTAAATCAACCTACAAGGACTTTTGTTGGGCTAATAAAACTTCTATTATTTCTTGATTACAACAAATAGCTGATATCTTCTCTCACTTGGTGAAGGTTAGGTGATCATGGTGTTGTATTTATAGATTGACATTGGTGAATAATACTATTCGTGGCTCACACTTGGATGTCATATCTAATGTGGGAAAGGCTGTACCAATAGAAATGGTTATTGCCAAAATTTTATATTACAATGTAGTTTAGCACAATTCAATAAAACAGAACACTGTTATTAAAGTCACCAAATGGAGATAAACACAAATTTTAGCCAGGGAAGTAGTAAGTGGGTATTGATAATTCATGAACATAGACCATGGAGGCTGATACTTATCTGATAAGAAATATTATAAAATTCTATCTTCTACACAGTGGTTGATTTGGTCCCTCATCTACAAATACCTCCAGTTTCCCATTTTGTGACCTTTTCCATAGGTCTCCCTGTTGGGATCGGGAGTTCCCTAGCCCTGGGAGGCGCGGAGAGACCAGATAGACGGAATTCCTGAAGGAGTAAAAACGGGGTTTATTTAGACCAGCATGCTGGGGATCTGCAGCATACCCCAAAAATGGGCAGTGGCTGAGAGCCCCGAACTTCCTCAAAGGGGATCTTATATAGGCCTTCACTGGCCGTTACAGCAAAACCCGCACATTTCATAGCCAATAGATTTGTAACAACATATACTTTCTTAACCAATCCATTTAAAAGTACCTCACTATAGCCTATAGATTCAAAGATCAGCATTTACTTACATCGATTGTCAGCACAAGCAAGGTTATAGCCGGAATCATTAAGCCTTAGGTAATCTCCCTTGACCATCCTCGGTTTGAGTTACCCAAGTCTGCAGGGTGCTTTAGTGAGACAATACATTCCAGGAAAGGGCAATTTCCCCCAACCACCCGCATCCTGAGTTATCCTTTACCCAAGTCTGCAGGGTGCTTTACTGAGACAATACATTTCAGGGACAGTAAATACACCTGGATCCTGTCACACTTGGTTTAGAAAGAAGTTATGCCCTCTTCACTTTCCAAGTCCCCTCTCCCCCAGGTGCAAAGCAGCCAAGCAGTTTTACAGAAAGCAATGTTGCAAGTTAGCTGAAGTACACAAAAATTTGATGCCCTAATATGGATTCTTTCATCCCAAGTGATATCCACGTCACATCTTACTTTTGTGCTCAATGTTTCAATATTCTTTCTTAGTTTATCTTTTGTAACAAACACTTTCAGTATTTTCTGAAGAATTTGGGGGGCAATCTCTGAGGGTCTTACCCCTCTTCTCTATGCCCTCTGTCCCTTCCATTATTTAGGTTCAATCAGATATTACAGCAATCTATTACTGGTTTCATTACTTTTACTTTTACTTATTAATTTTGTCCAAAATTTTAGCTCTTATCAAAATACTTCCACACCTCCCAATATATTTAGTTGCTTTCCATTGTATACAGAATAAATTCTGAACATCATTCACAGTTTTAATCTTCTACATCCTACACCCGGCAGTCTTCTGCCCCCGCGCCTGGGTGTTCCTTCCTGGGGCCCCTTGGAGGGGAGCGGGTTGACCTTTCCTCCCCGCCCCGACCAGGGCTCCGGCAGCCGAAGACCTCCAGGACCAGCCACCACCATGCTGAGACCACTCTCCGCACACATGAAGGTACTGGCAGAGGGACAAAGCCACGCGGGTTCCGGGGCCGAGACCTCCAAGCCTACTCGGATTGGAGTCGAGCATCTTCCACCCAGATCCTCCAAATTCCAGTAGGCGGGTGTCACACCCACCACCTGGCCCCCTGGCGCTGTGTAATCCCATCAGCGGCCAAGACTCAGAGACTATAAAATCCAGATCCCGGAACAGGACATCTTTTTATGACATCTTATTATCTCATTCCTACTTTGGACAAACTTGCAGGCTATCGAATGTAGCCTGCCCACAGGGCAGAGTCTGGCAAACTCCCCATGGCGTACCAAATATGCCAAATACCAGTAAGAATGATGGGTCTCATTCTCCTAAAGAGCCTTGAATATAATCTCAGGGCTAGGATGAAAGAGACGTTACTGGGGCCTGCTCAAGGCAATCGACATTCTACACCCAATCTGTTTTCCCCAATATTATCTCTTTGCCTTCTTTTTCAGACTTTAACTGACCAGTAGATCCTCATATTCTAGTTATTATCTATATATTCCTTAATTTAATAGTTTCTTTAATCACTCTGCCTAGAATGTTCCTTTCCTAAACTCATTTCTATTTATCTTCATTTTACTCATCTGTAAAAATTAGGATTAATTACGAAAGATACTTTATTTCTCCTCTTACAGAAATTTACAGAAATGCAAATTCCTTCCTGCTCAATGTTTTTTTTTCATCTAAATGGTCTGATATGGAGACTGTGTGCCACTGGCCATATTTATATTTCTTTGCAGTAGCTTTAAGGAAAGCAGAAGGTGAGACAAAACACAGGATATATGTCAGTATCACTTAGGAAATATCTCTGGATAATACAAGATAGACGTTCCATTTCCATCTCTTTGAAAGAGTCACACAGTCACATCTAGCTGCAAGGAACATGCGGACTGTCCTAATTGTGAGCAACCATATAAATTTTAAATATATTGTGGAGGTTGATGAGACCAATATTGGAGGACAATCTTATCAATGTATGTTACAATATTTTTCAGAACTACATAATTTACCCAATCTTTAATCCCATTTTCATTTTTTTCTGCAAAGCATTTTTCCCTTTGTTGAAATCCTCACTAGTACATATGAGTCACTAGAACATGATACTTAATATTCTTTTAAGGTGATTTCTTTTATTATGTCACCAGATGAACATCCTTAGGGCATTATTTGTGTTGAACTATTTTAAATTTCTCCTGTCTTCACCACAGGTGAAGGCATTTACCATGATAAAAGTCTGGAAAATGTTGGCCAATCTCATTCTGACAGTCTATGAACATTCTTAGTAACACAGCTAAACTCTGCTTTTATTTCCAGATCCTCTATTTTCCTGGTATCTAGATATATAGCCATATACTGTGTCATACTAAGAATCTGCTGTACTGGAGATAGACTTCATGAGTGACACCCAACAGAATCACCCCTCCCTTGCAGTGATTCAATCATATCATACCTGGTATTCATGTCTTAAGATATGCACCCTCCTAGTACTGCCCTTTATCCTCTTGTGAAAATATACTTACCAGAGTCCACATAATCTCTTTTATACAGTCATGTCTGAATTCTATCTCAGGCATGTAAGAAGTTACATAATCACAAGCTGTAGTATAAATCATTTTGAATTGTTATATAAACAGTACCCAAAACCTCTAATTCTGTACAAATAAACAGTCTTATGAGCATTTGGTGGATGGAAGATTATTGCCTCCAATTTACCAGCTTTCTAAATCATTTGATAAGGCATAAGTGCTGAGCAATTTTGAAATTCAAATGGATAGTCATAGAATATCAACTGAATTTACATCTAATAAGAATAGAGGATATAAGTTATAGATAGAACCCTTGTCATAGGAAAGAAAGTGAAGATGATGTACAGAGCTATCTTTCAATCTTCAAACAAAACTAATTTTCTATGTTCTAAGAACACTATTGGGAGCTTATTGTTCATTGTTTCTTTTTTATTTTCCTTTTTTCTTTTTAAATTTTAGTCACAATGTTTTACAAAGTTACCCTATGCCTGTCATAGGTTTCACAAATACAATTTTCCATCACCAGACCCACCCACCAGTGCAACTATTTCCCTCCACCTAGATTGTCCCTCTGTCTCCCTTGCTTCAACCAACTCCCACCTCACTCCCAAGTCTACCAAGGTGAGGTCCATTTCACAGACCAGTCCTTAGCTTCTGTTACTTTTGTTCATTTGTTATTCCCTTTCTGTGCTTCTTAAATCCCACAGAGGAGAGGTCGTTCTGTATCTGTGAATTGTTTCTTAACTTCACTTTAAATAAGAAGATCCCCATTTTATACAAGAAGAAACAAAGGCTCAGAGAACATATTGGGCCACATCAGCAGACTTTAGATCTGAATTCAGTTATGTCTGATTGCAGAGACAATGATGTTTCTGCTATTGCATGAATTGTCACACAGTTGATGAACTTGCATAATAGGGAAAAAAATCTTTGGAACGTGTTCAAACAGGCTTAGGGGTATGTCAATATAGAGACCACTTGGGCTCGGTGACAAAATGATGTTACAGGATGTAAATACAGGTACAGCTCTCAGAGTTGTAAACCATTCTCCAGAGGTTTGAGCAGAAGTCTCAGCTCTATATATTTTAATGCAATTAACTGTAGGTTGTAGCACTATTCTTAAAGTCCTACTGACTCCAAAACTGCATCTGCATGACCATTTTTAATCAGGGTCTAGAGAGAAAACCGTTAATAAAAATTCAGCTCATCTTTTTTTCAAATTAGTAGCCCATTGCACATGTATACTGTAGTTTCTTTATTATGCAATTTGCGACGACCTGGATGGAACTAGATGGTATCATGCTAAATGAAATAGAAGGAGAGGGACAAATGCAGAATTTTCTCTCTCACTTGCTCTCTCTCACTCTCTCATATGTGGACTATAAAACATAGTAAGGGAATAATAGTGACCAAGTGCAACTTAATGTGAGAACTACTCTACAGAGCTGAGTTTACCAAGGGTGGAAGGATGGGATCCTGGGATTATGATGAGAGGAAGTAGACACTCTGTTGGAGAATGTGGCATTGAATTGCATGGATAAAGCCATATCATAAAAAATACGGTAATTCACAGGGCCTCACTTTTTTTTTTTAATTATAGATCAAGGATTAAAAATTCAGAAGGAGGGGCTGGAACGATAGCACAGTGGGTAGGGCATTTGCCTTGTATGCGGTCAACACAGGTTCGATTCCCAGCATCCCATTTGGTCCCTCGAGCACTGCCAGGAGTAATTCCTGAGTGCATAAGCCAGGAGTAATCCCTGTGCATTGCCGGGTGTGACCCAAAAAGAAAAAAAAATTCAGAAGGAGGCTGTACAACAATGTGCTTGTCCTAAATGTCATTAAACTGTATACTTAACAATGGCTAAAATGGACAATTTAGCGTCAAGAATATTTCAGACAATAAAAACCTGTCTATGGAAGAAAAGTGACAGACCCATTTCTAGACTAAACAATGGGCCCAAACACGGGAGATTTCCAGGATCATCAGAGAGAAAGGTATTTGGCTTCAGCCTTTAGACTTCAGGCAAAAGAACCATCTTTGCAACAAAACTGGACATGTCTTGGAATTTGAGAAAAGAACAGCAATAACAAAATGTAGTGAACAACATCTTTGTCTTCCCATTATGCTTACAGACTATCTATGTTATATTGGGCAGCTCTGAGTCCCACTTCCCTGACAGATCAACTGTTAACCCATTCAAGCTGAGAAAGGGATCAATAAAGTTTAGTTGTAATTATTAAAAACGGGCACTAGCAATGAAAACAATGCTACAAGTGCAAAAGTTGCCAAGGAAAGATGATAAATCAATTTACTGCGATATATTTTGTGATACATACAAGTGTCAAATCTTTGTTTTATACATTAAACTAAAATATGTTAAATATATTTCAGTATTAAATTATTACAGATAAAAATACGATAGATAAAACCTGATTTAATTCAGCTCCTACTTCCTTGGAGGTGTTTTATTTTCTTTCCTTATTTGGGTTGAAGGGCTCTAGATTGGCATCTAGAGGAGGTTAGACCCTGAGAAGTGTGAGAAAATGGGGACAGAAAGGACTAGGCTTCGGGCCTGATGGCATGTGGGCATGGTTTTACTGCCATTCTGGACAGTATAGCTTAGTTATGTCTGTGGTCACAGAATGATAACAGATGGAGAAATTTCTAAAGGAAATATGCTTTTATTTTTATTTAATGTCATTTATTTCTTTGACTCAGATTCTTTCAACGAATCAAAAGAAAACCGGTACTCACATTTATAAACCTAGTGTTCTTATTTGCCAAAAGATTTACATTATTTTTGTATGCAGGACGCCCATGTTTGATCCCCAAACACCACTGGGACCTGAACAGCAGTCATCCATGATCACTGCTCGATATGATTCTGAAACAAAAAATCAAAAACAGAAAGTTTGTATTAAGAGACACTGTGTCCTAGGAGCGTGAATGAGCAGTTACAAGAACAGGGAGCATTGGCTTTGGCCAGGGACTGGGTGTTCCCTTTGTGCATTTGCTATATATCCCCCATTGTCATCCATTCCTATCCACTCTTTGCAACCTTTTATACTTGTTGTAGTCAGACTTTTTTCTCTTCAAATCTTTCCTGTATCAACTTCTCCAAACCACAACCTAAATATTAAGTTGTAGACAAGTCTTTTTGAAGTCCTGTTTCTGTCACTAGATTGTTTTGCTTAGAAGTCCATGTATATCTTCCTAACCCTGAGCCCCCAGTTTGGCCTTATTATTTTTTTTTAATTTTTTTATTAGTGAAACACCATGAGGTACAGTTATAGACTTACAAATTTCTGTGCTTGGGTTTCAGTTATACAATGACCAAGTACCCATCCCTCCACCAGTGCCCATCCTCCACCACCACGGGTCCCAGCATCCCCCCACCCCCATTCCCCCCCCCGTCCATCCCACCCTGCCTCTGTGGCAGGGCATTCCCCCTTGTTCTCTCTCTTCTTTTGGGTACTGTGTTTTGCAAGAGAGGCATTGAGTGGCAATCATGTTTGGTCTATAGACTACTTTTAGCATGCTTCTCCCACCCTGGGAGGGTCCTCACAACACCCTTTATTTGGTGCTCTCTTCTCTATCTGAGCTTCCTTTTCACCTAGCACGTGTGGCTGGCCTTCAAGTCATGGAGCAAAATTCCTGGTACTAATCTCAGCCACTCCTGGGTGTTAGTCTCCCATTTTGTTGCTTTATGTTCCCCAGATGAATGCAATCTTTCTGTGTCTATCCCTCTCTTTCTGACTCGTTTCGCTTAACATGATATTTTCCATGGACTGGAGCAATAGCACAGCGGTAGGGCGTTTGCCTTGCACGCAGCCAACATGGGCGACCCGAGTTCGATTCCTCCGCCCCTCTCGGAGAGCCCGGCAAGCTACCGAGAGTATCTCGCCCGCACGGCAGAGCCTGGCAAGCTCCCCGTGACATATTCGATATGCCAAACACAGTAACAACAAAGTCTCCAATGGAGACGTTACTGGGCCCGCTGGAGCAAATCGATGATCAACGGGAGGGCCTTTACCTTACCTTTTACCTTTTTACCACTTGTATGTAAATTTCATAACTTCATCTTTTCTAACAGCTACATAGTATTCCATTGTGTAAATGTACCAAAGTTTCTTTAACCAGTCATCTGTTCTCGGGCACTCAGGTTTTTTCCAGATTCTGGCTATTGTAAACAGTGCTGCAATGAACAAACAAGTGCAGATGTCACTTCGACTAGTTTGGCCTTATTACGACCCTCATAATTTACTTCTTCACTTTTTGTTCCTGCCCACCCTGTACCATTCTCCATTAGCACAAGCCACACTCATCTCTTTAATAGCCTTCCTGGACTCTGTGCTTATTATGAATCATCATTCCACCTATCATAAAACCTCCTTCTCCAAAACCCGTCCAGAGTCTCCTCTTCTATAGGATTCAGTGTTCCTAAATGGCTCTGTTTGAGTCCATTGTGCCTAGGGTCACCCAGTTCCAGGGGTAATTCTATTTAAATGTCTTCAGCAAGAAAAATTTCTATCACTTGTCTGCATTGCCATGCCTGGGTATTTGGAAAATTCTGTGTTTTGAAAAAGGGCTTATTTTTGTCTTTCTTCACTCAAGGATAGCAATAAAATTTATGCATCTGCGACGTCAGTTACTAGTTGCCTTTTGACCTTTCAAACTGTTGCTGCAATTGAACTCTCCCACATTTTTTTATCCCTAGTCTGCACTTTTCTCACATCTCCTTCTATAATTTTCATTGAGTTTTATGCACGTGTGCCCAACCTGCTCACTAAACTAGAGTCCATTGTTGAAAAATCTTTCCTTCATGGACTATCTTTAGGATCTCAGCTGCATTAGAGACCTCCGACAGCCACCATAGTTTGTGCTTTTTCAGATAGGCTCAGAAACGGATTTTAACAGAGGGACTGAGGAGCCTTTATTGACTGTGAGGTTTGGAGCCCATCACATGTGAGTTGCCCCGTGCTCTATAAATTCCCACACTTTCTCTACCATCTTATTTTGGATGCTCATACAGAAGTCTTACACTCTCCTCATTTGTGAATGAGAGAGAGAGCAATGGAGGTTAACTGAGCTACATTCCCTGTCACGTCATGGACCTGAAGGAGGCCTATGGGGGAGTGGAAACATGATGTCAGTAAGACAGGCAAACTTCACCTGCACATTCTCATTTCCCCACAGGATACTGTTTTAGGTTTTAGCAGGTCCACACTAAATGTATTTTAGGTTAGAGCAGGTTCACCTCTTATATCTCCATCCTCTGCAGCTCTATATCCAGCAAAGTAGTTCCGAGAAACAAGGAAAATACGATTTGGCTTGCTGGGATAGTTACTCCTTATACCTATATTTTTGAAATGCAATTATTGGTGAGGAGTTCAGATATAAATTCAGATAACAAGAACTGAAACTGCCAACTTTAGTGAGATTTGTGAGAGGGAAGGCATCCTAAAAGTCAAACTTTATAGTATGAGACTAAAACCCAAGGATAGAAGAGACAAAGCTAGGAGAATTACTCTACATTTGGAAGCCTGGAGCGATAGCACTGATGTAGGGCATTTGCCTTGCACGCAGTCAACATGTCCGGCCCAAGTTCGATTCTTCTGCCCCTCTCGGAGAGCCAGGCAAGCTACCGAGAGTATCTCGCCCACACGGCAGAGCCTGGCAAGCTCCCCGTGACGTATTCGATATGCCAAACACAGTAACAACAAAGTCTCCAATGGAAACGTTACTGGGCCCACTCGAGCAAATCGATGAACAACAGGAGGACAGTGACAGTGACAGTTGGAAGCCTGCCTCAAGTGCTGAGGGAAAAGGCAGCTGTGATAAAGAAGGGATCACTAAGTCAATGATGGTTGGAGGGATCTCTCAGGAGAGAGATGTATGCTGAAAGTAGACAAAGAACCAAACATGGTGGCCTCTCAGTATCTGTATTGCAAACCATAATGCCGAAAAGTAGAGAGAGAGAGAGTAAAATGGAAAATGTCTGCCATAAATCCAGGGGAAGGGGTGGAGTGGGAGTGGTGGGAGAGATACTGGGGACATTGGTGGTTTGAAACATACACCGGTGGAGGGATGGGTGTTCAGTCATTGTATGACTGAAACCCAATCATGAAAGCTTTGTAACTGTATCTCATGGTGATTCAATTAAAAAAAGCAGAAACAGTGGTAGTCTCACACACAGAAGAATGTTATATTAATTCATAAGTTAAGAATTATGTTTTCTTAATTAATTGACCTGTTTGCTTAATTAAGTAATGAGTGAATCCTTTCTCTGTGAAAAGCCCATGTTAGGACCTGAGCATAATAGAGAAGCAAGGAGATATCACCTGACATCACCCCATGTTCAGACCTATGTGTACTAGAAAAGCAAGGAGCATAGGGTCTATGAAAGAGAGGTACAGACAGGTAAATGGGTGATTTCCAAGGGATGAGTGTTTTGCAGGTGTTAGAAGAGAGCAGAGGATGATTTGAGATGAATTCAACTCATAAAAGATGCATCTTACGTGAAAAATGCATGATAGTGTGCAACAAAGACTGCAGAAAGAGGTTTGACCATGGTGTTTAATAAAATGGGGTGGGGTGCAGGAGAGAGTTTTGAGCAAACAAATAGCAAATTCCAAGGGTCCGGCCGGAGTATCGTGAGTTGCAAAGAAATAGTGGGACATGAGGGCACTGGAGACCCACACAAATCTCAAAAAGAGTTTTGACTTAACTCCAGGAACAAGAATGCTTTCCACTGGATGGTTTCAAACAGGAGAGTGATTTGCATTTTTGGAGAGACTCTGTAATTACTGAGTATAAATCTCCTGATAGAAGGAGGGGTACTGGCTGTGGCAAGCTCATAGACAGGATGGAAACATTCACATAGTGGGGCAAAGAAGTTCGACTCTGACAAACATAGAAGGATTGCATTCATTTGTGGAGCATAAAACAACATAACATGAGGCTGACACCTAAGGATAGTAGATACACGGAACAGATAGACTGCTCCATAGCTGGAAGCCTGCCTCATGAGCAAAGGGGAGAAGGCAGCTGGAATAGAGAAGGGATCACTAAGAAAAAGATGACTGGAGGAATAGGTCGGGATGAGGGATTTGTGCAGAAAATAGATAAAGGACCAAACATGGCAACTTCTCGGGGCCTTATTGAAAACCATAATGTCCCAGAGTAGAGAGAAATTATGAGGAAACATGTCTGCTATAGAAGCAAGGTGAGGGTGGGAAAGGGTGGGTATAACCGGGATATTGATGGTGGGGAATGTGCACTGGTGGAGGGATGGGTGTTTGATCATTGTGTGATTGTAACCCAAACATGGAAGCTTGTAACTATGTCATGGTGATTCAATAAAATTTTTAAAAATGGAAAAAAAAAAAAAGAAGTTCGACTCTTGGTATTCAGGAAGGATCACTTTGGGGATGTGGAAGTAATTTTACTTCACTTGGGGAAATAAGTTTCAGGAAGGACCCTGAGCAGTGGTCACATTAGAAGGATGAAATACAACAAAGCAGTTACAACACAGTAAGCCACAGTAAAGCATTGTTCTTTTTTGGTCTCTAGGGAGGAATACTGCCTCTTGTAAACTGAGATTTTAGACGGTGGGATTGCAGAGGGTACAGCTAGAAGAGCAAACCTTTCTAGCTGAAAGGAAACATCCAGGCTCAGTGTCAGGACTGATCTGATCTAGGACGAGTCACCAAAAAGAACTGGGGTGGTGGCACAGGGAGATGGGAGTCATTAAGGAGAAATTGGAATACCTTTCCTTCTTTCTACGTAGAAATAAAAAACATTCCAGGTTTGTTAAGCAAGGAAGTGACATGCAGAAAGAATAATGGCTGACAAGATGAACTGGCAGAGAGGAAGTAGAAACAGACCAGTTGCAGGCTTCTTTGAAGCAAAGGAGAGACCCGTGAGTAATTTTTGTCCTAATTACTCTTCTTAAATATTTATTTCATGTTTGCATATATAAACAATATAAAAGCCTAGATGCAGTCACTTCTCCCCAGCTTTTAAAAGATTTTTGTTGAAGTGTTCCTGGAAAAGACAGTTAATGTCTTTGCTCCTCTACTCTGAAATTGATTTCTGAAAAGCAGCGCCCTGCATTTGTGAGCTGGCTGCAAGCAGGATTTCTTAGACCCATCATACCTCCTGGGTGGGTATTCGATGAGACTTAGAGGATTAGGTTTCCAAAGAGAACATAGTCTTTAGAGAATTCAGCAGGGAGGTGGCTGAATAAATGAAAGTGCTCACAATGCCCTGTTTATTTACAAATACTTTTCTGTTTAACCTTTTTATCAGAACGATGTGAACATGACTTCAGTTTTACTGCAGGAATAAAGATTGGCTATGCCAAACCATTATTTCTTTCCAACTGATCCATGAAGTAAAAAGTTGTAGGTAGCTTGGATATTATTTAGCAGAGCACTCCTATTTTAGAGATGATTAGACTGAGGCCCAGAGAGAGATTTTCTTGGTCTTTGAATTTCTTTGTACCCATACATATATGCCTCTCTCTCTCTCTCTCTCTCTCTCTCTCTATATATATATATATATATATATATATATATATATGCTCCTCAGAGCCCGACAAGCTACCTAGAGTATCCCACCCCCACGGCAGAGCCTGGCAAGCTAGCCGTGGCATATCTGATATGCCAAAAACAGTAACAATGGCGAGTCTCATTCCCCTGATCCTGAAGGAGCCTCAAATATGTCAGCGTTAGGTAAGTCGAGTAAGGAGATGCTGCTTAAAATCTCAGGGCTGGGACAAATGGAGACGTTACTGGTGCCTGCTCAAGTAAATCAATGAACAATGGGATGACAGTGATACAGTGATACCCATACATAGCACTGGAACACAGATGTCACAACTTTGAGCCCAGTGTTATAATGCCCAACACCTAACAAAGAAGCATTGCCAAATAGAAGTGGAATGAATTCAAGTCACAATTCTCATTTTACATTTTCAAATAGCACATTTAAAAATTTAAAAGAAGAAAGAGAAAATTAACATTACTAATGTGTTTCATTCCTTTTTACACACATCTTATTCCTTGAGCTCATGGCTCTGCTTGAACTTCACAGGGATAAGGGAAGGGGGTTTTGGGGTCAGACCCTAAATAGCAATCTCTCCAGGAAAAGCAGCCAATGTCCAGGCCCATTAAGCCACACATTCTGCAAAATATCTGCACTTCTCTCCAGAGCATTAAACATATAGAGAAATATTTCCATAATGAAAGTGTAGGCTGCAACAGACATTGTCCCGGCCTACAACACACAGAGGACTTTTTATCCAGCCACCCATTTCCAGGGTTCTTTTAGCTGACAAAGGACTCTTGTGGGCTGCTGGTATTCCATCTATCTCCTGAGGTGGCTGTATGTAGGTGGCAGTGCTAACTCCTGGGTGGAATGCTGGGACAGAGAGCCTGGGTAAATAGATTGTCCCTTACACTGGAACCCATGTGAGGTCAGCTCAGATGACTAATGAGGAATTCCCAAGTCGCTTAAGCTCAGAAAACTTTCAGAGTTCTTTCTGGAACTATTTTAACTCCCAAAGTTCTAGTTTTCCTCCAAAATTTCAATTTCCATTTGTATTCCTTTAAAAGTTTCTGAGGGGCATGAAACATAGTACAAGGGTTAAGGCATATGCCTTGTATGCAGAGGACCCTGGTTAAATCTCCAGCATCACGTTGTTCCTCCAGCTTCCTTGGGTGCAACCCTGGAGACGCCTGAGAACCTCTGGCTGTGGTCCTAGAATCACCTTAATACCAGTAGAATAGACCAGCTAAGCCCCTGCACCAGAGGGCCAAGCAGAGCCATATCCTTGGCTCTCAAATTGAACCGGCCATCCAGTTGGCCAGGAATTACTCATAAAGGAACCTGGGTCACCTGAGCAATGCCAGGAGACCTAAAAAAATAATGAATAAGAATTTAAAGTTATAAATGAGTTCATGGGAGTAGATCAGCTCTTCTAACAGAGTATGGTCGTTGGTTAAGTTAGATGGAACTGATTTTATCCTAGAGAAATAAAATCAACTGTGTTTTTACTAAGCAGCAGCAGCAATCTATCTCTCTCGCCACTGCCCATGTTCAGTGGTCTCTGCCACTTGCCCCACCCCGGGGAGCCTGATGGCAATGGGGAGACAAAAGAAGGAATGAGGGCCAGCTAATTGCAATTTATTCCAATCTCCTCTCCATTCTCCTCTGATTGTCCTTCTGTTTCTCTCTCTCTCTCTCTCTCTCTCTCTCTCTCTCTCTCTCTCTCTCTCTCTCTCTCTCTCTCTCTCTCTGAATCCCCCCAGCCCACTCTTACAGCCTAATTTATATAGAAATCATGTAGGGTGGGGATAGGTGGTGGTGTTGAACATTAATAAATCAACAGAGAGGTAAGGCCACTCCTCTAGGAGATTAACTCAAGGACAAAAATCTCATCTAAGGCGATTACTCCAGATTACTAGGAGATCTGCTAAAGGGTGGGATTCTATTCAGGGTGTGTTGCTTTCTTCTTTCCCCAGCTAGTAATCCACTTAAATAGTTGTAGTAAATTTATTTCTATTATTTCTAGCAATGTTATTTTGTATGAGCACAGTAAGAGATATATCAGGCTTAAAATTTGGTTCTTCCTGAGGACATCTTATTATATATTCCATACCACAGTCCTCAGGCTAGGTTAGTTTTCCTAACCCCAGCAGGGGCCTTATCCAGTTATCTCTTTTGGGTCATGACAGAGTTTGTCCATGAATGTGCTCTTAACTTATAGTTAAGTATTATGGCGCTTACCTGGCCCATTTTAATTCCAGGGTAGCTCACATCCATTTAGTCCCTTGTCAGGACCAGGCTTTTGGGGTGCTAGACAACTAAGGGCAACTGAAGCTTAAGTCAAGAAAGCAGATGTCTAGGAGTGAATATTATTCGGAGTCAATTAACTCCCAAGTTACAAAAGCATAATATTAACTGTCTTCTTGTGTCCATACAAAAAAGGACATTGCTTTAAAGTAAACTATGCAAAAGATAGGAAAAAGCAATATTTAACTTACAATACAAGTTCAGCATCCTTAGAAATATCTGACCTTACAAATTAACTGAATCTGATTGGGGGGAAAGGTGATTAACTGTTTGGGGAGGAGAGCACAGAGAAGAGGTTACAGATAAACAAAGGAATGGGAGTGACTCCAGAGCACTTAAACCTAAACTCCCTGTGGCAAGGGAGAAAGGACATACCAATGTTATCCTCAAATGTTTGGAGCTATACTCCAACACTCAACTAGAAGTTCTATTTCATAAGTTCCATTTCACGGTAGTGGGAGTGTGAAGATAACTGAATTCAAGGTCCCTTCCATTTTAGTGGTAGTTGATCTGAAAGGAATCCAGTTTTCAAGGTTTTTAGTAGAACTCAGCTACCAGATTGAAATGTACTTGGTATTAATTCTCTATTTGGGTGAGAATTAAAATAGCATTTCCATGTTCCTGATGCACCTATCCTGATTTAATCATATGCTTAGTTAATGCTAGACTTTAAATCTTGTTTTTAAGAAAATAAGACATTTCTCTAAAAGTTAATTATCATATTATTTTACAGAAGATCAGCAGAAATAAGAGCTAAATCTTTCTTTTATAACAAACTCATCAAACTGCATAAAAAGGGTACAAAAGTTTATGCTTGGCCATTATTTTCTTATTTTCTAAAACATGCTATCCTCCCTGGATTAAGGGAGAGCATTTAACTACAAACAGGACCTAATTTTTTTAAATTATTGTCTAATCTATAATATTTCTCTTTGAAACTTAAAACTCTGAAATCAAATACATTATTGCCTGGGACACATTAATACTAAGTTAACATGAGATTATATTCACTTACATAGGTAGTTCCACACCATCTACAAACAGGAAGCAGCTATAGAAGATGTACCTTCATTCATGTACCCCTTAAAGATTTTAGGTGGAGAAATCTCTAAGGTGTAATGTTGTAGGCAGGTATAGGAGGGTCTGATAATGAATTTTCCAGAATATAATAAAACTGCTCGAGAAGGCCCAGTAACGTCTCCATTGGAGACTTTGTTGTTACTGTGTTTGGCATATTGAATACTCTCAGCAGCTTGCCGGACTCTCCGAAGAAACTGCCTAGTCCTGACTTATATCAGAGATTTAGGAAGACATTCCTTTGAGTTGCAAATATTGAATTTTTTTGAGATGGAGAAACTTAGTTTGCATATATTGATTGAAAACAGTGTTAAAATTAATTCATGTGCTTCTAACTTTTCTGTCTTGCTTTCACTATGATTAAAATTTTAGGTTACATATACAACCCTCATTTTATTCTCATTTTATCCATGTTGTATTCGATATGCCAAAGCCAGTAAATGCAATGATTCTCATTCCCCTGACCCTGAAAGAGTCACCAATATGGCAGCACTAAGAAGGATGAGGAAGGGGAGGCTGATAAAATCTCAGGGCTGAACTAGGCTGCCAAAACAAAGAAGGACAAAAATGACTGCCTATACTTTCAATCCACGTACACTGGCATAGGATGCATCCATTGAGGACCTGATGGTGCAAGCACGAATGATCAAGTACAACATCATTGGTCTGACCAAGACAAGAAGGCATCAATCACATCACACGTTTTTTGACAATGGGGAAGAACTATCCCTCGGAACATGTGACAAAAGAGGCGTCGGAGGAGTCGGTGTCCTTGTCAACACAAACTTGACCATAAACATTGATTCATTTGAATGCTTAACAACCCAAATCGGACAATTACACTTGAATAGATGTGGCTCACTGCCGGCAGTTTCTATCTTCGTTGTCTACGCACCAACAACCAATTATGATGAAGGAGAAATTGAGAAGTTCTATATGGAGTTGGAGAAGTTCTATAAAGAAGACCACACCTTCGACAAGATCATTGTCGGTGATTTTAATGCCATGATAGGACTGAGAAGATCAGCCAAAGAACTCCACATCGGGACCCATGGCCTAGAATGGAATGAACAGGGTGAGAGACTGAGTTCATCATGTTGTCCAAGACCATACATGCTAACTCACAATTCCAGAAGGCCATATCTAAACGTTGGACATGGGAGTCTTCCAGTGGACGGTTCCAAAACGAAATTTACCACATCATATTCAATCAACGGTTTTGCCTGACTGATGTTGTTGTTGTCCCAAAATTCCAAATGGGATCAGACCACCGTCTCCTTCATGAAAATTCTACTTCACAGAGCGGGGAGAAAGAGCTGCAAAGTTTAAGAAGAGAACTCCCAGAACAACCATTGTGTAAACTCAAAATGACAGCAGCGGCGGCGTTCTATCTCTCCCACCGACCGCGTTTGGTAGTCTCGGGCCGCTTCCCCCACCCCGGGGAGGTTGATGGAGATGGGCAGGCAAAGGAAGGAACGAGGGCCAGGCTGGTTGGTCTTAGTTGCAGTTTATTTATTTCATCCCCATCTCCATTTTCCTCTGATTCTCCTCCTGCTTCTTCCTCCCCCATGCTACTTCATTCTCCTTCTCCATCCCCCTTCATCCTCCTTCTAGAGTCTGGATACTGATCCCCCAGCCCAATCTTTCAGTCTAGTTAAATCCCAAAACCATGAGGGGTTGGGGCTTACACATAGGTGTGGTCACAATCAACAGGGGTAAAGTTCTTTCCCTTGAGGAAAGCCACTTCTGGGACAGATACTCTCTCAGCAGGATGACCCACCTTAGAACGGAATCCCCTGGGTGTGTTTCTCCTCTCCTTGTCCAACAAACTTATAAGCATTCATAATATAAATCATTTTGTATGGATACAGTAAGAAATACATGAAGCTTATAGAATTGCTCTCCTAGGGCCATCTTGATCTCAGACTACAGAGCTCAGGTCAGATAGTCTTTCCTATCCCTAGCAGGGTCCTAGTCTCATCGTTACTTTTGGATCATGGCAGAAGTTTTCTATGATCAAACTCTTAACATGTAGTTAAGATTCATGACACTTTGGCCTGGCACATTTCGATGCCAGGGTAGCTCACCACTTGCCCTGGGTCCATTCAGTCCCTCATCAGGACCCTGCTTTTGAGGTGTTAGGAACCAAGAGCAACTGAGGCTTAAGTCGAGAAAGCAGATGTCCGGGAGTAAATGATATTCAAAGCCACTTAAATCCTAAGATACAAAGCATAATATTAACTGTTTTCCTGTATCTGTACAAAAAGGACATTGCTTTAAAGTAAACTGTTCATAAGACAGATCTCATAAGAGGAGAAAGGCAATATTAACTTACAATACAAGTTCAGTGTCCTAGAGAGCCTGAACAGTCCTAAAAGTTTGTGAATTGACAGGAGTGTGAAAGAAGCCACTAAGTTGAGAAAGGCAGACATAGAAGGTATTTGCCTCCAAAGAGTGGACCACACAAGGGAGATAACTTAAGTGTTCATGCAGGGAGAGAGAAGAGAGGGAGCCTTTGCCTTGGAGTATTTCCTTATCCAATGGTCACAGAACATAAAATATCAAGGATCCCATTTGGGAATGGAACCATTTCAGAAGGTCCTTATTTATTTTCCCTTGATTTATACAGACTAACCAGAAAACCCTGGACTACCTAAATGTTTTATTAAAAATATCAGATATCTGGGGCTGGAGCAATGGCACAGCGGTAGGACGTTTGCCTTACAAGCGGCCAACATGGCTGACCCGAGTTCGATTCCTCTGCCCCTCTCGGAGAGCCCGGCAAGCTACCGAGAGGATCTTGCCTGCACGGCAAAGCCTGGCAAGCTACCTGTGACGTATTCAATATGCCAAACACAGTAACAACAAGTCTCATGACGGACACGTTACTGGGCCCGCTCTAGCAAATCGATGAACAACGGGAGGACCATAATTTCCATAAAATCAGATATCTAGCAATAATTTTCAAGCATAGGGAATTTACTAAGATAATCAGTGCTATTACCATTCTCCCCACCATGCTCATCTCACAAGTTCAGTAGTTATGTATCTGACCTTGTAGAGATATCTAGGTATTTTTATGATTCTGCAGTGTTTTTTTTTCCTGAAGTTTCCTGAGTTGAGACCTTCAACTATTTATAAAAAACAGCATTGTTCTCCCTCTTAATCATCTAACTCATGGAAAATTTTTGTGTGGTGATGCATAAATCACAGTAAATTTGATGAAAAATCTTCTCTAAAGTGTGGGTGGTTCCTCAAGTTTGTACATACTTACTGAATATCATGTAGCTATAAAAAAAATGTAGAGGAGTCACCCAAAACCCTCCCCCAACCCAAAGCCCCTTTGGATTATTGAGTTCCCTCAAGAGTGACTTTTGGCAATTAGATATAGGACTCAAAATTAAAGTGAATCTATAGGTCTGAATTAGTGGGGTTTATGGAGAAGATTATGTTTTAACTCAGTGAAACCAATCCTCCTATGAACCAAAATTCTCCAATAAAGCCATTTTAATTTGTCCCAGGGAAGTTAGCTGTTCTCTTTGATAAAGATTTTACTGATGTTTTACTTAATTTGTCAAGAATTTAAAGAGCTGGAGAGATAGTGGAACAGGTAGCAAACTTGTATTGCATGCTACCTAGGTTAGATCTGCAGAAATGAATCTAGTCCCCTGAATACTTCCATGAATAACTCCTGAGCACGAACCAGTAGTAAGCCAGTCAGGTACAGCCCAAAAGACAGAACACAATTCTTGAATTGTTTCTCCTATAATCACTCTTCCTCATTATCAAGAAAATAACTTGCCTATAACCCTTCTATAGTTACTACACTAAAACTAATGTTGCAATGAGTGTATTGATATGGAATGTGGGAAACATTTACAAAACAGCTGCATTTAATTCCATTTTCGTAAATACATGATGAATATGTACTTAATTATGTATTTATTCCCATTTTTGTAATATATAGGTAGGTTTATTATTACAATAATCATACTTTATAGTATGAATTCATTAACTATCCTATATACATTAACATAAATTTAGGTATATTATTTATGTGAGATGTACCAAGCCAGCTATTTTACTCCTTAATCAGAATGAACTTTAAATTCAAAATACACCTTAAAGTTTGTGCATTATAAGCAGTAGCACAAATAATTACACAAGAAGTTACTTTGCAATCATTCTAATATCAGTACCATTAAAATTATACATTAAGTTATATGTTGGAATGTTTTCTGGAAAATAAATAAGAAACCTTCTCTGGCCTCGTTTGAGTCAAAGACTGGAGAAGAGAAGAGTAAAAAAGCTAAGAGAAACTAAATTTATCTTCACAAGGAAGAGAGCATGTCACAAAATACACAAAATGGGAAGGAAGTTAAAAGAGCTTGAACAGAGATGGGAAGGGGAAGCAGAGAAGCAGCAGCGAAGCTGGGGTTTCCCTTGGGGAAAAAAAGAAAGTGAGAGAATATACTTGAGTGCCTGCAATTTCAGCATTAATCAAAAGAACAACAGAGCATATTTTACTATCTCCTCATGAAACCTGCAGTAAAGAGCTACTTTGCTCTTCGAGATCTAAAGCTCGGGTTTGTGTTTCTGTGGAATGTATTCCTTCTCATATCAGCAATCTCCTTATCTTATCATAATGATGTGATAAGGGAATCAGTTGAGAAAATAAGGCGAAGTCAATGAGGAGCACTAGGGAAAAGCCTGGTTTGTCTTTTCTGGGCAAAAAATAAAGGACTTTTTTTTTGTTTCTCAGCCCTTCTCTCTCCTGCCATTTCCTGAGGATCCTGCAACTACCACGCAAGTCAGAGTCTCAACATTGCCATGTGGCAGACCCTAACCATAAACTGATACTCATTTATTTCTTAAGACTTTTTGTAGCTAAGCATCAAAATTTGGGTTAACCAAAAAAATTTACTGCCTTGTAGTTTTAGAATTCAGAAGTCAAAAACCAAGGCCTGCTGCTGGAAACTGGAAAGCAAAAACATCAAGTCACTCAGTCTCCTGTGTAAAGGCATGAGAGAGAGGCTTGATCTGTGTATTGGCATCTATGTATTGGGGTGGCACACAGATTTGATCTGATAACACCAGGATATCTGTGGGACACTCAGCACTACGGAGAATCCATAAAAATCTTGTCTTAGAGGATTTGTGAGTGTAGTGCTTCTTCAAAGCAGTGCTGTCCTCCTCCTGGAGTTGGTTTTCTCCAACGGTCTAGGCTATACTAAAATTTCACACATAGGCACCTGTGTGAGAGAGCTGAGCCTCTCGTCCCAAAGCATCCCTCATCTTCTGTGCCAACTTTGTCCTGCTTCCAAGCAGAGGTTCCCAAAATCAACTACTTAATATTACAATTCTTCCACATAATTTCATTCAAATAAAGTTCTCTGTGATTACAAAAGGCAAATATATATTTGAATATATTGTCATTTCTGTTAATATTTTTAAATGTTACACACTGTCACACTTTTCTCCCACTGTTCATTGATTTGCTCTAGTGGGCCCAGTAACGTCTCCACTGTGAGACTTGTTACTGTGTTTGGCATATTAAATTTGTCACGGGTAGCTTGTCAGTCTTTGCCATTGGGCAAGATACTCTTGGTAGCTTGCCAGGCTCTCCAAGAAAGGGTGAAGGAATCAAACTCAGGTCGGCAGCGGGCAAAGAAAACGACCTACCCACTGTGCTATCACTCCAGCCAAATGTTACACATGCCACTTATTAAGCCAGTTCTTTATTTAGTTTTTATAAAGTTGTTCACAATAATTTATTATATTCAATATTCCAACACCAATCTCACTGCTATTACACCTTCCCATCCATATTTCAAATTTTTCAACCCCTTCCCGAAAGCCTACCCCCAAAAGCAGGACCTAAATAATTTATTTTGTATTGCTTGTTATGAATAATCTGCTAAAAATGATCCCAAAAGTTTTCCTTAGGGGAAAGTGTGTGAAGATTGTTGCATCTCACCCTGGAGCCATTAAGTGCTTGTAAGCTAATTAGTTTTTATGTAAAATTATTTAACAGGAAGGGACAACTAGGCATGAAATGTAGTGATAACTCTATTACTCTAGAAACTCGACTACAGAACTAAGGACAGAGAAGGAAATAAGCTGAAGGGGTGAAAAAGAGAGGTGGATGAAAGGCAACAAGCTCACAGAAATACAGGTGCTGAAGAGGTATTGTGTGACTATATATCTAAGTCAGAGAACCAAAAAAATGAAAGCATATCCAGACCACAATGACCAAACTTTAAAATGTGCTTGTAAGGGGGTGGGAGTGGCATTTGTGGAGGGAACTGACACTGGTGACTGGATGAGTGCTGAACAATTGTATACCTGAGATTGTTTATATATAATTTTGAAAATCACAGTATATAAAAAATAATTATAAAAAACATATAACATAAAACCTGTGATTTCTTTACACAGGTTTACATGGTTTACATTTCTTTACATGTATACTACATGAATTTGAAACATATGTCTATAATTAATTCCTAGTGAATGAAAAAGATTGTCTTTGAGACAATGGTGAACAAACATCAACTTGAGTCAGAGATGTCTCCAGATGACAATGATCGGGGGAAAAGAAATATATTGAGGGACTAAAAAATCTTGAACCTGATTACACTGGTAAGTCATGTGTACCAAACTGTCATTTCAGAAAGTATGCCAATTGAAAGAATTAAGCCTTCTCTCCCAGAGAGACTTGGAGAGAGCTTAAATGTTCCACAAATCTGGCTCTCTCCATGAGCATCACCCTCTAAAAAAGGCAGACCCATGTTCTAAGAACCTTACCTTTTCCCATGAGCTGAAAACATCTGCATAGATGCTATGTTGTTTTAAGAAAACAGACCCAGGAGGCCATTTTTCCAATATTCCTATCTTGGGAAACCAAGTTCTTATATTTGGGGAGGTGGTGCAGTAGGAAGTGGTTAGAAGAGAGATCATGTGACTGCCTGCTGCGTGGTCCCCTTTAATTGTGCTCCCTACTTCTTTCTACAGTACTTTCTATCAATAAGGAAGCACTCTTTTGGTGTTGAGTAAATGAGAAGGAACAATCCTTAAGCCCTTAAGGGGCTTTTGCTGTAGTTGACTGGAGGGAGATGATCTTCCACATTGATGATTGAATGGTTTGTAGAAGATCTATCAGAAAGATATCCTAATTTGTTCAATAAGTACCAAGGCAAGGACGGGTCCATTCTAAGATGTCTGCACTTGTATATTTATTGTGGCACTATTTACAATAGCCAGAATCTGGAAAAAAACCAAGTGCCCGAGAACAGATGACTGGTTAAAGAAAAAGTTTCTTTAATACCAGCAAAGTGGTACATCTACACAGTGAAATACTATGCAGCTATTAGAAAAGATAAAATCATGAAATTTGCATATAAGTAGATCAACATGTAGAATATCATGCTAAATGAAATGAGTTAGAGAGAGAGGGACAGACATAGAATGACTGTACTCATTTGTGGAATCTAAAGTAATGGGAGACTAACTCCCAAGATAATAGAGATAAGGGTAGAGATAAAGGCCAGGAGGATGGCTCCACAGGTTGGAAGCCAGCCTCACATGCTGGGGGGAAAAGGCAGCTGGGATGGAGAAGAGACCACCAAGTAAAGGATGCTTGGAGAGCTCACTCGAGATGGGAGATGTATGCTGAAAGTAGACTATAGACCAAACATGGTCGCCACTTACTACCTGTATTGCAAACCATAACACCTGGAAAGGAGAGAGAGTAAAAGGGACTGTGCCTGCCACAGAGGCAAGGGGGATAATGTGGGGGTGGCAGGAGGGTCACTGGGAACATTGGTGGTGAAGAATGAGCACTGGTGGAGGGATGGGTACTCGATCATTGTATACTGAAATGGAATCACGAAAGTTTGTAAGTCTGTAACTGTATTTCATAATTGTCCACTGTCCTCCCGTTGTTCATTGATTTTGCTCAAGTGGACCCAAGTAACGTCTCCATTTTGAGACTTGTTACTGTGTTTGGCATATCGAATACGTCAGTGGGAGCTTGCCAGGCTTTGCCGTGCGGGCGAGATACTCTTGGTAGCTTCCCAGGCTCTCCGAGAGGGGCGAAGGAATCGAACCTGGCTCGGCAGGGCTGGCTGTGTGCACCAGCACTACTGCTGTGCTATCGCTCCAGCCCTATTTCACAATGATTCATTAAAATTTTTTTAAAAAATTAAAAATAAGTAAATCAATAAATAAATAAAACTCAAGAACATTTTCTATAACATCTGAAAAACTCAAGTGGAGTACTTTCTACATAGATTATTAATCTATAAATTCTTCAAGAAACATATGCACTTTCACAGTGCACATTAAACTCAACACTGGGCCGATGTTAGAAGGCCCTCTGAGAAAACCTTCCCAGAAAGCAATTTTTTATTTCTTTCAGAGCAGGAGACTCACTCCATCCAGAGTGGGACTTGGGCTTGAAATGCCGCCTGGGAAACCACTGAGCGGCATCTTCTCTGTACAGACTGCTTCCAGCTCTGGGAGCGTGAACACCAGGATGTTCCCTCTGTATCTATCTGGCTTGTTTGGTATGTCAGGCACCCCAAGCGCCAGGATTGCAGTCATTAGATTTCATCTCAAATGGTGTAACTGAGCAGTCAGCTGCCAGCACTCACTCTGAACACATGCAACCCCTTAGGGCACAGCATGTGCGTCTCCTGGCAGCAAGCACAGGACATGGGATCAGAGTAAAGCACCTGGTGCCCTCCAAAATTCATTCTCCTTCCAGCCATGGGGCCTGCAGTAACCTAAGCTTCAGGAGGATTCTGACAGGCTCCTCGAGAGCTCAGAGCTGTCTGGAAGTGCAGAGTGCTTTATTTAGACGTGCTCTTCACCTTGCTTGTAGATTCTTAATCTCATTCAGTTCACTTTATTTTTGTTATTGCTCAGGAGTCCTCAGTCATTTATTTCAAATGCAATAGAAATTACAGTTCATGGAAGCATAGGGGCTATGTTTCTGCTGAGTATCTCCCTATATATATATATATATATATATATATATATATATATATATATATCATGTTATTCAAATCACTGGTAGCCTCTGTCTCAAGTATCCTGGAGTATATTTCTCAATCCCTCTTAATCCTGATACCACCTTTTCTTGACTTCTGTGGAATTTTCTGTAACGTTTTTCTAGTAACTACTCCCCCATATTCTGCCTCCTACCATTTCCCATTAGGTTTAGCTCTCTAATCCTACTCCTCATGAGATACCAGCAGAAAAGAATTTTGTTTCATCAGGCTCTTATCTCCTTTGAAGCACATAGTGGATTTCTTTTTTTTTTTTAATTTTTATTAGTGACAAACCAAGAGGTACAGCTGTAGACTTACAAATCTTTGTGCTTGGGTTTCAATTATACAACAATTAAGTACCCATCCCTCCACCAGTGCCCATTTTCCACCACCACGAATCCCAGTATCCCTCCCATCCCCCATCCCCCTCATCCCACCTTACCTCTGTAGGAGGGCATTCCCTTTTGTTCTCTCTCTCCTTTTGGGTGCTGTGGTTTGCAAAAGAGGCATTGAGTGGCAATCATGTTCATGTTCGGTCTATAGTCGACTTTCAGCATGCTTCTCCCATCCTGGGAGGATCCTCCCAATACCCTTTATTTGGTGCTCCCTTCTCTATCTGAGCTGCCTTTTCCCCTAGCATGTGTGGCTGGCCTCCAAGCCATGGAGTAGTGGATTTCAACAAATGTTTGTTCAATAAAGAAATGAACGTTATTTGAGACCTGTTCTTAAAATATTCAGTCTGTACAGAGGACAAAAAGTTACATATCATTGTAAATAAGCAGGAGGAAAGTGTGCAAGTAATGGAGATGATAACTATATCAGTCAATAAATAGGAGTTCTAAGTAAACTCTTAATTTGACTTCTTGAAAATGAAGATACATATTACTATATATCTCATTTTCTGCTTTTAACTATTATATAAAAATATCAAATCATCTACTAAATTATTACTTCAAGAAATAAAAGAGGACACTAGGAAATGGGGACACATCCCCTGCTCATGGATTGGGAGGATTGACATTGTCATCTACTAAAGTAAAGCACATTTATTATGACAATCATGGCAATTACATTTATACAATGATTTGACATTTTGTGAACAGAGCATTTAAATACACCAATGATGCATTTGGGGGCATTATATCTTAATCTATGAGAGAGTAGAGATTCCAAAGAACATTCCTGACTTTCTGAGATGGAAACACTGTTCAGTGTTTTCATGCTAATGGTGTAACTGAGCAGTCAACTGCCTGCATTCACTCTGAACACATGCAGTCCCTTAGAGCACAGAACATGGGATCAGAGCAAAGCACCTGGTGCCCTCCAAAATTCATTCCCCTTCCCAGCAGTGGGGCCTGCAGTAACCTAAGCTTTAGGAGACTCTGACAGGTTCCTCATGAGCTCTGAGCTTTATTTAGACCCGTTCTTCACCTTGCTTGCAGGCTTTTAATCTCATTCAATTCACTTTATTTTGGTCATTGTTAAGGTCTCATCCAAGATCAAATTCATTTGAAATAAGTGACTGAAGACTCAAAGAGCTACATATTACCCCATGCTAACCACGCATGCATGTGCACACACATGCAGAGAGCTACCTCTTTTGCAAGAGCCTCTTCTGGAGTAATCCTTCTTTTTACATGCAATCAAAAAACAATTGTACAGTGATGGCAAGTTACATGTGGCTTTCTGTGACTCTGTACTTAAAGTTTCTTCAAACTATTTACCTCTGATGATACTTTACTCTTTAACATCATTTTTTCCTTCTACCACTTTAATTCCACATAATAGAATTTCCCTGATTGGATTGTATTAGTCTGATGAAGATATTTCCTCCATTTAAAAATATGAATGAGGGGCTGGAGCGATAGTACAATGGGGAAGGTGTTTGCCTTGCATGTGACCCAGGCTTGATCCCCAGCATCCCATATGGTACCCTTAGCACCACCAGGAGTAATTCCTGAGTGCAGAGCCAGCAGTAACTCCTGAGCATCGCCAAGTGTACCCAAAAAGCAAAACAAAAAAAATTTAATTTTTTAAAAACTTAAAAAAAAATTTTGAATGAGGGACTGGAGTGATAGTACAGTGGGTAGGCCACTTGCTTGCACACTGCTAATCTGGATTCAATCCCTGGCACCCCATACAGCTCCTGTGCCCCACAAGAAGTGATCCATGAGTACAGAGCTAGGAATAAAAGCCCCGACTGCCACTGTGAGCCAAAAACAAAACAAAAAATCTAGAACACTAATTTTAGTGCATTAATTTTAGTATGATCTAATTAAAAATTATTTCTATGCCATTGGGCGTTGCCATGATAGTGAAGTGGGTCTCCAAAATTTAAAAAAATACTTTAAGTAAAAAATATTGGTTGGTAGTGTTATGACTTATGTGGTGAAAATACTCTCACAACGGTCAATTTCAAAGTGCTGATGTCACTATATAAAACATTGAAAGGAGAGGTGAACAATGTATTCTCTGAGGCAAGTTGCTACACCAGCCACCATATCTAAGGAGACCTGTGGTAGACTGGTTTGGGGGGCAGTGGTCAGTGAAGGAACTACTCCAAGTATATTGCCTTGGAATCACTCCTGGCAGTACTAAAGAAATAATACAGTGGCAGAAATCAAACCCGGACTTCCTGCATGCAAATTATGAAGTTCATTGAACTGTTCCTCTGGCCTTCTAGTAAGATTTTTTTGCATGAGATGGTGTTCTTTTTAGCTCCTTGAGTTGTACTTCGCCATGATTTACTATATAAATAGGAATTTAAAAAATGGAAGTTTTTTGAGGATTGAATGTAGTACACTTAATGGCTTAGACCAGAGCCTTACACGCGGGAGGCATTCAGTAGGCAAACTCTACTCCTGTCACCGTTGCTGCACACATCATCTTATTTAATCTATCAACAGCCATATGGATCAAATGTCCATAAAAGCCTTCCTGGGGAGTATCACTGGGGCTAGAGCTAGCAATATTGTGTACTGGTCTTCTGGAGAAGGCAAAAATACACTTTCATCTTTGAATTTAATTCCCAATTTAGCATCACTACATGAGGGTAGAGTGGTAAATTTTACAAGTGGAAGCCCAAATAATTGATTAAACATTATTTTTGTGTGTTGTTGAGGATGTTTCTTACTTGAGTCAGTAGGCTGAATAAATAAAATCACCCTTACCATGCAAATGGTCACCAAATCATCCAATCCATTGAGGGATTAAATAGAACAAGACAGAATTTTTTAAAAAGGCAAATTCTTTCCCCTCCTTCCTCCCTCCCCCTACCCTGCCATATTTTCCTCTCTACTACTGCTGGAGTGATAGCACAACAGGTAGGGCATTTGCCTTGCACATGGCCAACCCAGGTTCGATTCCTCTGTCCCTCTCAGAGAGCCTGGCAAGCTACCGAGAGTGTCCCGTCTTCACGGCAGAGCCTGGCAAGCTATCTGTGGCTTATTCGATATGTCAAAAACAGTACCAACAAGTCTCACAATGGTGCCCACTCAAGCAAATCAATGAACAATGGGAAGACAGTATTACAGTGCTCCGGCTACTACTGCTTATTCCTTGTTCCTTTGGAGAACCCTGACTAACTCAATGACAAAGTTGAGAAATCTGGAAAGACAGTAGCACAAATATTTTTTTTAACAAAAAGAAAATTTTGCTAACAAGATTAACAGCCCAAGTGAATAAGACAGGAGTAATTTCAGAGGGCTAACGAGAACCAACTAAGACAGTCACATTCTAGACAAGGGTGGGGTCAACACCAACATCCATGAAGACATCTCACAGATCAGACAACTTAAAAGTGTGTTGGCCCTTATTACCCTACTCCTTAGGCAGACAGCAAATCTCTCATGCTGCCAGAGAGGTCTGTTATATTGCACAAGCAGAAGAAAAGTAACTTCTGATGCCCTGAACAGAACTCATAGCTGATTAATTTCTATTGAAATGTTCCTGTCCTCACCTCCCTCATTCCAGATAGATTAAAACTTCCTTCAAGAAAGGTAGAAAAGGACCAGAGGAGAGATAGTACAATGGAGAAGGCTTTTGCTTGTACACAGCTAGGCCAGAGTTCAATCCCAGTACTTCGTTTCGTCCCCCAAAAAATCAAGAATTATCCAAGAGTTCGGCCATGTTGGCTGCGTGCAAGGCAAACGCCCTATCGGAGACGTTACTGGGCCCGCTCGAGCAATCCAAGAGTTCAGAGCAGGAAATAAATTCTAAGCAGCCAGGTGTGGCCGAAAGATGAAGAAAAAGAAAGAACAAATGAACAAATGAAGGAAATAGAGAGAGGTCCACCTCTAAGAGTGTGGAGTGAATATAAACTGGGATCATTTTGGCTTACAATGCTCCAGGTATCTCTTTATTTTCTTTTATGAGGTTGCAGTGATTTCTCACCGTAGGTAGTTGGGGTAGGTGAGCTGTACACTCTCTCACTTCCTTCACATACCTTCCTGCCCTCCACCCACCCACCTTTCCCCTTCCCTGGCCATCAGGGTACGATTACGTAGGGTAAGTCTGGGACTGTCTTGCAGCTGCTCCTTTGAGGAGCTGAATTCTGCTCCCTAGGTTCCACACATGCTCTCAAAGATTGTCTCTTAAGAAGCTGCAGGCAACACTTGAGCCAAATCACCCAGGGCACGAGTGCACAATGGGAATCTGTTCCCGGGAGGCCAAGAATATTCTCAGAGAAAGGAGCAGAGAAGGAAAAAATGTCTAAATATCTGGCTTTGCTTCCTACACCTCACCCACACAAAACATTGACTTCATACCAAGATCCCACTGAATCTGTGTCCGGAGACTTTAGGCAGCCCTGGGTGACTCTGGAAGGAGCAAGTATAGTCAGGTTATTCCTACATTAGCTCTGACATAAGTGTCAGTCTCTAGACTGAGTTCCTCACTTCAGGCATTTTGAGTTTACCTTAATATTTAACATGATTCTTTGTAATAGCTATATTTCAGAACTGTCAAAGTTGTGATATTTTATTTTATGATTTGAATTTTTCTTTTTATTATTATTATTTTTAAGTGGAAAGTCACATTAAATTCAGGCTACTACACTAATGGGAAGGTCAGTTTTGATCTTTTCTATCATACCTCTGGAAAAAGACAAGCCACAACACAGTTTCAGCTCTCAGGGAGCACAATTTTCAGACTGCAGGCAGAGAAGTGAAGGAATACAATCAGCTTTTATCTTACCATTACTTTGTTAGGAAATTTGATGTTTCAGCAAGAAAACGGGGCTAGTAGTTTCCAGGCTTCAGATGCCTATTTTTTCTACCCAGAAAAGCAATTTTTCATTCTAAAAATATTTTGTATTCCTGCCAAAAGTTTGTGGCAATCAGAAAAAAAAATTAGAAAGGTCCAGTGGGTTTACTTTTATCAGATAGTAGAAAAAATGTTTAAAGCTATTTAATAAAAGCACTTTGATTCTGAAGCATAAGTAAATCAATGAATGTGTCAAAACAGAGTGCTGAGAGATACTAAAAAACATCAAATAATTTAATTTTTAAGAGGAGTAAATTTTCAGGTCCTTTGTGAAATTGAATTATTCAGTAAATATCATTGTTAAGTTGGCTAAGCAAGAATAAATGTTAAACTAAACATTTTTATGTTTGTACTATAAAATGTTTTATATGTTTATACTATACTTCACTTTTTATACTAAATTAAGTTATAGGTAACATTATATATTTTTAAGAGTGTACAATGCCTCTTTTGCAGACCACAACACCCAAAAGGAGAGAGAGAACAAAAGGGAATGCCCTGCCACAGAGGCAGGGTGGGATGGGGGGGGGGGGTGGGGGTGGGAGGGATATTATCCATGGTGGTGGAAAGTGGGCACTGATGGAGGGATGGGTATTTGATCATTGTATAATCGAAACCCAAGCACAAAAAATTGCAAATCTACAACTGTACTTCATGGTGTTTCACTAATAAAAAGAAAAAAAAAGAGTGTAACTTTAAAAGTATCCTAAAATACCAGGGAATATTTTCATATTGTGCTGGGAAAAGGTAGTATAAATATTCTAATATTAAGTAAAGTAAAAGTAAAAGTAAAAGCCCTCCCGTTGATCATCGATTTGCTCAAGCGGGCCCAGTAACGTCTCCATTGGAGACTTTGTTGTTACTGTGTTTGGCATATCGAATACGTCACGGGGAGCTTGCCAGGCTCTGCCGTGCGAGCGAGATACGATGGCCTAATATTAAAATGATGTCAAAATATAAATGAAACTGGGGAAACATCTGAAAGATAGGTTATGAACAAAGACTTAAAGAGCTTAATATAAAAGAGCTTATCATAAGAGACTTAAATTACAACATACAAGACCAATAACAATATATTTTAAAGAGTAAAACAAAATGTAGCTCTTATAGAGAATTAGCATGCAAATAAATGCATTGTAGCACTGTCCTCCCATTGTTCATCGATTTGCTAGAGCAGGCACAGTAACGTCTCCATTGTGCGACTTGTTACCGTGTTTGGCATATCAAATACGTCACGGGGAGCTTGCCAGATTTTGCCGTGCAGGCGGGATACTCTCGGTAGCTTGCCAGGCTCTCTGAGAGGAGCAAAGAAATTGAATCAGGGTCGGCTGTGTACAAAGCAAATGCCCTACCCGCTGTGCCATCGCTCCAGCCCAACAGTATTGAGTTAAACCTCTGAAATTCTGTAATATTGCAAATCAGTGTTGTGAATAAAAAAAAACTTAAAAATAAAGTTAAATATTTGATAATCAATGATGTTAAGACGTTGGAAAACAGTCATTCTCTCAGACCGTGAGTTTGTGGTTTAAACAGGTGAACAGTTTTTTATTTATTTATTTATTTATTTATTATTAGTGAAACACCATGAGGTACAGTTATAGGTAAAAAGGTAAAGGTAAAGGCCCTCCCGTTGATCGTCGATTTGCTCGAGCGGGCCCAGTACCGTCTCCATTGGAGACTTTGTTGTTACTGTATTTGGCATATCGAATACTCTCGGTAGCTTGCCAGGCTCTCCGAGAGGGGCGGAGGAATCGAACTCGGGTTGGCCATGTTGGCTGCTTGTAAGGCGAACGCCCTACCGCTGTGCTAGACTTACAAATTTTTGTGCTTGGGTTTCAGTTATACAATGATCAAGAACCCATCCCTCCACCAGCGCCCATCCTCCACCACCACGGGTCCCAGCATCCCTCCCACCCCCCATACCTCCCATCCCACCCTGCCTCTATGGCAGGGCATTCCCCCTTGTTCTCTCTCTCTTCTTTTGGGTCCTGTGTTTTGCAAGAGAGGCATTGAGTGGCAATCATGTTTGGTCTATATTCTACTTTCAGCATGCTTCTCCCACCCTGGGAGGATCCTCACAACACCCTTTATTTGATGCTATCTTCTCTATCTGAGCTTCCTTTTCCCCTAGCACGTGTGGCTGGCCTCCAAGTCATGGAGCCAAATTCCTGGTACTAATCTCAGCCACTTCTGGGTGTTAGTCTCCCATTTTGTTGCTTTATGTTCCCCAGATGAATGCAATCTTTGAATCCACAATTCATCCTTTTATGTCTTCAATGATTTAATGAGTTAAATCTTCTCACCTGCATGAGTGAAGCAGCTAACCAGTTGAAGCTAACCAATTACTCCATTAGATTTTGGAGGCATTGATTAGGATTACAGACATACAAAGGCCTCCAACCTTCCTCGTGGATTGGTGATAGGAGGCTTCCCCTTCTCACCACACAGGCCTCTCTACAGGACTGCCCACTTGATGTGGCAGCTCATTATCCTTAGAGCAAATAATCTGAAATAGGCAAAATCGACATGGACCTCCAATACTAAAGTCAGTCTTTTTATAACTAAAAGGTGATAAACCATATCCCATTCTTCAGAAATGTATTGCAAAGAATGGTTCCACAGTACTGCTCTTAAGGAAGTATTCCAAGAATTTGTGAACATAATTTTTTAAATGCTGCTCTCCTTCAGTACTCTCTCCAAAGCTTTTTTTTTCTAAGATACCTTCCATCCACCACACAACACACACACACACAGACACACACACACACACACACAATATTGCTAGGCTAAATATTATTTGGCATTCATGGACCAAATCAAACATCAATTACTTCAGGGATACTTTGTATGCTCACACAGGTTGGCTCAATTCCATATTTCCAGATAACAGTATTCACACAGTATATAATATTCATTGCAAATTTGTGTTTAATAAGACAATTTTTAAGCCAATAACTAAAAAGATGAGAAACCCAGTTCTCAGATATGTCCCAATTTGCAGTGGTCTTTGACCAGCTTAACAGTGGTGAAGAGCTGTCTGAAATTACATAGTTCCAAACATGATAACATCTCATTACCTTTATTGCACATCATAATGCCCCAAAATGGGGGAGGTAGAGAGTGAGAGAGAGAGAGAAAGAGAGAGAGAGGCACTTGCCATAGAGACTGGCTGGGATGAGGGTAGGGGAGGGAAACTGAGGACATTGGTGGTTGGAAATGTACACTGGTAGAAGGATGGGTTTCAGAACACTGTGTGACTGAAATCTGACCATAATCAGCTTTGTAACTCTGTATCTTATGGTGATTCATTTTTTTAAAAAAAGAAATTATAGTTTCATCTTACATGACCCGTTGAAGTTCCAGAATTCTTCAGAGTTCTTACAAATGCACACATACACACATGTACAAGATCCTCAGACCAATCCAGTGGTGTAACAACTGAGTTTCAGTGCAATAGATTCCAGGAAGTTGGCAGCACTGAAAAATGTGAGGTCTGGTTAAAATCAGGGCAGAATTCCATTGCTGGATACTTGGCCCATGCTGGATACTTGACGAAGCAGCTGTACCAAGCAAGTATTGTGGAATGAGCAGAGGCAATGAGTGTCCATGTGAAGAGGTCCCACTGTCTGGTTAGAAAAAATGACGCCTGGACATCAGCCACAACTTTTCTGCTGTGTGAGCTTAGTGTATTCTCTTTACCCCACTCTTTCCCATCTCAAAATGATTGGGACATCAAGTTAACAAACTGAACATATGCATTATCCCATGCATATATATTATACTGAGCCAAGTATGAGGGTAGCCGAGTATGAAGGAGGAAGAATTTTGATCTGCAAAACTTTACAAATATCAAAATGCTTAAATAAAATAAGTAGGCATTAATTGTTACAGTTTTGCCCTTCTATTTAAACAACGAAATTAGGGTCTAGAAATATGATTCAGGGTTTAATAAACACACCTTGCATGCAGGTGGTCCAAAATACCATGTGGAGCCCCAAGCATCACAGGGTGCAGGATTGAATGCCTCCAAATACTACCAGATATGGCCCAAGGCCAGTCCACCTAGCATCACTGGTGGGATTCTCAGGCATCCTGAGTACTTCTTGGGAGATTCTTCTCAGATTTTTTAATTAAAATGTAAGTTAAATATCAATTGTGAAGTAAAAACCATAAAATTGTATTTTGTGAATAATATGTTTATAATTATTATAATATGTATTTAGTTACTGAGCACTGCACTCAAGTAAGGGCTGACAGGGAGACCTGGACCAGCCTCCTCTTGGTCTGTATGCTGATTTACAGATGACAGGCTGTATTAGTATCAGCCCAAGGACACTGCTAGCATTTCTGGTGGGTATTGAAATAGAGGGCTGGAGTGATAGCGCAGTGGTAGGGCATTTGCCTTGCACGCTGCTGACCCGACTGACCCAGGTTCAACATCTCCACACCTCTTGGAGAGCCCGGCAAGCTACTGAGTATCTTGCCCACACAGCAGAGTCTGGAAAGTTCCCCATAACGTATTCAATATGCCAAACACAGTAACAACAACTCTCACAATGGAGACGTTACTGGGCCCGCTCGAGCAAATCGATGAACAATGGGAGGACAGTGACAGTGATGTTTATAAAAAATCATCTATTTTAAGAATGATTACTTCTTTATAGAATGGTGTGATCCTGGTAGTGAATCAGTAATACAGCTCATGGAGGATCCTGATGTACTGAGTTTGAACGCCCTGATTGGCTAGGGCTTCAATGACCACTTCCGTCTCAACAGAATCAAAGGCCTTCTTTAAATCAGTGAACATTAGACAGCACAGCATCTTGAACTCCCGAGAAACCTCAATGAGCTTGGTTATTGTATGGATATGGTCGATGGTGCTGAATCCTTTTTGGAACCCAGCTTTCTCGCATGGTTGTACTTCATCTAGTGTTCTGCCAATCCTATTCAGGATGAGTCGAGTGAACAGCTTTTAGATGACAGACAATAGGCAGATTGGGCAATAGTTGCCAATGTCGTGGATGTCTCCCTTCTTGTACACTAGTACAGTCCTGCTGGTTTTCCATTGGGACGGAAACTCGCATTCAGACAGGTAGCGTATGAAGAGCCAAGCCAGTGTATTGATGAGTACTGATGGCAGGTTCTTCAGGTGTTCAGGTCTGACTTTGTCTGGGCCGGGTGATACCATTTCACTGAAACTCTTCAGTGCCAGCCTCGAGAACATCATGCAACGACTAGAATGGGAAGGAATTGGAGTGAAAATAGATGGTTGGCAACTATACCACCTCTGTTTTGCTGATGACATCGTTCTAATAACACCAAACATTAGCCAGTAGCACAAATGCTGGTGAGTGTGGAAAGGTCAGACCACAGCTGAATTTCACAAAGACAATGTTTATGAGAAATGGTCTTGTTCCTGATGTTCCATTCACTCTCAATGGAACAACCATCTCTGAATGCAACAGTTATGTGTACCTAGGTCGAGAAGTCAACATGATGAATGACCTGGCACCTGCCAGTTGCGAAGGAGGAAGACAGCGGGTTGGATCGCCTTCAAGATTGTCGAATAAATAGCTAAAAGGATGAAGAACCTCTGGCTCCAGGCACATCTCCTTGATTCCACTGTTCTTCCTGCATTATCATACGCTTCAGAGACCTGGGCCCTAAGCAAACAGGATGAGAACATTATTCAGGTCTCCCAAAGAGTAATTGAAAGACCTATGCTTGGAGTATCACATTTCACTCAGATGAGAGAAAGTATCTGAAGTTCTGACCTCCATCGAACCTCCAGAATCAGGGACGCTGTCTCGTTTGCCAAGGCGTCAAAAATCAGATGGGCTGGACACGTAATGAGATAGACTACCGCTGGACTAGAGCAATTACCTTACTGACTGGATTCCACGGGGTGTTAAATGACCACGTGGCCTCCTACCTACCAGATGGTCAGACTTCTTCATCAAGATCATGAACGATTAGTTTGAGCTCTTCATATTCCTAGAATGAACAGACACCATTGGGCCACACTAGCATGCGACAGGGACAAATGGAGACGTTACTGGCCCCCACTCGAGCAAATCAACGATTAACAGGAAGTCAAGTGATCAAGTAATCATCTATTTTAGGGGGTATGGTGCCGCCAGCAGGTCAATCTGTACCTGTGAGGCGAGTGCATCAGCAGCCTGATGGCACCGTCAGAATTCAAGATACCCCAAAATTGCTGCTGTGCCTTTGGCCAGACCACAAAACTTGGGGCAAAGTTTACCAAGAAAGTAAACGGCCAAAAGTTAGGTATGTGGGAGATACACCACAAACCACTTCCAGCTCAGCTATATAATTGGAGGCATGGCCTCTCTGGTTCCTAATCAAACTGCTTAACGGCCATGATCCCAGAGACTCAGATACGAATCTCAGAACCCAAAGGCTTTTGGCAGAAATGCATCCTGTTCCTGCAGTAGGTTACTGGGTCTGGGCCACTCCAGGTGGAAATAGATTTCGTGCCTTGGCTTGTTCCCCTTGGTGGCCCAGTGACCGTCATCCTCCAGAGGCCACTGGACAGTCAGGTTTAGGCCTGCAGTGATGAGACATGTGGGGCCTCACCAGATGGGGGTAGAACTGGCCCTTTCCTCCCCATTCCAGCGAGACCTCAAGTCACCGCCTACAAATGGCCTCTCTGGCTCCTGATCAAGCTGATTAATGGCCATGATCCCAGAGACTCAGAAACAAATCTTGAAATCGAGTGACTTTTGGCAGAAATACATCTGGACCGCATACACGGTCATGGCTCCAGAGGCAAAAGGACTTAATCCAGAGCCTGGCAGCTTGCGGCAGAAAAGTGAATGGCCCATGCGTTAAACTATGGCACAATGCCTCCCCAGGAGGGAAAGGGTGTTGCTCCCTTCCGCCTTTCTCCCCCTGGCAGCAAGGTGGCCACCACCTCAGAGCTTATTGGAAAGCCAGGTATGAGCCGGCGGTGACAGGGCAACTGTCACTGTCTCATGGGAAGGGGGGTGGTACCAGCTCGTCCTTCATGCCCTACCGAGGTCATGAGTTGCCCCCCACGAGCGGTTCTCCAGCACAGCCATAACACCAGACGCACAGAAACCTATCTCATCTCTGTTGGTGGGTATGATCAAATCATGTGCAGAAGCAATTAATAGTATGGTAGTCTACAGAATCTCAAAAAATGTTTTAATGAAAGCAATTGTTTGCCTATAGTTTTTTCCAGATTTGTCTTTGAGCCTACGTTTACATTGACTATAGATATGTTTCATGCAGGCAGTAAAATCTTTAGTTCAGTTTTATACTTTCTCTGCCACTCTTTCTCTCTTGATTAGTTAATTCTGACCTTGACATTTAGTGAAGTTATTGAGCTGAAGAAATTTGTCACCATTTTGTAGAAGTTAGTTGGTTATGTAGTTTGTCTTAGAGAAGCTTCTTAAATGTTTCTGTAAATATGGCATCAAAGCTATGAAATTCTAAGCTTGTCCGTAAATCTTTGTAACTTTCTTCATATCTGAACAATAATCTAACTGAAAAAGTGTGTTCTTTATGAAATGTTCACTGAATTTTTTCAATGCATACCTCCATTTTCTTCTGGCATCTGAGAATCTCATTTGATAGATATTTTATGTATCTTGTGAAATTCCCTTTGTGTGTATGTTCCTTCTCTGATCTTGCTTTCAATAATATCTCTTATCTTTGATTTTATCATTCTGTAACAATGCCTTGGAAATTTTCTATTTAATTTTATCTTGACTGGGGCCTTTTTGGGCCTCTTGAAACTTGGTGAATGCACCTTTCAACTCTTGGAAATTCTTAATTGATTAGCAGTTACTTGTCAAATTCTCCTTTCTGTCTTTAGGAACTTCAACAATTATTTTATTATTCCTTTTGAAATCATCCCATATATCTATGGTGTGTTCATTTATTTTTAGACATTTTCTATCTCATATTATTTATAGAGAATTCCTGTACCTCATATTGATGATCAGTTTTTTCCTTAGCTGCTATTAGTCTGCTGCTAGTTTTTCCATTGAGTTTTTAATTTTACCTATTATAATCTTCAGTTCTATCATTTCTAAGTGTAATTTTCTCATTTCAGCTTTCACACTCTTGTGCTTTGACTATGTATCATTTTTTGAACTCATTAAATATCCTCATAGTGTCACTAAAAAGTCATTATCTGAGAGGTTAGACTGGCTGAGACTGGTAGAATCTTCTGAGCTGTATTTTTTGTTCACTAAACTTGTTGGGATTCTGCACGACTTCCTCATTGCCTGCTGCCCCCTGAGGGTGAATCTTTGCATTTCTTTCAATGGAGTTCTCTGAGTAATTTAGCTGGGAATTGCTCTCTTTTTTTCCCCCCTTCCTGGGTCTCTCTCACCAACATTTTACTATTTCTGGTTTGTGACTGAAGTCTGGTGTACTTTCAACTCCATCTAGGCCCTGCATCTCCTCCAGCTGCAAATTAAGGCTCTGTGATATCTTATCACCGGACCCCCACTACTTCATGAAGTTTTTTTTTTTTTTTGCAGAATAGACAGATGAAGCTAAGACTTAACTATATTGCCAACCACAGTGCTTAAAAAGGAAAATGGGAGTGGGGGAGAGAGGAATGGATGGAGGGAGAGAGAGATAAAGAGAGAGAAAGGGAGAGAGGGAGGGAGGGAGGGAGGGAGGGAGGGAGGGAGGGAGGGAGGGAGGGAGGGAGGGAGGGAGAATTGTCTGCATTAGATGCAGGTTGTGGGAGCAGGGTGAGGTGAATGAGAGGGAAACTGGTGGCCATTGATGGTGGAAAATGTGCACTGGTGAAGGGACAGTTGTTGCACATTGTATGACTGAGACTCAATCGTGAATAACTCTGTAGCGCTGTATCTCAGTTACTCAACTTTTTAAAATAAAATTTAAGAATGAGATATAAATTAGCCTGGAATCCTTATGGGCACCCAGAGCGACACACAAGTCTGTGGGTTGACAACATGAAGTGTAAATATGTGTAGTGTGTGGCATGATTAATAGAGCTATCTTCTGGCCTCTTACGTAGCCATGCAGCCCAGGGGAAAAGCAGCATCCAAGAGAGTTATGGGCACTATTCATGCCCAAGAAGTGATGACAGCTGACCCTGGGAAGAAGTGAGCAGGTTTTCTGGCGTGCACTGGAAGAAGTCACGGTTAGTGTATTTGGAGCATGACAGTAGAATCGGTGCTCCTAGAGGCACAGAGGCAGGGCCTTCTGAGCTGCACCAGGAACTCCAGCTGAGTGAGTGCAATTTAGGAGCAGTATCTGCAGGAGCTGGAGTTTCCAGACACATGAGGGAAAATTCTATTTTTATGAGAAGGAACCGTTCTAGGAAATTTAGTCATACAAATTTCTCAGGCTGTTCTTATAGAGTCTGTTGTGCTTGGCAACCCAAATACAAATACCTCTAGTTGAGGTGTTAAATGACATAAAATAGGTCTGTTGTTGGGACTGTAATTTTCTGGCTTAAAGAAAATAATAAACAATTAAGGTTATCTTTTTCTTATGTTGATTTAGTGGTAGTGATTGTGGTACTAGTGATGGAATTACAAATGGAAAATACAAAAATTATGGCTAATATGGGCTGATGCTGTGTGTGTCCTGTCTGAGATTTATCATTTTTCTGGACATCAAGAAGGCATTACTTCCTCATATTCTGGCAGAGGATTCCAAAATGGAGTAAACCAAAAAATGAATTTTGCTGTGCTGAAGCCCAAATGCACTATGTTCAGTTGAATATTATGACCATATTTCCCACAACAGGATAATTAAACTGCTTTGGTAGATTAGGTAGTTGGCATTCCCAGTGACAATTTTGTCGGTGATAGAAGAGGGAGACAATTGACTATTGAGAAAGCAGCATGCAAATGAGAACACTACCTCTATCTTGTTATAGTGAGTAGAGAAGTGAGAAGGTAGAAGTAATTCTAGTATCTTTAGAATTAAGGTGAAGCTGGACTTTGATCCTGGAAATTTGGAAATATACTGATATATCTTAGGTAGTAGAGATAGTTCCACAAGGGAACAAAATTACATGTAAGCTAATGGTAATTCCAAAGTAGAAAATGTTTATATCAATTGTAGTTTATTTGATTATTGTTGTTTATCCTCATATGTTTGGTGGTTGGAGCGATAGCACAGCGGTAGGGCATTTGCCTTACAAGCGGCCAACATGGCCTACCCGAGTTCGATTCCTCTGCCCCTCTCGGAGAGCCCGGCAAGCTACCAAGAGTATCTCGCCCGCACGGCAGAGCCTGGCAAGCTACCCGTGACGTATTCAATATGCCAAACACAGTAACAACAAATCTCATGATGGAGACGTTACTGGGCTCGCTCGAGCAAAATCGATGAACAATGGGAGGATCAGTTCTCAGTTCTCTTTCTCATATGTTTAAGAAAAGATGTACTGCCTATTACAACCTGCAAGAACCTATGCTTTTCAAAGCTTTAGGGGGCTATGTTTTTGAGAACTGATATGGAATGCCATATGAATGTACAGCAACTGCTTCTAGAGTGAAATGAATGGCCAGATGACAAATGGCCACTAAGATGATTTTGAGCAATTATTACAGCATTCCATGGTACTTCCGAGGAAGAATCTGGGAATTTCCTATTGTCCCCATTATGGAGACAAACCACAGGTATCTGAGCACTAAAGAGACAGGTTTATCCTGAAGTACAACTAATTGTGAAATTAATATCATCTAAAACAAGCGTAATTTAATTTTACAATAACAAAATGTGCTATCACAGCTAGCACAGCGGTAGGGCGTTTGCCTTACAAGCCGCCAACATGGCCGACCCGAGTTCGATTCCTCCGCCCCTCTCAGAGAGCCCGGCAAGCTACCGAGAGTATCTCGCCCGCACAGCAGAGCCTGGCAAGCTCCCTGTGATGTATTCAATATGCCAAACACAGTAACAACAAGTCTCATGATGGAGATGTTACTGGGCCCGCTCGAGCAAATCTACGAACAACGGGAGGGCCTTTACCTTTACCTTTAATAACAAAACAAAAGATCAAAAGAAAGAATGAGGAATATGGGGGAGGGGAGACAGAGCAGCTCTGTGGATACACCAGAGAGAGGAGCATGGTAGAGCAAAAGCAACTTCACACAAGGGAGCCCAGAGGCAGAGAGTGTTGAAATGCACCCTCTGGCCCTATAAAAAAAAGAGAACCCTCCAAAACTTGCAAAAAAAAAAAAAAAGGTAAGAAATAGGGTTGTAAAGGAGAAATCAAAGTTAGAATTGACATCTTTGCTTTGGAGACTACAAAATGTTCAGGTTGGGGATCCATGGGTGAGGCTATTGATGCTAAAGCTCTGAATTTGGCACTTGCCTAGGGTCTGATAAGCAGATTATAAAATTCTTGATATATCCTTTGAATTTTTTTTTTTTTTTTGCTTTTTGGGTCACATCCGGCAATGCACAGAGGTCACTCCTGGCTCGCACTCAGGAATTACCCCTGGCGGTGCTCAGGGGACCATATGGGATGCTGGGAATCGAACCCTGGTCGGTCACATGTAAGGCAAACGCCCTACCCGCTGTGCTATTGCTCCAGCTGGAGCGATAGCACGGTGGTAGGGCGTTTGACTTGCATGCAGCCAACATGGCCGACCCGAGTTCGATCCCTCTGCCCCTCTCGGAGAGCCCGGCAAGCTACCGAGAGTATCTTGCCCTTACGGCAGAGCCTGGCAAGCTCCCTGTGACTTATTTGATATGCCAAACACAGTAACAACATGATGATCAACGGGAGGGCCTTACTTTACTTATCCTTTGAATACATCTAGCCCTGGAGGACAGAAAGGCAGATAATTAGTGTCCTGGAGAAAGCAGCATGCAAATGAGGACACTGTCTCTGTCTTATTAGAGAGAGTAAAGAGGGAAATACCCCTGATTCAAAGCATGCCCACAAGAGGTGACTACTTCATAGAGAAACAAAAACAAGAGTTTTAGCTAATCAGAACTTAAGAAGGCTTTGCAATGTCTGAAAAATTCAGCAGGACACTAAAATTCGACTTGGCCAGCAATTTACTCTGACCTCACTCCTTTTTACGAGCAGCTGTCCTGATGCTGATCCTGCCTCTTTCCGGAATCCTTTTTTTTTTTTTATGCAGCAGGAAAGAACGTGTCATGAAGCTACCCAAAAAAATTAAATAAATAAATACACTCTCACAGAATATCTTGCTTTCTTGTAACATGCTTCATGCCTGCAATTGGATATCACAGTTGTCCTGCATCCCACAGCAGATGTAAGACAGAGCACATCTACCATGTTTGCACCTGGCTCCTGACATAGTGTCTGGCATCAGATAAAAATTCTCACACATTTGTTGGGTGCCCATTGCTGTGTCTGCTAATGTGGGAATAAGAGGACAAGTTCAGAGTATGACAAATAGGTCACTTCTGCTAACGTATGTATAGGAAAATAATAATAGACTCAATTCCATCATATAGGCATGGATTGGTCATTTAAAAGAACAGAATAAATCTAACTTTTAGCCTCCTGTTGCTTTCATACCTCCAATATTCCATAAGAAAATACTCATCAGAGCTATCTTCTGAATTCTTTGTACTATCAGGACTAGAAGAAAATTCATTGCAAGATTGTCTATACTCAAGAACTCAAACTTTCTACAAAACCTAGACAAGTGGATTTTTTTTCCAGCATAGAGTCATTTTGAAAGAAAGTATCTCCCTGATATACACTGGTATTAGGTTGTAGGGCCTGCTAATTTAATGGTCTGCTGTCCCAGTTCTGCTCCTTGGGTGGCACAAAGTAACTGGTTCTTGGTTAAGTGTGCCGCATATACAAGGACTTTTGAACAAAACCAACTCAATAGAAAGTACCATAGTCAAACCTGTCAGTCAACAGTCACAGTCCAAACACATTTTTCTTGTTAAGGATAGAGAAACAGAACTGTGATTAATGTCACGGATGTAGCCCAAACATGGAGAGTTATAGCACCAAAAGTGGAGAGGGGAGGACAACAGGAGGAGGAGGAAGGGGAATAATGGGAGGAAGAGGAGAGTGAGAGCTCAATACAGAGGAAAGTCTGGATCTTGGAACCGAGAGGCCCAGGTTCCAAGAGATTCTCTTACTTCGGAAGAATCACTTAGTCACTAAGTAAATAAGGATATAAGTCTTAAGTACAGCCAAGTGGACATGGACTGGCTTTCACGATCAAATATCTGAGCCATGGTTCTGACAAGCTGGGACACGCCTTCTTCCAGCTATAACATTAGAGTACTAAGTTTGATCTCCACAAACACTCTTTCAACTTCCAGACAAACAAGAAGGGTTTTCCACAGAGGCCTGTCTGAAATCCAGTTCCTGAAATGAGAATTAAGCCTTGGTTATAGAAAAACCATACAGAACAACAAAATACATGTTCTGTTTTTTTTCCTAAATCTTTTACAGCTGAGAGACTAATCAGAACAACTTTCCTGCCAAGCTGAATATTACAGATTCCAAGGAGATGAATAAGAGGAGGCTGTTGACTATGGACATTAGAGAACATCAGTTTTCTCTTATAAACGGAAATTTAATATGTTCAGAGAAACCTGAGAAAGTCCAGCCACTTTAGCTTTGACAACACTATTTATTCAGGTTCCATTCTGTGCTCTGCCTGCTCTTGATGGTACCCAGAAGGACTCATGCCTGTCCTGGAAGAACCAAGGGTTTACTTTCAGGTTCTTATACATAAGGCTGGTCCTGCAGAGTACCCACTGTAACTGCGTCCTTGTAGACCTGGTTTCTCTGTGTCCATACCCAAGACAGTGGACATGGGGCATGCTCTGGTGCAGTGAGGTCCAAAAGAAGTGCTCTCCCTACTATGGATTTAAACCCCAGGGCTTTAAGGGTTCTATCAAATGATCCCTTTAAGAGCATAGCTTATTGCTTTTCCATCTCCATAGTTCTCAACGAAGTCTGGACCAAGAGAAAAATCATAAGCAGCAAGACACTATTCAGGAAACCCAATATCCGAGGCATCACTACTAGATCCAAATTTTTCCACTTCAATTTCTTCATCCCTAGAGGAAATGTTTCCCAGAAGCTTCCTCAATCCTCAAGTGAACAGAATCATGACGGAATAAAGGCTAATCATGACCAAATATGAGAAATCTAGCTTGGCCCTCACAGAATCTCCTATTTGTAGGATAACTTTGTTTTGTCCTTCCTGCATAGCCTCAGGTAGCTTAGGATTGTTGGGTTACTCCCATCACTGTGCTCCCATTCCTCTGTGTTTATTTGTAACTCCTTTGTGCTCTGTAAACTTGTAAATACTGTTTTTCTCTTCTCTTTAAGACCTTTGCATAGTTAATTCAGAGCAATGTCCTTTTTTTGTATGGATAGAAGAAGATAGTAAATGCTATGTTTTTGTAACATGGGGGTTTATTGACTCTCAGTGATATTTTCTTCCTGGGCATCTGTTCTCTCGACCTAGGCCTCAGCTGCCCTTACTTCCTAACACCCCCAAAGGAAGGGTCCCAATGAGGGACTGGTGGATACAGGGCAAGCGGTAAGCTATGTGCTACCCTGGCATTGAGATGGGTCTGGCCAAAGTGCCTAATGCTTAACTATAAGTTAAGACCTTGTTCATGGGCAAATTCTTTCATAATCCCAAAACGTAATACCTAAATTCAGACCCTTCTAGGGTAAGGAATGATTAATCTGGCCTGAGCCTGAGTCTGGGACAAGATGTTCCCAGGAAAGCTGTCCTACAAGCCTCAGTGTATATCTTACTGTGTCCATACAAAAATAACTAGTATTGAGATGTTGATTAAGTCATTGGACTGAGGAAAGGAGAAAAACACCTTAAGAGGAATTTTGCCCCTGGGCAGTCAAGAAGGGCTTTAGAATACACCTAGGTGGTGTTTCTGTCCTTGAGCCTGGTGTCAGGAAGGGCTTTTATTTTTATTTTTATTTATTACACCCACCAACTGCCATGTAACCCCAACAATGCCCAGGATCCAGAGACTATAACACCAAGCTCCCGGAAGAGAACAAAGCAGAGTCTCCTACCCCCATGCCTGACTGTCCTCACCAGGGCCCGACAGCTGAAGACCTCCGGGACCTAGCCAAAGCTATGCTGAGACCACTCTCCACAGGTTTGGATGAGCCTCATGCATGAAGTAACCGGCAGAGGAACCCAGGTGTGTGAGACCCGGGGCTGAGATCTCCAAGCCTGCTCGGTTCGGGACTGGGCCTTCCAGTAGCTAGACAGGTACACCCATCAACTGCTGTGTAACCCCATCAACGGCCAGGATCCAGAGACTATAACACCAAGCTCCCAGAAGTGTGCGGCCACAAATTAGATTCTCTAATAAGAATATTATTTTTATTCTCTAATTAGAATAAGAGACTTCTTATTCTCTTATTCTTCTTATTCTCTAGTTCTCGCTTTCAGAGAACCCAGCAGGCTACTGAGAGTATCATGCCAGCACATATGCCTGAATAGGAACACCTGTAAAGTTTATTTTTGTTTTCAGGCTACTGAGAATATTCCACCCACATGGCAGAGCCTGGAAAGCTATCTGTGGTGTATTCTATATGCCAAATCCAGTAAATACAATGGGTCTCATTCCCCTGACCCTGAATATGGCAGCGTTGAGAAGGATGTGGAAGAAGAGGCTGATAAAATCTCAAGGTCAAACTAGGATGCCAGAAAGAAGAAAGACAAAAATGACTGTCAGTACTTCCAATACACGTACACTGGCATCTGATGTATCCATCGAGGACCTGATAGTACAAGCACGAAAGATCAAGTATGACATCATCGGTCTGATCGAGACGAGAAGGCATCAATCACATCACACCATTTTCGACACTGGGGAAGAACTCTTCCTTGGAACATGTGACAAAAGAGGCATCAGAGGAGTCAGTGTCCTTGTCAACACAAACTTGGCCATGAGCATTGATTCATTCGAATGCCTAACAACCCAAATTGGATGATTACACTTGAATAGAGGTGGCTCACTGCCAGCAGTTTCTATCTTCATTGTCTACTCACCAACATCCAGTTAGGGTGAAGGAAAAATTGAGAAGTTCTACATGGAGCTGGAGAAGTTCTATAAAGAAGACCACACCTTTTACAAGATCATTGTTGGTGATTTTAATGCCAAGATAGGAACAAGAAGATCAGCCGAAGAACTCCACATCAGGACCCATGGCCTAGAATGGAATGAACAGGGTGAGAGGCTGTCTGAGTTCATCTTGTTGACCAAAACCATCCATGGTAACTTACAGTTCCAGAAGTCCGAATCTAAATGTTGGACATGGTAATCTCCCGGTGGATAGTTCCACAACGAAATTTATCACATCATATTCAAAACAACGGTTTTGCCTGACCGATGTCACTGTTGTCCCAAAATTCCAAAAGGGATCAGACCACCGTCTCCTTCATGCAAAAATTCTACTTCACAGAGCAGGGAGAAAGGAATGCAAAGTTTAAGAAGAGAACTCCCAGAACAACCACCAAATGGGAGCTTTTTGACTCTTTTGCGGCAACATGGGAAGATGCCATCATTGACAACATTGATGAGGAATACGATTGACTAGTTCAGCACCTCCATGATTGTGCCGAGAGAGATAACCACAAAAAAATCCTGTCTTCGAAAACTCTTGAGCTTATTCGTCAACGTGGCTTAGTGCATGCCTCAGGCAACCGCAAGCGAACATCCGAGCTTGCAAAGCAGTGCAGAGAAGCGATCAAAGGAAGACCTCAAAGAGAGAAGAGCAGCAGTGCTGGTAGATGAGGCAGAAGCTGGGAAAAGCATTTATAATGCCTGCCTCTCCTTCACCAACTACAAGACCAAGATGACTGCCCTCTGATGTCCTGATGGATCTATCACATCTTTCAGAAGGGCAATGGAGAATATTATTCATGACTTCTACTCAGATCTCTTTAATAGCCACTTCCACCTACCCACATACCAAATTCTGCAGGATGAATATACTGTTCCCAACATTCTCCCTTCCAAAATGCAACATACCATCTCGTCGGTAAAGAAACAAAGAGCACCTGGCCCAGACAAGGTCAGACATGAACACCTGAAGAACCTGCCGTCAGTACTCATCAATTCAATGGTTCAGCTCTTCACACACTACCTGTCTGAATGCAAGATTCTGTCCCAGTGGAAAATCAGCAGGACTGTACTACTGTACAAAAAGGGAGACATCCACGACATAGGCAACTATCGCCCAATCTGCCTATTGTCTGTCATCTACAAGCTGTTCACTCGACTCATCCTGAATAGGATTGGCAGAACACTAGATGAAGTACAACCATGCGAGCAAGCTGGGTTCCAAAAAGGATTCAGCACCATCGACCAAATCCACACAATAACCAAGCTCATTGAGGTTTCTCGGGAGTTCAAGATGCCGCTCTGTCTAACATTCATTGATTTAAAGAAGGCCTTTGATTCTGTTGAGATGGAAGCAGTCATCGAAGCCCTAGCCAGTCAGGACGTTCAAACTCAATATATCAGGATCCTCCGTGAGCTGTATTACGGATTCACTACCAGGATCTCACCAAAGAAATGATCATCCATGTAAAGAGAGGGATTCAGCAGGGTGATACCATTTCACCGAAAGTCTTCAGGCCACCCTCAAGAACATCATGTGATGACTGGAATGAGAAGGAATGGGAGTGAAGATAAATGGTCGGCAACTACACCACCTCCGCTTTACTGATGACATCGTTATAATAACACCAAACATCAGCCAAGCAGCACAAATGCTGATGGATTTCAACTGTTCCATTCACTCTCAATGGAACGACCATCTCCGAATGCAACAGTTATGTGTACCTACGTCGAGAAGTCAACATGATGAATGACCTGGCACCTGAGTTGCACAGGAGGAAGAGTGGCTTGGAACACCTTCAAGAGCGTTGAATAAATAACTAAAAGGACGAAGAACCTCCAGCTCTGAGCACATCTCTTCTATTCCATTGTTCTTCCTGTACTAACATATGCCTCAGAGACCTGGACCCTACGAAAACAGGAGAGAATGCTATTCGGGTCTCTCAAAGAGGAATCAAAAGAACTATGCTTGCAGTATCACGCTTCACTCAAATGAGAGAAAGAATCCAGAGTTCTGACCTCTGTCAACGCTCAAGAATCAGTGACGCTATATCCTTTGGCAAGGCATCAAAAATCAGATGGGCTGGACACATAATGAGATTTAGAGATGACCGCTGGACTAGAGCCACTACCAAATGGTTTCCACGGGATGTCAAAAGATCACGTGGCCGCCCCCCTACCAGATGGTCAGTCTTCTTCAAGACCCTGAACAATTGGTTTGAGGCTCTTCGTGTTCCTAGAATGAGCAGATGCCATTGGGCTATGCTAGTATGCAACAGGGATGAATGAAGATGTTTCTGGCACCCGCTTGAGCAAATCGATGAGTAACGGGATATCAAGTGATCAAGTGATCAAATTTGTTTTAGTGAAATACCATGAGGTACAGTTATATACAACAAATTTTTGTGCTTGGGTTTCAATTACACAATGATCAAGTACCCATCCCTCCACCAGTGCCCATTTTCCACCACCACGGATCCCAGTATCTCCCCCCCCCCCCATTTCCTCACCCCACCCCCTGCGACCCACCCTGCCTCTGTGGCAGGGCATTCCATTTGGTTCTCTCTCTCCTTTTGGGTGCTGTGGTTTGCAAAATAGGCATTGAGTGGCAATCATGTTCGGTCTATAGTTGACTATCAGTATGCTTCTCCCCTCCTGAGAGGATCTGAGCTTCCTTTTCCCCTAGCATGTGCGGCTGGCCTCCAAGCCATGGAGTAAACCTCCTGGTACTTATCTCGGCTATTCTTGGATGTTAGTCTCCTATTTTGTTTCTTTTATGTTCCCCAGATGAATGCAATCTTTCTATGTTTGTCCCTCTCTTTCTGACTCATTTTGCTGAGCATGATACTAAGCATGATACCATGTAGTACCACTTGTATGTAAATTTCAAAATTTCATCTTTTCTAACAGCTACATAGTACTCCACTACTGGTTGAACTCCACAAGAATAAAACATCCAACCCCAACAAAAATGGGGTGATGAAATGAACAGAAACTTTCTCAAAGAAGAAATTCGAATGGCTAAAAGGCACATGAGAAAATGCTCTACATCATTAATCATCAGGAAGATGCAGATCAAAACAACAATGAGATATCATTTCACACCACAGAGACTGGCCCACATCCAAAAGAACAAAAGCAACCAGTGTTGGCGCAGATGTGGTGAGAAAGTGACCCTCCTTCAGTGCTGGTGGGAATGCCGAATGGTTCATCCCTTTTGGAAAACAGTATGGACAATTCTCAAAAAATTAGAAATTGAGCTCCCATTTGACTCAGCAATACCACTTCTGGGAATATATCCCAGAGAGGCATAAAAGTATAGTCGAAGTGACATCTGCACTTGTTTGTTCATTGCAGCACTGTTTACAATAGCTAGAATCTGGAAAAAAACCTGAGTGCCCCAGAACAGATGACTGGTTAAAAAAAACTTTGGTATATCTACGCAATGGAGTACTATGTAGTTTTGATACTGTTTTTAACATGGCTTATTTTGAGGTCATTTGAGAACAACACAGAGCACTGGTGGACCAATTCTTGCTGTAGTTTGACAAATCGTATCTGGGTTCCAGTCAAAAAAGTCTCCCACAACGCTGCTTCACAAGTCAACCTTAAATATGTAGACAGATATAATTTTCTGTTTCTCAGCTGAGTACACTCTAACCTCACTTCCACTTTCCAACGCCTCCAGGAAAAAGCTTCTCAATGTCAGGTTTAAGTATCAAGTGGAATAACAAGGTGGGATTACTTAGAATTTGTCTATGCTCCTGATCAAGCTAATTTTATCTTGACTTCAAGTACATCATTTTTTACAATGTTTCAAAATGAAGACTTTGGGAATCTACAAATTACATTCCATCTTTTCTTCCCGTTTGGTGTCCCAAAGGGGTCACTGGAGGAACTAACAAGGCTTCAGGAGAAATAAGCAACCTGGTTCCTCATTTGCTTCCTATTTACCTGCCACTCGTTTTCTATTCCTATCTGCCCTTAGAACTGCTTACTGTTGACTCAGGCAGTAATAATTTCAAAAGCATTTGAATACATATGTTTAGTCTTCTTGGCACCATAGAATCGACCCTGTGGTGCACACACACACGCACTTAGACATGCACACACACCAAACACACACATACACATAATCACTCTCTATGTGCAAAGATAGAGACACCAACCATATGGAGGTTATTCTCCGAGTTCAAAATGTCAACATCATTTGAGGAGCATCCTCAGTCCCCTATAAAAGAAATATGAGATTGATTCCACTCATCTGTTCTCTAAGCATCTAACTTCTTTTAAGGAAAATATATTTTATTCAGTTCCCCAATCGTGGTGGTGACAATTGCTTCCTACAGATGCTTCATCCATAATATTTTATGTTTTCCTCGTGAATTTTCAGTTACAATGTTAATAATTCTATACTTCAAATTATTTCTAGTAAAATAACTGTGTGATTTCTTTTTCCCACCTACACCCACATAAGTCACCTACAGATTGGTTCTAAGCAGCTCTGTTAGAAGTAGAGAGACTGGAATTTCCCAGTCTATCTTATTGCAATTCTGGAAGGTATGCAGCTACCTACCATGACCTTCTCAAAAACCTTCTCATTTGGTTTTTCTCAGCCAGCCTGAAGAGGCAAGTGAAAAATGTAAAGAAAAGTGAAATTTGTGCAAATGGATCTTAATTATTGCACAATTTTGGGGGATGGCTGCAGGGAATTTTTGGAAAATGTTTGACTATTTCTTCCTGTTGGCCTGAAGTGAGCTGTAAGGAAGCATCCTCATCAAAAGTTTTCGACAGAAGATGATTTTGTTATAGTTTGCAGTGGGACCATCTCTGGAATCCATTGGAAGATTACTGGATTTGGGGATAGCTGGTGGAGCCATGGCTGTCACTGGGCATGTGTTCCACACTGATAATGCAGTCTTTGACCTCAAGTCCTTGAGTATGTTGACAGAGGTCTTGGTTGACTTTCTCTTTTTTACTGGGGGAATGTTGAAAGACTTGTTTTGCCTCAAGAGACATTGATTTTCCTCCAGAGTACGTCTGCATTGGAGTTCTCTTGCTTTGCTGTTCTCAATGAGTCTTTTCACCATTGGGGATGTATATGTTACATAGGCTGGCCAAGGGCTATGGTTTTCAAGAAGATTCAGGGGAATCCCGGTATTTTCATTGAGTTCTAGCAGCAAAGAGAAATACAGGTAATTTAGAAACATGCACTTTACTTTTTTAATTTTTATTTTAGAGCCTTGATTTATAAAGTTACTAATAGTTGCATTTTAGGCATATAATTCAACAACAGTCCCTCTGTCAGAGTGAACTTCCTTCCACCAGTGTTCCTATATTCCCTCCCCATCCCAATCCCCAACTCAATTCCCACCTGTCAGCTTGACAGGCACACTACAAAGTTTCAGTTGATTACCACTTAAATCTCATGTTTTCAGTTCTACTGAAACTAAGAAAGATGCACTTTCAATAATTCAATTCTTCAAAAATCTGGAGCATGGCAAACACATTTTTAATTTCTCCCTATCACATCAAAATGCTGTTCCACTCCTTGCAATCACTGGACATAAAATCTAGTTGAAAGATGGAATTACCTTTCATAGATTATATCATTTGAAAAGGATATGGTGGTAAAGAGTATAGAATATGAGAAAAATCAGGTTACTGTCAATTCTGTAAAACATAACATTCAACCTCTGAATTCTTTTTGTTAATAAAAATAGTTCCTAATGGGGTACCGAAAGGATTCCGTAAAGTGACACCTCTTATGGACTTGGAATGGTAGCTTGGAGATTGAAAACATACTACTTGCACTTAGACATGAGTTTAAATTCTTCTGTATCCTCTTAATAGCTAAGAACCTTGAACAAGTCTACTCTTCTAATCCTGTTGCCTTATTTTTAAATCAGTGAATAGAATTTCAGGAACTTCATATAGAACGTGTATGTGGATAAAAAGAATAATTCTATAAAGATAAAATGGAATTTGCTCACAGTACATGTTTATCAACATATTGGCTATGCATCTTCCTCTGAACAATTTATCTATCTTATTATTGCTATCATTAATCTTATTTCATGACTAGCAAATTGAGTGTTACATCTCAGAGCTAAGGGAATGAAAAATATTTAAAACTTTTCACTGCATCTGTGGGACATAAGTTTGGGTATTTCAGGGAAGAAGAAGAGTTTTACTAATGTTCCTTGGTAGATATAAAATAAAGAGTATTTCTAATAGATCCTTTTTCACTTTGAAACTTTACTGTCTAGCATAAATGTCTCTAAATTATCCTCCTTCAGCTTTTATCTTTCCTGTTCTCAAATGATACACAGTTTCCAAAAGGTATATATCCTGGGCCAATTCAATAGACATTTAGGAAGGAGAGTTATAAAGCTCATTCTGCCATCTTCAATTTGAACCCAATGAGAAATGCTGAAGGTACAAGATAATCAAGATAAGATAAGCATTATATAGATATTCCCAAGCTGATTTTCAGTCATTCAGAAGATGGAGTTATCTGGGGACAGATGTGTCAGTTCACTGAAATAAACCTATTGTGGAAGGTTTCATCTCCTCCCAGGATTCATGTATGCTTCTGCCTGCAAAAAATAAAATGAAGGATTTCACCTTTCACCATGTTAGGGTTTCCAAGCCAGACTATTCACCCTTTTCTGCTCAAAGCAAATACAAAGTGTAATAGTCTGGAAGGCGAAGGCATTTTTTGGACTCTCACAAGAATCCAAAAAGGGCAAAATGAGCACTCTTCTACCCTCTTCTATCAATATAACAGGAGTTAGCATTCCCCAAGCCCCAACTTTTATCTTGCCACCCCAAATCCTCCATCCTTAACCAGTCCAACAGTAGGAGCTGTTGCTTAGAGACAAACTTTACCTGCATCTCTCTTCCCCTTTCTTGAATCTCTCTTCTCCTCCAATTTTAGATAATCCCTTACTTCAAATGTCCAAACACCTTAGAGAAAAAGCACTTGTTAGTGAAAGCCACCTCAATGGGATCTCAAAATAAAGTGACTAACAGTTACCCTGAAATTTCAACAGCTATAATGTATACGTGAGGATTAGATTGCCCTTCTTTCAGAGATGAAAATATGCCATCCATGACATTAGAAGGACACTGGGTAAGCCCAGAATAAGAAAGCATCTCTCTCTGCCCTGTGGTCTCTCAGAGAGAGAGAGAGTCTTTATGGTGGGCAGTCCTGGAGGTTGGGCAACCAGAAAAAGAAAAATGAATTCTCCCCACCTTAAACAATACCATTTTTTCCATTAGTGTCCAAGTGCAGACAAGTTATCACATGTAAGAGAAATTCTAGCTTTCCAGGTTGTACCAAACAGCTTCAGGAATCCTAGACATAGGACAATCTTAATCACTGTCACTGTCACTGTCCTCCCATTGTTCATCAATTTGCTCAAGCAGGGTCAGTAACATCTCCATTGTGACACTTGTTACTGTGTTTGGCATATCGAATACGTTCACGGGTAGCTTTCCAGGTGAGATACTCTTGGTAGTTTGCTGGGCTCTCCCAGAGGGGTGGAGGAATCGAACCTGGGTCAACCGGGTCAGCGACGTGCAAGGCAAATGCCCTACCCACTGTGCTATCACTCCAGCCCAGGACAATCTTAATAGGACAATTAATAGGACAGAAGACAATCTTCTACATGATCACTAGTGTGGGAAACTTGAAGGCACTGCATTCTAATTGTTCTCATATTTGAGGTGTATCCACCTGCAAACATTAAAATATATGACTAGGTAGCACCCGCAGGATTTGAGTTAGAGACTAGTGTTAAAAATCAAAGGTGGAGAGGAAATATTGAATATTTACAAAGTTTTACTCTTATCCTGTTAGAGATGAAAAATAAGTCCAGTATATGTTTTCATTTCCTTCCTAATTTTCAAATATGTGATTTTATGCCGGATTTTATTTTATTTGTTCATTTTTGTCAAAACTGTGGCCTTTGAACATTTAAAACTGCCGTGTGAATCAAATGCTAATAGACCTAAGGAGAAACACTGATGATAATAAAATAATAGAGAGATGTTTTAACATCACACACTCATTTGACAGTTAATGAGACAACACATCTTAAAGGAAATAAGAACTCTAATGAGGAATTGGAAGAGCTTAATATATATATATGTATGTGTATATATATATATATATATATATATATATATATATATAATGACCCTACTGCCACAAAAGGCTGAATGCACATTCTTCTCCTATGAGCATGGAACATTCTATAGCAATGGTCTTCAACCATCAGTCTATGAACTGGTGCTCACCTGCAGGTACAGAAAAGTTAAAAACCAGTGCTCTACAACCTTGATTATAACTGCTAGTATAGGGACTTTTATATAAGATACCTGGCTACAGGTGTGAAAATGTTGAAGAACATTGTTACATAGACTAGCCTATACACAGGAGCACAAATTGAGTGCCCATAAAATCACAAATACAGATTTTTGGCATGAAGTCAGAAATTAGCTATTAAAAGGTCAAGGAAAGCCCTGATATTTGCAAACTAAAAATCATACCTGTTAACCATTTGGGCAAATGGGAATCAAAGAAGTAAAATTACTATTCAAAATGAATGAGAATGAAGATTAAAAATCTGTCAGAATTTATTTAGCACAACCAAACCAAACCAAAAACTAAAAGGGAAATTCAAGGCAATACTTACATCACAAAACAAAACAGACAAAAAAGACCTTAAAAGTATAGTTTCACAACTTGAACTACTAGAAAAATAACAACAAAGCAATTCCAAAGTAGAAAGGATGAAATATCAAAAGGGTAAAAATAATAATACAGAAATCCAAAAAATAACACAAAAGTTAAATGAAACCATAAGCTATATTTCTTAAATAATTAATCTGTCAAGCTCTTAGCTAGACTCGTTTTAAATATATAAATATATAAAACAGATCAGAGATGAAAGGGAAAAACTTCATCATATACCTCAGAAATACAAAAGATAATAATTTTTTACTTTGGACACATACTGTATGCCACAAATTTGGAGAATCTAGAATAAATGGCTGCATTTCCAAGATGATACAAAACTGAGGGAAGTGAAAAACCTTACCACATGAATCACAAGTAAGGAAATTGAAACTAATTAAAAACATCCCCAAGAACAAAATTCCAGATCCAGAAGAATTCTGCCAAACCTTCAAAGACATGCTACCTAAATTTCTCAAGCACTTCAAAAATCAAAGAGAAATGGGACTAAAATAAATATTACTCTTTCCTAATGTAGGGCGTCTGCCTTGCACACAGCCAACATGGCCGACCCGAGTTCGATTCCTCCGCCCCTCTTGGAGAGCCTGGCAAGCTACCGAGAGTATTCGATATGCCAGACACAGTAACAACAAAGTCTCCAAAGGAGACGTTACTGGGCCCGCTTGAGCAAATCGACGATCAACGGGAGGGCCTTTACCTTTACCTTTAATAACAAAAATCAGATATATTACTAAAAGGGAAAATTACAAATATCTCTGATGAAAATAGATTTAAAGATCCTCAGAAAAAAATCTTTTCAAATCAAATTCAACATCATGATCCAGTGGGAATCATTCCAGAGATGCAACAAATGGTTCAATACTTACAAATAAATTAATGCAACATTCAATATCATTAAAAAGACGGAAATCATATAATCATATTAATAGGCACTTGAGTTCATGTCAGATGGATAATGTGCCAAATGAATAACAAGATTTAAGGGAGGCACATGCCACACAGCTTGTGAGCACCCAATCATCATGATTATGAACCAGAAAAGGGTCCACTGAGAAAGCTGTTGACGATATTAAACAATTATTATTTTTTGACCCTCAGATAAAGTAGGAATAGAAAGAATATACCTCAAGATAATAACCATCATATATGATATATCCACAGCAAAATCATACTCAGTGGCAAAAAATGAAAGACATCCTCTGTGATTAGCACAAGCAGGAACTCTATTTTCTCCACTATTCTTTTTACATATTTTTATAAGTCCTTACTACACAAATAGACAAGAAAAAGAAATCAAAGAAATACATATATGAATAGCTAAACTATTACTACTTGCATATTGCATGCTACATTTTTTTATTCTGTTTTATTCTTTCTGTCAAAAATTGCCAATGCCGACTATATTTCAAGTCGTCATGGCGGGGTATTGGGAAAAGTTTTCAATTAGCAATAATCGCGCCTCGGATAAACCTCATTGGCTACGATACTGCCACTGCGCAAAGAGATCATCACACTCAGCTCCTGGGAGAGAACAAGGCAGAGTCTCCTACCCTATGCCTGACTGTCTCCACCAGGGCCCAACAGCTGAAGACCACCGAGGCCCAGCCAAGGCCATGCTGAGACCACTCTCCACACACTTGGATGAGCCTCACGCATAAAAGAACTGACAGAGGAACCCAGGTGTGTGGGACCCGGGGCTGAGATCTCCAAGCCTGCACAGTTTGGGACTGGACCTGCCAGTAACTAGACAGTTACACCCACCAACTGCCGTGTAACTCCAACAACGGCCAGGATCCAGAGATCATCACACTCAGCTCCCGGATTTGCGGCCGCGCGACATCTTATCATCTCATTCCTAATTTGGTCAAACTGGCAGGCTACCAAATGTAACATGCCCACACGGCAGAGTCTGGCAAACTCCCCGTGGTATACCCATTATGCCAAATACCAGTAACAATGATGGGTCTCATTCTCCTAACCCTGAAAAAGCCTTGAATATGGCACTTTTAAAAAAAAAAAATCTCAGGGCTAGGACGAAGAAGACGTTACTGGCACCTGCTCGAGGCAACCGACGAACAACAGGGTGGTCGTGATCGTGGTCGTGATTTATTCTTTCTAAAGTGTGAATGGTGACCTGTGTGTGTGCGTGAGACGGTGATTTTTTAAAGACTTGTATTGAATCACTGTGAGGTAAACCCTTACAAAGCTGTTCCTGATTACGTTTCAGTCATACAGTGCTCCAACACCTTTATCTCCACCAATGTATATTTCCCAGCATCAGTGTCCCCAGGTTCTTTCCCATCACCTTCCACCTCCATCTTCAGTCTGCCTCTATGTCAGACACTTCACTCTCTCTTTTTCTCTTTCTTTCTGTTTCTACCTCTCTCTCTCTCTCTGTCTCTATCACTCTCTGTCTCTCCCCCTCTCCCTCTTTCTTCTCTCTTCTTTTGGGAATTGTAGTTTACAATACAGATACTGAAAAGTTATCATGTATATTCCTTTACCTACTTTTAACACACAATACTTGTCCTAAGTGATCATTTCCAACTATTTTTTTGTCATAACGGTCCCTTCTCTATCTTACCTACCCTCTGTCCCACACACATTTGTTGTAGATTCCAAATATTGACCAGTCCTCCTGACCCATGTTTTCCCATTACAAATTCTTAGAAACAGTAAACTGATGTTGTAAAATAATCAGTTGCAAAATAAATACACAAAACTTTACTATGCAAAAACAATAAACTAGAAGAAAAATACAGAAAAACAATTCCATTAAAGTTTCCAAAAATGACAAATACATGAGAATTTAGCAAAGGATGTGAAAGTCTTATACATCAAAAACTTCACTTGATCACTTGATCACTTGACATCCTTGACATACTCATCGATTTGCTCGAGTGGGCACCAGTAACGTCTCCATTTGTCCCTGTCACATGCTAGTGTAGTCCAAAGGCATCAGCTCGATCTAGGAACATGAACAGCCTCAAACCAATCATTCAGGGTCTTGACAAAGAAGTCTGACCATCTCATACGTGGGGGGCCATACGATCTTTTGATGTCCCGTGGAATCCAGTCAGTAATGACTCTAGTCCAGCGGTTGTCTCCAAATCTCATTACATGTCCAGCCCAACTGATTTTTGAAACGTTGGCAAAACAAGACAGCATCCCTAATTCTTGATCGTCCATGGGAGTTGGAACTTCGGATTCTTTCTTTCATTTGAGTGAAGTGTGATATTCCAAGCATAGCTCTTTCAATTCCTCTTTGGGAGACCCGAATAGTGTTCTCATCCTGTTTTTGTAGGGCCCAGGTCTCTGAGGCGTATGTTAATGCAGGAAGAATTGAAGAGATGTGCCTGGAGCTGGAGGTTCTTTGACCTCTTAGCTATTTCTTTGATGCTCTTGAAGGTGTTCCAAGTCACTCTCTTCCTTCTGCGTAACTCAGGTGCCAGGTCATTCGTCATGTTGACTTCTCCACCTAGGTACACAAAACTGTTGCATTCAGAGATGTTCATCCCATTGAGAGAAAATCGAACATCAGAAACGAGACTGTTTCTCATAAACATTGTCTTCATGAGATTAAGCTGTAGACTGACCTTTCCACACTCATTGCCGAAGTCAGCCAGCGTTTGTACTGCTTAGCTGATGTTTGGTTGTAAAAAACTTCGAGGACGGCCAGAGGGTGACCCAGACAACTCTTCCCCTGGCCTCCCAGGTTCTGGAGGGCCCGGGCTGCCCCCCCCACCCCCCAGTCAGGGCAGTCCAGGCCCTGGGGCAGACAGCAGAGGAAAAGAGGGCCAAGCCGGTTGATTGATCAGTTGCCCTTTATTCCATTCTCCCCAAAAGCCTGCCCCCGTCTCTCTCAGCCTCCCATTATGGTCTCACACTGCCTTTCATTCCTGTCTCCTTCTGTCTCACCCGCTCCTCTCTCCACACGCCATCTCACAGCTTGGGCTCTCTCTCTCTCCACATGCCTGCTCCTGTATTATTCTTCTACATTCTTTTCTGTCCCCCTTGATAGCCTCTCCGTGGTCCATCTTGCTGCTCTGCGCTCTCTCCTGTCTCCAGCTCTCTTGCCTCCCACTACCCTGCAGTCTGGGCTGACACTGCACTCAGTCAGGTAGCAAAATCAACATAAGAAAACCTTTCCTGAGGCCCCACCTAATAGGTATTCCAAAGCCCTTCCTGACTGCCCAAGGGCAAAATACCCCTTAATGTGTCTTTCTCTTTTCCTCAGTCCAATAACTATCAACATATCAATACTAGCTATTTTTGTATGGACACAGTAAGAGATAACATTGAGACTTGTAGGGCAGCTCTCCTGGGAACATCTTGCCAGACTCAGACTACAGAGCTCAGGCCAAATTAATCATTCTTAACCCCAGCAGGGTCCAAATCTAGTTATTAATTTTTGGATCATGACAGCATTTGTCCATGACCAAGCTCTTAACTTATAGTTAAGCATTATGGCACTTCGGCCAGGCCCATCTCAATACCAGAGTAGCAGATAGCTTACAGCTTGCCCTGGTTCCATCCAGTTCCTCATCAGGACCCTGCTTTTGGGGGTGGTAGAAAGAAAGGGCAGCTGAGGCTTAGGTGAGAGAACAGATGCCCAGGAGGGAAATATCACTGAGAGTCACATTACAAAAGTATGTCTTCTTGTGCCCATACAAAAAGGACATTGCTCTGAATAAACTATGCAAAGGACTTAGGGAGAAGAGAAAAACAATATTTACAAGTCAACAGAACACAAAGAAAGTTACAAATAAACAGAGGAATGGGAGCATTGTGATGGAAGCAACCCAATAAACCTAAACTACCTGAGACTATGCGGGAAGGACAAAACAGTGTTATCCTACATTTGGTGTTGTTAGAAGATGTTGTTCTTCAGTTGTTCGGGTCTGACCTTGTCTGGGCCAGGTGCTGTTCACTACTTTACTGATGAAATGGCGTGTCGGGTTTCAGAAAGGAGAACGTTGGGAATGACATATCCATCCTGCAGAATTTGGTATGTGGACAGGTGGACGTGGCTATCGAAGAGATCCAAGTAGAAGTCATGGATAATTTTCTCCATTGTCCTTCTGGAAGAGTACCATTTTGAACTCCTGAGAAACCTCAATGAGCTTGGTTATCATATGGATATGGTCAATTGTGCTGAATCCTTTTTGGAAACCGGCCTGCTCACATGGTTGTCCTTCATCTAGTGTTCTGCCAATCCTATTCAGGATGACTCGAGTGAACAGCTTGTAGACAACAGACAACAGGCAGATCGGGTGATAGTTGCCAATGTTGTGGATGTCTCCTTTCTTGTACAGTATTACAGTCCTGCTGGTTTTTCACTGGGATAGAACCTTGCATTCAGACAGGTAGTGCGTAAATAGTCGAGCCATTGTACTTATGAGTACTGATGGCAGGTTCTTCAGTTGTTCGGATCTGACCTTGTCTGGGCCAGGTGCTGTTCACTACTTTACTGATGAAATGGCGTGTCGGGTTTCAGAAAGGAGAACATTGGGAATGACATATCCATCCTGCAGAATTTGGTATGTGGACAGGTGGACGTGGCTATTGAAGAGATCCAAGTAGAAGTCATGGATAATTTTCTCCATTGTCCTTCTGGAAGATGTAATGGATCCATCAGGATTTTGTCTTTGGGAAAGGACAGGAGGGCATTGCGAATGCTTTTCCCAGCTTCTGCCGCATCTGGCAGCACAGCTGCTCTTCTCTCTTTGAGGTCTTCTTTGATCACTTCTCTGCATTGCTTTGCGAACTCCGACGTTCGCTTGTGGTTGCCTGAGGCTTGCGCCAAGCCACGTTGGCGAATGAGCTCGAGAGTTTTTGAAGACAGGCATCTTTTTGTGGCTATCTCTCTCTTGGCATTCTTCGCACAATCATGGAGGCGCTGAACCATTCGATCGTATTCCTCATCAATGTTGGGACATGAATTGTGATCTCCCTTTAACGACAAAGAGACTCCAGAGACTGCAAACAGCAAGCAGGGTTTATTGTAAGACTGGCTAGCAAGGGTCGAGCTGCCTACGCAAACACACAGGTCCAGCAGGATGGGCAAGACCCCGAGCTTCTTCAAAGGGGATCTTATATAGGCCTTCACTGGCCGTTACAGCAGAGCCCGTGAATTTCATAGCCAATAGATTTGTAACAACCCATACTTTCCTGACCAATCCATTTTAAAGTACATCACTCCTTAGCCTATAGTTTAAAGATCATCATTTGTGTCAGTGCTTAGGAACATCCTGGTTTTTTTTAGGGCAATCCTGGGTCTTGTGACATGGGTCTTGTGAGAGACATCTGGTTATCTGGTCTGAGCCCCCTGCCCTCTTGTGACTTGCAACTCGGGCCACCTGTATTCGAATTCCTTGCTCAGGGGCAGAAAAACAAGTTATTTTGCAATGCGGGTTCCTGTAAAGAGAATCTGAAAAAGCTATCGAGACCTGTTCCTCACGTTCCTCCCTTTCTCTGATCCATACTGAGGAATCTTCCTCAGTGGGCTGTAAAATCTGATGATGGTAGCAGCCTGAGTGGGCCGGCCAGGCTTTCAGGGTCACTGCAAAGCTGTCTCTCCAGAAGTGTCAGCAGCGTTGTCGGATAGCAGCTCTGAGCCACTCACCGTCTGCTGGGGGCCTGCGGGTGCACTGATCCTGCTGGACCCAGCCGGCCATGGCATGCAGACTGGCCCCACTCGGCAGCCTGCTTCCTTACTGCTTCTGGTTCCTGGGGTTCGTGCTGCTCATGCGTACCTTTTCATGGCCTGCCAACCACTCTTCTGCTCGGGACCAAGCCAGCAGAGACGAGCACGAGATCCTGCCCCCCCCTCCACCCGACCACCTGAACGAGGTGAAGCTCAAGCTGGATGGGCACCTCAACAAGGACTTCCATCAAGAGGTGTTTCTGGGGAAGGACACAGACGTATTTGAGGAGCACGCCAAGCCGCGCAAGAGCAGGCGGGAGCTGATGGTCATCTTCTCCAAGGTGGACGTCGACACCGACAGGAGGGTAGCTAGCCAAGGAGACTGGTTAAACCAGCATTCATACCAGCTTTCCTGGGCCTCCATTTCTCTTTGGCGCTGCTCAAGGCCCTCCTGGAACTTGGTCATGGAGTCGCGGAACAGCCCTGTGTGATCGGCATACAGAAGCAGCATTCTTCTCCTAACACCACACATAAACCCCCATTCTTCATTGCCTTGGGAGGGGGCCTCCCCTGTCTACCTGCCCACATCATATACTCCCCCCTTAGAGATTTTACAACCTTAAATCTTTAAGGGGAAAATTGTCGGTGGTCCATCTTCTGAAGCTGCTTCATGCTGACAGAGGGGTGCAGACACTGCCTGGGCAAGGGGTAAATATCATGATACCTTAGTTTATAACGGGCCCTAGGCAATGAATTGGTTGGGTTCCTGAAGTTATCTGAAAGAAAAGATCACTTCACTTAGACTGAGGGATATCACTTTAAAATGGTTAGACCCTGTAGGAGTAAAAAGTCCTTTTTTGACCCAGTAGGAACAGAGTTGTTAGCTGTCTTAAAGAAAAAGTTAAAGCAACAGAAACCAAAGCAACATTGGCCAATTCACAGACTGTAGGAAAGCAATTAATTCTGCACTTTGAGCTGAGGTTCTTTATTTTAAGGCTTTGCATGAAATAAAGTTATCAAAATAATAGCATGCACTTTCAAGCACTAGGCAGGTTGATTAACAATATAGTTAGTAAAAATTTCCCACATTTTCCATGCAATTCTCCATTCTCAGAAACTATTACAGAAGGCTGACACCTGAGATTGTATAACTCAGATTGTATAACTCTTAAAATTTCTAGAAATTTTAGTTACCAAGAGTCTCAGAGATCAGATAGAGCTCTGGCAAGTATTGCTACCAATTTTATAACTCTAGAAACTCATTTTTAAACTAAAACGTTACTTTTTGAACCTGTTTTCATTTGTCATAATTATTTTAACTCACAAGATTTTCTAGGTCAAATGTTCTAATCCAATGCAATTACAAATATGTACATTGCCATAACAACATAAGACCTATGAAAAATCAATTTTTATAAAACATGATAAAATCTTCTTTGGCTTAATGTCAATAGTTCTTGTACATTAGTTATTTAAATCATGAGCTTTCTACACCAGATGCTTTTAACAATTCCACAAGTATACAAACATGCTTTCAGACACAGAAAAAGCCCTTTGGGTTTTTACCAAACTTTGATATTGTCATAGAAAATAACACTTGGACTGTCAATGTTTAGGGAAACATAAGAAAACTATGTTTATTTTGATGCTTTCTGTACCTCTGTTGTTTGTAGCATAGTAGCACGGTGCTCCCATTCATCGATTTGCTTGAGTGGGCCCAGTAACGTCTCCATCACGAGACTCATTGTTACTGTGTTTGGCATATTGAATACGTCACAGATAGCTTGTAAGGCTTTGCCATATGGGCAAGATACTCTCAGTAGCTTGCTGGGCTCTCAGAGAGGGGCAGAGGAATCGAAGCCGGCTCAGCTGGGCTGGCTGTGAGCAAGGAAAAGGCCCTACCACTGTGCTATCGTGCCAGTCCTAATTTTTTTTTTTTTTTTTTTTTTTTTTTGCTTCTTGGTTCACACCCAGCAATTCTCAGGGGTTACTCCTGGCTTTGCACTCAGGAATTACTCCTGGCGGTGCTTGGAGGACTATATGGGATGCCGGGGATCGAACCTGGGTTGGCCACATGTAAGGCAAGGACCCTACCCGCTGTGCTATTGCTCAGGCCCCCCTGTTGTTTGTAAAACAGCTAAATTCCTCATTACAATTGACTGAGGCTTGTAAGATAAAGACTTGCATTCTCTGAACTTTATTTCCCTTTAGTTTCAGGCTCTAGTTCCACAGCTCTTCTAGATAGTACAGATTCTTAAGTTCAAAAGGATTTCAACTGTTACTCATCATTAATGTTCTTCTAACAAGAAATCTAGATTGAGAATTCAGCTTTCTCTGAAGGCTCAACATTATGATAAGAAATCTTCGTTTAAATCTTGTCTAGCAAGTTCCAAAAACAATTGCATATCTTAAATCACTGGGCTGCATATCACTTACTTCTCTAGAATTTCTACTTCTGATTTCAACCTGGTTCTGACACTCGAGTGTTCCACATAGACAGACAGACAGACAAAACACCAAATGTACAAGTGCATATGTCTGCAGTTGATGGATCAATCTGACCCTTCAAAAATGGCAGGGAGAAAACTGATGGACTGAGAAAGTAAGGGACAGTCCCAGGGCAAAGAAGTCCTGCTGGCTGATTGGGAACACTGCTTCCCATTTCCCAGCCTGACCAGCCAGTCTCCTGCTTGTTAAAATGGGTCAAGAAAGCGCTTTTGTTGATATAAACCGGCAAAATAAACTATGGCAAAGTTGTTTAAACCTAAGGTGGTCAGATGTTACCATATTTCGGTCAAGGCTAGTTCTGAGTCAGGGAACTAGTATCTTCTTATCAGACATGGGAATAGGCTTTGTTTCTGATGTCAAACAGTTAATCATATGATTTTGCATTTTCCCACCTCCTCTGCTTTGATAATCCTATTTCTTTTGTTACCTGCAAAGATCTGACTGCGAAATAATCTGGTAATGCAAACTGTCATTCACTGATTATCCTTCCAGATGTTCTAGCTTATACTCAGTCCACATGGTGTTACAGAGGTCAACATGATACTCCTACACTACCTAGTTGGAAGCTCCTCTGATGCTTAATAAGCAACCCAATGAAGAATCTTTAGGTATCTATGTGGAATTTCCCACTCTGCATTTTGCTGACTTGCTGCTTTTCTCAGGCCTTTAAACCTCACCTTTTTTCCTGCCTTATCTCTGCCTTCATTAGCATTTCAATTGACCTCTAGCTGATCTTCTGGCTAGACAGAGAGTGGGTGGGGAAAAGGATTTTCTACCTAGAAATTGATCTGCCTTGGTTTCCCAGAATCTTCTCACTAGTGTGCTTTCCTCCCATCCCTCCCATAGTGGTGGGTGATGCAAAACAGACTAAGGGGGGGGGGGGGGTTGCCTCTCTGCAGAAAACCATTCAGATGCTTGCCTGGCCAGTGGAGAACTTGGCCTTAGTAGTTCAGCATTGTGACTTGCAACCAGCAACTATGCCAGTGCCACCCTTGACTGTACATTCTCTGTGGAATCGTAGGCAGCATGACTTTAGAGGGACTTTAAGAGTGCCAGGTCATGGAGCCACAAAATCATGCCCAATAAGAGGACCTATCAGCGTGCTCATGCACACACACACATTCACACAGAGGTTATCACATTCCTTCCCAATGTCCCCTAGCAATTTCCGAGCGAGCATACAGCAGATTTTCCACAGATTACCTCCTTCCTCATGGATTTCTTCACTGCATCATTCCCTTTATGGTCGTCATCTGAATTCCCAAGTGGGCCACTCAACCGAGCAGAAGGTATCCAACTTACCCTTCTTCACCACCAGGCCCATGTTCTGGACCTTCTTTTGGACCTCCGAGAAGTGGTCAAGTATTAAGGCTCAAGGGGTCGATTGATTCTGACCCATATCAAACAAACTTAATAAACAGAACTAGGAAAAAGATAAAGGTAAAGGTAAAGGCCCTCCCGTTGTTCATCAATTTGCTCGAGCGGGCCCAGTAACGTCTCCATTGGAGACTTTGTTGTTACTGTATCTGGCATATCGAATATGTCACGGGGAGCTTGCCAGGCTCTGCCATGTGGGCGAGATACTCTTGGTAGCTTGCTGGGCTCTCTGAGAGGGGCAGAGGAATCGAACTCGGGTCAGCCATGTTGGCTGCGTGCAAGGCAAATGCCCTATTAAGACAAATACACACACTAAGGACACACGCACAGATCACACTGCTGCACTCGCTTGGACTGGTCCTTCTTTCACACGGGTGTGCACCCACTCACCACGGTCACACTGGGATTCACAAAGGGTGTGCACATGATTTTCACCTCCGGAGGGTTCAGTTCTTCCAAGTCTTCTGGCTCCAGGTTTTCAAGAACAAATGAGGACTCAGAAAATATGTCCTCCCAATCCTAGGATGCCCAGAATAGACGAGGATCCAAAGAAACTTTAAGTCCCTTAAGTCCTCCCAGTCAGGGTTGACCACTTCCCTGCCACAGTCCAGATGGGGACACCGTCCTCCCAGAAACCAGATGGAATATTCCCCAGAATCTAAGGCCTTTTCAAAACCCACTCTCTGAGCCCGTTTGCCATCAGGAAATCTTGCTGGGGCCTCCAAATGTTAGGACGCAGATCGTGATCTCTCTTTAACGACAAAGAGTCTCAAGAGACTGCAAACAGCAAGCAGGGCTTATTGTAAGACTGGCTAACCAGGGTTGAGCTGCCTATGCAGAGACGCAGGTCCGGCAGGCTGGGCAACACCCCGAGCTTCTTCAAAGGGGATCTTATATAGGCCTTCACTGGCCGTTACAGCAGAGCCCGTGAATTTCATAACCAATAGATTTGTAACAACCCATACTTTCCTGACCAATCCATTTTAAAGTACATCACTCCTTAGCCTATAGTTTAAAGATCAGCATTTGTGTCAGTGCTTAGGAACATCCTGGTTTTTTTTAGGGCAATCCTGGGTCTTGTAACATGGGTCTTGTGAGAGACATCTGGTTATCTGGTCTTACCCTTCCCCCCTTCTCGTGACTTGCAGCTCAGCCACCTGTATTCGAATTCCCTGTTCAGGGGCAGAAAAACAAGTTATTTTGCAATGCGGGTTCCTGTAAAGGGAATCTGAAAAAGCTATCTAGACCTGTTTCTCACAATCAATATTGTCAATGACGGCATCTTCTCATGTTGCTACAATACTGCCAAAGAGCTCCCAGTTGGTGGCCGTTGTGGGAGTTCTCTTCTTAAACTTTGCAGCCCTTTCTCCCTGCTCTGTGAAGTAGAATATTGCACGAAGGAGATGGTGGTCTGATTCTGTTTGGAATTTTTGGACAACAGCAATATCGGTCAGGCAAAACTGTCGATTGAATATGATGTGGTCAATTTCGTTGTGGAATGGTCCACCGGGAGACTCCCATGTCCAACGTTTAGATATGGCCTTCTGGAATTGTGAGTTACCGTGGATGGTCTTGGTCGACATGATGTACTCAGAGAGTCTCTCACCCTGTTTGTTCCATTCTAGGCCATGTGTCTCGATGTGGAGTTCTTCCGCTGATCTTCTCAGTCCTATCTTGGCATTACAATCACCAACAATGATCTTGTCAAAGGTATGGTCTTCTTTATAGATCTTCTCCAGCTCCATGTAGAACTTCTTAATTTCTCCTTCATCATAATTGGATGTTGGTGCATATACAACAAAGATAGAAACTGCCGGCAGTGAATCACACCTATTCAAGTGTAATCGTCTGATTCAGGTTGTTAGGCATTCGAATGAATCAATGTTTATGGCCAAGTTCGTGTTGACAAGGACACCGACTGATGCCTCTTTTGTCCCATGTCCTGAGGAACAAGTTCTCCAGTGTCAAAAAAGGCGTTATGAGACTGATGCCTTCTCATCTCGGTCAGACCAATGATGTCGTACTTGATCTTTCACGCTTGCACCATCAGGTCCTCGATAGATGCATCCATTGCCAGTGTACATGCATTGAAAGTACAGACAGTCATTTTTGTCCTTCTGCATTGTGGCAGTCTAGTTTGGCCCTGAGATTTTATCAGCCTCTCCTTCCTCATCCTTCTTAACACTGCCTTATTGGTGTCTCTTTCAGGGCCAGGAGTAAGATACCCATTATATTTACTGGTTTTGGCATATCGAATATGCCACGGATAGTTTGCCAAGGCTCTCCCGTGTGGGCGGAACACTCTCGGTAGCTTGCCCAGCTCTCCGAGAGGGATAGAGGCTTTTAGGGCGGCCTCTAATCATCCTTTCAGGTCTTCCCATGGTTCAAACCCACTTTGAACCCCATCAGATATGGTGCAGTAATCTTGTATTCAGCAGTCCAGAAAGCACCCTGGAATGTGGCGTCCTCTGGGTAGTGGAGGTAGTGGAGGTAGTTGAGGTCTTCCAGGCTGCTGGAAGCAGGTAGAGGATCTCTGTTCCCAGGTCCTCTGAGCCTGGAGTCCAAGGTCAGAGCGTTCCACTTTCCTGGCTCTGTGGGTCTTCACCCGTGCATGAAAAACTATAATTGACTATTGATATAAATAGAAGAGGACACAAGTAAATGTGAAAATATTCTATTAATGGGTCGAAAGAATTAATATCGCCAAAATGACCATTCTACTCATCAAAATTCAATGATGATTCAAAAATTAGAAACAACTCTACTAAAATTTGTAAACAATCACAATCACTCCCCAAATATCAAAAGAAATTTTGAGAAAAAAAAATCAGAAGTATTGCATTTCCTGACTTTAAATTACATTATAATGGGGATATTGGTGGAGGGAAGTGCATGCTGGTGAAGGGACTGGTGTTAGAAATTTGTATTCCTGAAATTTAATAATGAATAACTCGAATTCATGGTAATGAAAAAATATTATTGAGAAAAAGTTATAGCTATCAAAACTGTGATGATAGAGTAAAGGCAGACTTTCTGATCAATGGAATAAAATTGAGGGCCCAGAAGATAAAGGAACCAGGTACATGAAGTGGAGCAAAAAAAGCTTCCAATAACTGTTCTGGGAATCTGGATATATATTTATATGTAAAATAATGAAATTGATCCATATCTCACACCAAATGTTAATTCAAAGTAGATTAAAGACTTGTACATTAAACCAGAATTCATAAAACACATTGAGCTAGGATATGCTTCTCAGGGATACCAATAATTTTATTTCATTGGCAAAAGAAACAAAAGCAAAAATAAACAAATGTGACAACATCAAATTAAAAAGGTTTATGTGGCTGAGGAAATTCAGGCTAAAATAAAACAAAATCTTTCTATATATAAAAATATATACACACATTAATTAAAAATATATGCACACCTATGTTCATTGTAGCACTAAGAACAATAGGATATGGAAACAACAAAAATGTGCAATGACAGATGGGTATAGTAGTTATGTTATACATGTATACATAATGGAATAAATAATATGCAGCTATAAGGATTAAATGTTGCAGTTTGCTGCAACTTGGATGGAAGTGAAAGGCATCATGTTAAAATAAGATTGCTCCATGGTTGGAAGCCTGCCTCGTGAGCTGGAGGAGAAGGCAGCTGGGATAGAGAAGGGATCACTAAATCAATGATGGTTGGAGGGATCGCTTGAGATGTGAGAGGGGCGCTGAAAGTAGATAAAGGACCAAATATGATGGCCTCTGAGTATCAGTATTGCAAATCATGATGCCCCCAAAGTAGAGAGACAGTAAGAAGGCAAGTGCCTGCCACAAAGGCAGGGGGAGAGGTGGAATGAGGGGTAGGGATACTAGGGATATCAGTGGAGGAAAATGCACACTGGTGGAGAGATGGGTGTTCCATCATTGTATGAAACTCAAACATGAAAGCTTTGTAACTGTTGCTCACGGTTATTCAGTTGAAACTTATTTTTAAAAAAGTCAGAGGGAAAAGGGCAGAAACTGAAGTATGATATAAATGATGTTCATTTCTTTTCAAAGTATTTTCCATCTTCTGCTGTTTCCTAGCAGATTCCCCTTTCTCATCTTGGAGCTCCTCAATCTTTTGCTCAGCTTCAGTTATTCTGCTACTGTTCTCAGAGCTTCTAGTGACCTTTTTATATTACCAACCATGTTCATTTATGATTTTCGTATTTTTTTTCATTTCTTCCCTTTTACTTTCTTGCGCTTTGCTGACCACCTGCATTGTTGTGTCTTTGAATTCATAGAATGTCCTCATCATAGTGTGAGTAAGACATTGTCTAAGAATTTACTCGTGCGGATTATGTTTTTGGTGATATTATTTTCACTTTAAGTTTGGTGGGTTTCTGTGTATTTTCCCCATTGTTTTTCTAGTGTTCTTGCTGCTCTGGGCGGGGTAGAGGGAGGCTTTGTAGTTAGGCCCCTTGGAAGGTGTTGAGGTTTCACTTTCTTCTCTGCCCATCTTCTCCAAGTGACAGGAAGAATTACTGTGAACCACATAAGTGGCCGCACACCTCAGGAGCTGTGGTGCAGGACCATTTATATGGTATAGGTTGTGTATGAAGCCACTAGGAGCTAACAGGAAGGGAGGGACTCTTCCTGCCATTCTGGGTAAGGTTGAATGGTAGCACCTGGAGGTCAGCTTCACCAGGAATGGTGGGGCAGCAGGCAGAAGGTCAGGAAGAAGCGGTGGTGTGAGCCCCTTTATATGGCATAGCTTGTCTGTGGAGGCCACTGGGAGTTGACCAGAGGGACTCTGCTTGCCCTTCTGGATTAGGCCAGTGACATCAGCTGGATGTCAGTATTATCTGGAGCAGCAGGCTCCGGCAGCAGGTGGAGCAGTAATTAGGTGCTACAACATAATGTTCAAGTAGTTTTCCACCCTCCAGAAACTTTCATGTAATAATAATTTTAAAAATTGGAAACTGAAACATCTTATTTCTCTTTTTTACAGTATCAAAATTTTAGGTGATCCATCCCATGTCCTAGTAACTGAACATGTTGTCCCAATGGCCATCCATTCAATGCCAGTCCAGATCTAATGAAAGATAGTTCTTGAATTATCTTCCATATTTTTGAAGCTATTAGAATTGTTTTGGGACTTCTCCCCATTTGTAAAATAGATTAACCATTGTACCACTTGGTGGGAAAATACTTTGAGCTGATGATATTTGGGGAAACTTTTGAAATTTTTTTCCACCTTTCCTTTTTCAGTTAATTAAATGTAGTCCAAAATAAAGCATTTATTAAAAAAATAATTAGATTCAACATCAGTGTGTATTCGAATAACCAACACTCTGTGGTTTATAGCACAATCATATAGAATGGTATATTTTCTCTTATATATTGGCATAGGGAGTAAGAAACTATAAAACAAGAGGGAATGTTTGGGATAGCCACAAAACTCATGGGGAAAGCTTGTTTATTTGGAAATAAAAGGATACAAATAGTTGACATTAAGTATGAAGACAAGTTGTGGGTTTTTATAATTTCCCTCAAGTCTGGTACAAAGATTCCATTTTGTCTTCCTGTAAATGAAATGCAAACCAGCAGTCTGCAGACAGAAACAGCATTGATGGGAGGGGCAGAAGCTGAACATTGAGCTGATTTCTTGTTTCTGTTACAGGCACAAAGGCCCATGTTTAGTTTCAGAAAAGCACTGAGTTTCAATCCTAACTCTTCCCACTCCCCACCCAATCTCTTATCCCACCATATACCGAAACTCGTCTGATGTGCTGTGTTAGGTCTAGAAAATGCAAAGGAGAGAAATAACCGGAAACCTGACACAAATTTTTGAACTTAATCATAATTCTTAACTTAGACTTTTAGTAATATCGCCGTTTTTTAAAAAGCAAAGGAAGAATTTTCTATTCTTCCTTTTAATTTTTATGTTTTAGAATTACCATGAGATACAGAGTTACAAAGCTGATCATGGTTGGGTTTCAGTCATACAGTACTCCAACACCCATCCCTTCACCATTATATATTTCCCACCGCCAGTGTTCCCAGTTTCCCTCTGGCCACCCTACCCACTAGCCAGTCTCTATTGGAAGGCACTTTCTCTCTCTCTCTCTCTCTCTCTCTCTCTCTCTCTCTCTCTCAACCTCACTCTCTCCTCTCTCTCTCTCCCCTTCTCTCTCTTTCTCCCTCACTCCCTCCTTCCATCTCCCTAACCCCCCTCTCCCACTCTCTGTCCTCTCTCTCTCTCTCTCTCTCTCTCTCTCTCTCTCTCTCTCTCTCTCTCTCTCCCCCTCCCCACCCCCTTCGGGCCATTAGAGTTTTCAATACATATACTGAGAGATTATTATGTTTGTTCCTTTACCTGTTTTCAGCATTCAGTTCTTATCCAACGTGATCATTTCCAACTATCTTTGTCATGGTGGTCCCTTCTCTATCTCAACTGCCTTCTCCCCTGGCATTTGAGGTAGGCTTCCAATTATGGACCAATCAGGCACAGTTTTTATAAAACGTTTGAAAAGTAAAGTGCTACTAAACCAGTCATTCCTCCACTCCTCTGGACATTAGAATTACTGGAAATCTTTAAAAACTTCAAATGACTGACCCACATTCATATTTCATTGAAATAAGGTATGTCATAGGCATTGGAATAAAAAACTTGATTCCAATATAGAGAAAAGTTGGGGACCACTATTGCATTAAAAAGAAAAGAAAATCTGAAAATTTATAGTGCATTGATTATATGGAAATAGAAAACATATCCAGGAAACTTTTTCAGTTTTTATACATCTAAAAAACATATTTTGTTTGAAACATATTATACGTTTTTACTTTATATAATTTTAAACCTCTAAAATTTTAAAAGAAACATGATTATCTCTATTACTACCTAATAGTAATTAACATTATCTTAAATCAGATAGAACCAAGCCTCATAATGCTGTGTTAAGAAAATGTGCTTGTGGGTTGGAGAGAGAGACTAAACGACTGAGCATATGCTCAAGCATTGTTTTACCACATCTCATTTCTCATTTTTTGCCCTCATTCATGTCTACAAATATTGTATGACTTCAGAAGAAAATCCTACACTCCCAAGCAGGAACCTGGCACAATATTCCTTTTCACCTTGCATTTTAATCTCCCAAACATCCAATTTCCTCCCTTGCCTGCCCTTGGTTTCCTATTCTGGCTTTATAGCAACTCATGTATTTCTGGTAAAGAGAAAGCTTCCACCTAAACCAGATGTCTAGAAGTCTCAGAAGTCCTATTTCTAAGACTTAAAGTTTCATTCGATGCATAAATTACCTTAATGTACTGTGTGGTTTATGTTGATCTTTATCTGCAGGTGGCTGGCCCAAGAGAACCAGAGCTCCTAGCTTACAAGTCAAGTGTGTGTGTATTTCAGAACTGGGTTTTGAATGTACTGAATACCAATATATACTATAAAAAAATAAAATAGTGTATAAAATATACTAGTATAGTATATAGTATATAAAATATACTATAAAAACCAGCTCCCAGAAGAGAACAGTGCAGTCTCCTGCCCCCACGCCTGGCTGTCCTCGTGAGGACCCCTTGGAGGGTTGCGGGTTGAGCTTTCCTCCCTGCCCCGACCAGTGCTCCGGCAGCCGAAGACCTCCAGGACCAGCCACCACCATGCTGAGACCACTCTCCGCACACCTGAAGATACCAGCAGAGGAACAAAGGCAAGCGGGTCCCGGGGCTGAGATCTCCAAGCCTACTCGGATAGGGGCTGAGCATCCTCCACCCAGATCCTCCAAATTCCAGTAGGCGGGGGTCACACCGACCAACTGGCCCTCTGGCACCATGTAATCCCATCAATGGCCAAGACTCAGAGACTATAAAAACCAGCTCCCAGAACCGCAGGGCTGCGAATGCGGCCGCTCGACATCTTATTATGACATCTTATTATCTCATTCCTACTTTGGACAAACTGGCAGGCTACTGAATGTAGCCTGCCTACACGGCAGAGTCTGGCAAACTCCTCGTGGCATACCCAATATGCCAAATACCAGTAATAATGATGGGTCTCATTCTCCTAAAGAGCCTTGAATATAATCTCAGGGGTAGGATGAAGGAGACATTACTGGGGCCTGCTCGAGGCAATCGATGAATAACAAGATGGTCGTGATTCGTGAATACAAATATATTGCACAGTTGATATACTTTCCATTAACTACACCTTACGACTCTTTCTGCCTCTTCTCCTGTCTCCTATCTCCTGTACAATAGTGACATTGATGCTGAAGAGCACTGGAACTCCTAGAACTGTTAAGATGAGTGGGTGGATGGGGAGTCCAAGTTGATCTTTTCGGAGGTAAAAGTGCTGTTCTTCTCTCCCTCTCTATAACTCTTACTCATTGTTGCCCCTCCCCAAATACATGTGCTCACCCCAAGAAGAGGAAAAACAAGCCCATTATTTAATTCCATTAAAACATATTCTTGTCCTATGTGAAACTTAAAGACACCAAGCAGGTAGGGCTTTTGCCTTGTCCACGGCTGACCCAGGTTCGATTCTCAGCATGCCAGATGGTCCACTGAGCACCACCAGGAGTAATTCCTGAGTATGAGCCAGAAGAAACCCCTTTGTATTGCGGGATGTGAAGAAAAAGCAAAAAAATGAAATTAAATTTAAAAAGACACCAAGGAACAAGGGTCAAAAGCAATAGGAGAACTGATACACAAAACTGAGTTTGTCAGGAAAGGGGGTGGGGTGTGGGAATTTTGTGGGAGGAAGATGGATACACTGGTGATCAGTATGGTCTTGGAATTATGGACATGGAAAACCATCATTAAAATTTTGTAAATCATAATTCCTCAAAAAAGTTTTTAAAATAAACTTACTACATTATTTAGTTAAGGGGGGACATTATTATTTAAGGGGAGTCAATATGCAGCAGGGGTGATGGCTCCAAAGTCTGAATGCATGCTTTGCATATTGGAGGCCCAACCTTCAATCTCTGGTACCATAGGATCCCATGAGCACTTCCAGTAGCAACCACAAGGCACAGATTTCATGATAGCCTCTTAACCCTATTCTATGACAACCAAACAAAAGAAATTATAAAAAAAAAAATTTATACAAAGTCAGGTTTCTGAATTAAGAAGATAGCTCTGAGGGCTGGCACACATATCTTATGTGAAAAGACCCTAATTTTGAACCCAAGAACCCCAAGGTCCCTTAAGTACTGATAGATGTGACTTTGGTGGCCCCAGTCCTTACAGACCAAGCACTGAACAATCAGGTCAAATACAAGCAGGAAGAATGGAGGTGCAATGGGCAGTTCACAAGTTCTAATCTACACTGTATCTCTTTCTAAAGGTTGAAAGCAACTGTCTCTAATAGCTTCTGAAGTGAGGAACTTAAAAAATTAATTAGAATTTCTGATTATACTTGACTTTATCAAATAATTGCTTATGATGGGTGGACAAGTGTTATGCTACTAGGGGCTGGAGCGATAGCACAGCGGGTAGGGCGTTCGCCTTACAAGCAGCCAACATGGCCAACCCGAGTTCGATTCCTCCGCCCCTCTCGGAGAGCCCGGCAAGCTACCGAGAGTATTCGATATGCCAAACACAGTAACAACAAAGTCTCCAATGGAGACGTTACTGGGCCCGCTCGATAAAACTTTCATTCTCTAAAATATTCTCTCTAAAGGTTACGAGTGTACTTTGAGAGGCAAACAATGAAAATTAAGTGCTGGTATCTGTATCATGAAACATAATTAGTTGAACAGGAATTCCAGGAGTTCCATTACACCCAACATAATACATGCGTTGTGCTTCAAAGGCTATATTTCTAGAAGGCGCAGGTCTGTACTACTAAGCACCCATACCGAATTCTCCACACTTGCCTCTTCTTTCGGGAGGTCTAAACCTCCAAATTTTCAAGAGTTCATAAAGCAGGTTTGTCTCCTATGCTAGCAAAAATCCAACAAGAATAACACATATTTTATTCATATAAGCAGAAATATTTCTGTCCTAGGCTAAAGCACATTCCAACGCCATAATCCCAGAAGACAGGTATATAATGGCCTCACATATCAGGTACTACACTAAGTATTAGTAAGACCCAAAGTCAGATGAGGTAGAACCTTGGTTCAAGGATATCACACTTCTATGAAACAGACAGTCAGTAGGCTTCCTGATTCGACCTGAATGGAGACAGGTATCAGGAAAAAATACAAGAAGAAATGATTATTCTGAGTTTTTAGGGACAAGAGGAATGACAGACAGTGGGCATGGTTTAACTGCCAGAACCAATGTTTTCAAATTCTGAGTGAGACACTTCTCTGCTCAGGGACCGCATTCTTTTTCTAGTATGATTATCACATAGGACTCTTATAGCCTTATGAATTCCTTGTAGAAGGAATCATTGCATACATATTAGGTGTAATCACAAATCTGAAGTTTATATTTGTACAATAATCATACACAAAAAAATCCCCATTTTGAGGTGCTATGATTAGTTATTGTTTTTGAAATATGAAATTCATTAGGTAAAAAGTACATCAATTTTCAAATTTTAAAAACCTAGGTCAAACCAATGAGAGATGTAATCAGAAAAGAACCTTTCAAACTACTACTTCTTTAGTCAGTTCGGGGTAAACTTGTACCTTGACAGTCTAGATGAGTGAGAAAAAGATAAACAGACTGCAATAAATAGGCCTGTATTCTCATATTCCAGAAACAAATACTAAAGGCTCTAAGCAATTTGTACTCAAGAGACCCTCTCTCTGCCTGACAGCTGGCTTACAAGCAATGGGACCATGGAAAGGTGTAGTCTCAATGTATAATCAATCCTGTTATTCGTCGATTGCCTCGAGCAGGACTCAATAATGTCTCCTTCGTCCTAGCCCTGAGATTTTTTTTTTTAAAAGTGTCATATTCAAGGCTCTTTCAGAGTTAGGAGAATGAGACCCTTTCTCTCATTGTATAATCAACAAGACAAAGAAAGTCTGGAACAATAGGGTGTTGTTATCCTAGAGCACTCATGGGTCCACAAGCAGTTGTTTTCCAGGAGGGGGCATCAGTGGGCACAGCCATCCTCGAGAAAAACTCAGAGTACCACGAATCTGGAGCTATGTTTGTTCTGAAGATAAGTTGCATTTGGTTGCAATATTTGGTTGCATTTGATTTCTTATGCTGAGACAAAACTCTAAGGTCTTCTACAGGAGCCAATGATTCAACTTATTGACAACTTATCCTCACTATCCTACAAAGTTATCCCAGTACATGTGAGAATGTGAGAAAATACATGCATCATACAATATGCTCAACCTTTGGATCACAGATAAAAATCCAACGGACTAGGAGTAACTGTCCAACTGTATCCACAATCCAAACAAGTTACCCTCCTGAACAGAATCTGAAGCTTTTGGTTTGCTTGGTTTTGTGTTGTTGGGCATCTTATGTACAGCAAGTACTCTAGTACTGAGTCTTATCCCTTGCCCTTGAAAACAAAGAATTTGACTGTACTTTTACATAAGTATCTTCATTCATACTGAACAGTACTAAAGCAGCTTACAAAATGGGAGTTAAACAAAAGATATCTATTTAACATTTAGGGTACAAATCAAAGGCAGATGGGATAGTCAACACCACTAGAGTTGGAATATGGAGTAAATGAGGCTAATATCAAAGTTCTGAATGAGTAATTCTTTCCAATAAGCAGCGTCCCAGAGCTTTCCATGCCTGGACACTCCTCACATTCAACAGTATATTGTCAAGGAAGGGTTAGAAAGAATCATTACCTTTCAAAAAAAAAAAAAACAACAAACAAACAAGGGGACATGTCATGTGTCAATATGGTTAGTTGGGTTTTTCTATATTTATTTGTATGTTTTCTCACCCACACAGCAGAGCCTGGCAAGCTACCCGTGGTGTATTCAACATGCCAAAAACAGTAACAACAAGTCTCACAATTTGTTGTGAGACGTTACTGGTACCCACTCGAGCAAATCGATGAACAACGGGAGGACAATGCTACAGTGCAGTGCTACAGTTTTCTCATAATAGAAATATATCATCAGTCTTACAAAAAGTTTATAAAATGCTATTTTTGAATATTATGATTCCTTTACCTTTATAAAACTATTATCTGTGTGATCTCACCAAATTCTCCCCCTGGTGATGGTCACAAGATGTACATATATTTTTAAATCATCGTTTTATTATAACATCATATATCATATTTTCTTATTCCATAAAGTTGCCAAATAATAATTTTATAGGATTCTTAATAATATAGAAATTGAATTAAACCATTAATCATACCCCCACATGGGGTTTTCAAGTTTTTTTTCCAGTTAATCACTATTAGTAAGAAGCAAAGGCTTTGGAATCAAAGAACTTAATGGTGTACTCTGTTTTCTGCAAGTCTCTGTCTGCATAGCAAGGTGCTCAGAAAATGTTGGCTACTGAAGGGTTCCAATCTCTCAATGATTTTGAGAGTTCCAAAGTTACTAGTTTAAAACCCTGAGTGTAGTGTTCTCCATGCTTTCCTAACTTCATGTACAAAGAATGGGTGGGATAAATAATCCATCATTTCTAGGACTCCTACCAGATCCAAAGTGGAGCATAGTCATTGGAGCACAGTAACTAGTGATGAAACCAAACAGCCTGAGAATGACTATTCCTAGAATCAAAGTGAAATGAACATCAGGCAAAACAACTATAGCCAACACCTCACGCCCCCCCCTGCCCCCCCCACACACACACCTTACTGCTACCTCAACCATAGAAAGATCAGGGAAGAAGTTAAAAAGTAAACTGCCTGTGACTGAAATCAGCTATGCAAAGAAAAACTGCCCTGAAAAAGCATTTGCTTTTTTTTTTCCAGACTGAATGTCCTAGCACAATGGAATAAATGGAGGAAAAATCTCTAAACTCTTCATTCATGATCTCTAGAGCTCCAGGAACAAAGGTAAGGCAGCTCAACAACCCTCTCCAAACAAAGAGGCACAACATATTCAAGCCAATTGTCAAGGAATTGGGTGACTACTCAGGGAACTAGAGAACCAATTAAGGCAATTCAATGTCCTGAAAGAGTTCAGTGAGCATCAGCTACTAAACAGATGGACCAAAAGTCTTGGATTCACCCAAATATCCCACTGTATTAAGATTATCCAAGTACTTTCATTCCCCCAATTTATTGAGGTTCTTGAGGATGTTCTCAAGTCATCAAGAAAATGGAAAATATATTTCAATTTAATAAACAAGAAAGTGGATGCTGGAAAGAGAGTACAGTGGGTTGGGCATTTGCACTGCAGGCAACTGATCTATGTTCAGTCCCTGGGACCAAGTTCCAGAGTGATCCCAGAGCACAGAGCCAGGAGTGAATTCTGAGCATAGTCAGGTATGGCCCTAAAAAATAAAAAATAAAAAATAAAAAAACAAACAAAAGCAAAGAAGTGTGGGGAAAGTCTTTCTTTGCAGGGGGTGGAGGGGGAACAGTTAGTGCTCAGGACTTGCTTCTGGCTCAGTAGCTCACTTTTGGTGGGCTCAGGCGACTCTCTGGGGTGCCACAGACCAAACCCAGGTCAGCTGCATGCAAGAAAAACAAACATTTTACTCATTGTACTATCTCTTTGACCCCAGTGGGACAATCTTTATAAAGTTCTTAAGTTTTGCCAGAGAGATATCTCAAGGAACTGAGTCCGTTTTAATTTCAAGATACCAGGGTTTTATCCCTGACACCTAATGGTCTTCCAAACACTGTTAGGAGCAATTCTTGAGCCCAGAGCTGGAAATATTTCACCCCAGAGCACTGCTAGGTATGGCCTGAAAAAGAAGTTTCTCACTTTCCTTCATTGCTCTAACAATGGGATTGACAACATTATTATTTGTTCTCAGGAAGGAGAGTTAGTACAGGGGTTAAGATGCTTGCCTTGCATGAGGTCAGCCCTAGTTTGATACCTGGTGCCACATATAGTCCTCCAAGACCCTTCAGGAGTAATCTCAGATCATAGAGCCAGGAGTAAACCCTGAGAACCACTAGCTGTGACCGAAAAAAAAAAAAAAAAACAACCGCCACCATTGTTCTCTGAAGTAACTAAATGAGAAGGTGTAGTCTGGCTATTGGAGTTGATAAAAGTGGTCCTTTGTGCTCTTATTCATTCAATAATCATCTAAAGTTTATATATCAAATAACTCATTTGTATATACTCTATCACTAACTCTTACACTGGCATCCTGAATTAATAATAATTCCATTTGGATCTTACCAGAATAAATCTCACTCACAGTCTTATCACTTGTCATCCTTATCTGATACCTTGATAGATAACCAAAACATGTTTGCTGTACAGCGGCAGTTTTGGGATTTTTATTTCCAACCACTTATTAAATTAATAATCCTAGGTATTTTGCTATTTCATCAAGTCTAAACTTACTCAAAACCAAGATTGCCATCATCCCATATTTATACATCTAATATTTCTCTTATTTCCATGTCCAGTGTCTTTCAATGACATAAATTACCAGATGGTTAAAAGCAAATTTTTATACCTCCTTACCCTCTGAACTTTATATTTAGTTTTCACCATTCATATATGTCTTTCTACTTTTATTTTTCTCCCTTCTAGGTTCAAGTGCATCCTCCAAGTGACTACTACAAGAATTGTCACTGTCATTGTCACTGCCCTCCTGTTGTTCATCGATTTGCTCGAGCGGGCCCAGTAACATCTCCATTGTGACACTTGTTACTGTGTTTGGCATATCAATTACATCACACAGGTAGCTTGCCAGGCTTTGCCATACGGGCAAGATACTCTCGGTAGCTTGCCAGGCTCTCCAAGAGGGGCGGAGGAATCGGACCTGGGTCAGCCAGGTTGGCTGCATGCAAGGCAAATGCCCTATTGCTCCAGCCCTACAAGAGTTATTATTTATAGATATATTCAATCATTAATACACATTTGTCAAATGTTTATTATATAAATATGTTATAAGCTTTACATGACATTCTGCAAAGAGCAAAACAGTAAGGAAGATGATTATGTCACACTCTTATTCAAAATTTATTGACTCCAGGTAATGTGAACATTTCATAATACCTAGTCCAATAAAAACTTTCTGATTTTTGCCTCGAAAGCCACACTACCGTAGCATTTTCTATATATACATACACATGTACTCAATGCTTTATCATTCCCCATGGTCACCATCACAAGACCATTATTCTGGCATGTACTATAGCCTCTGTTCTGGATTCTCTTACCACTCCCCACTTCTAAGGAACTATGTATCGTCCAACTGTGTCTGCTTGCCAGGGTTAACTGACGCCTCTCTGGAAAACATTCCCAATACTCTTAGGAAGTAAATACACCTTTCCTGGTGCTCATGGAGAAAGGCAAATCTATTCAGGGGTATTTATCCATAAAAAGGTATGTGATTGGCTCAGATTCTTGTATGAGAAGCTGATGTAAAATCTGAAACTTAGATACACCAACTCCACATCTATATATTTCTGAGACTTTCTGCCCAGAGCGATCATTACCAAAGGAAAAAGCCCCTTCACTGGACCTCTGTACTGAAACAATTTTCCTCCAGGCAACTCAGTGTGGGAATGTCTTTCCCCCTGTGATCCACAGGTTTCTAGACCTGGAAGTAGGTGCTCATCCTTAAAATTCTCCACCCCATGCTGGCTGTTACTGAAAACTCTCTCCTAGATACTGGCTTCCTTTACAACTGATACCAATACAAGTACAAACCTGTCCTTCCTTTATTATTCACCTCTAAATTTACCTTGGTTTTCTGCACAATCTCCACCTGAGCCTGTGGACAATCCATTGCTCTTAATTACCGTCATGGTACTAAATCCAAAATCTCAACTGCATAACTCTCCTATAACAACTTTCCTCCATCAAGCACCCTCTCAAGCAGATCTTAATCTATCAATAACTCAGTGACAATCCACTTGTCCTAGAGTTTCCTTTATCTCACCCCTTCAAACCCTTCCTGTTTTATCCCATTTAATTTCCATGGCCACTCATTAAAATCCTTTATGAAAAACCTTATTCCTTTTCTCATTTCTGCTTACAAACCATAATTTCATGCATACATCATGGTCACGGTCACGGTCTTCCCGTTGTTCATGGAATTACTTGAGCGGGCCCAGTAACGTCTCCATTGAAGACTTGTTGTTACTGTGTTTGGCATATCAAATACATCACAGGTAGCTTGCCAGGCTCTGCCGCGCAGGCGAGATACTCTCGGTAGCTTGCCTGGCTCTCTGAGAGGGGCGGAGGAATTGAACTCGGGTCGACCATGTTGGCCGCTTGTAAGGCAAACACCTTGCCGCTGTGCTATCACTCCAGCCCCTTAACCCCCACTGTTGAGCTCTTGAACTCTTCTAGTGCTTGTATCTCAATGAATGAATATGATAGAAGAAAAACACTAACCTAATGATAAGAATCCCAAGAAATGACAATAGATAACATGCGTGTATCACGGATATCAGTTAAACATATTTCTTATTAAATAATTTAATCCTCTAAGTCTTGTGAATTAGATGCTAAATTATCTGAATTTTATAATAAAGGAAACTAAAGCCCAAGGATCTAGGTTTCCTTCCATGCATGGTTTCTGGGCTCCCTTCTCTTTATCCCCACATGTCCCCAGGGTGATTATGTAAGTTTTTTGATTTTATATATCATCTGTCACTGTCACTGCCACTGTCCTCCCGTTGTTCATAAATTTGCTCGAGCAGGCCCAGTAACGTCTCCATTGTGAGACTCGTTGTTACTGTGTTTGGCATATTGAATACGTCACGGGTAGCTTGCCAGGCTTTGCAGTGTAGGCAAGATACTCTCAGTAGCTTGCCAGGCTCTCTGAGAGGGACAGAGGAATCGAGCCAGGCTCAGCCAGGCCAGCCACGCACAAGGCAAACATCCCACCATTGTGCTATCCCTCCAGCCCAAAATAAAGAATAAAACTAGAAAAAAAAAAAAACAACTACAAAGCAGAACCAATATATCATCTATTTGCCAAATTTTCATGCTATACTGATCCTTTTCCCAGAACTCAACTGCTATATTTTCATCCCCACTTTATAAGACCTGAAAGATTTCATGGTTCAAACAAAACTCTTCACCTAACTACTTGAAATGTTCCTCTCCAGCATTTTCCATCTCAGAGGCATCATTGTCAAATTCAAAGCATATAATGGATGCCTTTGATTCTTCACTCATGATTCAGCTTTTTTCCCCCCACTACCAGTCCTTTGCTGGCATATCGAATACTCTCGGTAGCTTGCTGGGCTCTCCGAGAGGGGCAGAGGAATCGAACTCAGGTCGGCCATGTTGGCTGAGTGCAAGGCAGACGCCCTACCCACTGTGCTATTGATGCCAGACACAGTAACAACAAAGTCTCCAATGGAGACGTTACTGGGCCCGCTCGAGCAAATCGATGATCAACGGGAGGGCCTTTACTTTACTTTACTTTACTTTACCAGTCCTTTGCTATTATTTTACTTCATTTCATCTCCACCCTCATACAATAGCTCAGCATTCACTCATTGAACTAACAACTGCTCATCGGTAGCCCCGCTTCCATTCTTGTTTCCTATGTCCACAGAAGACTCAAGTGATAAACACTAAACAGAAATAAGATTAAACCTCTTTAGTGCCAACACTTCCTATTCCTCTTAGGATATAATATAAATTCCTTTCTTTTGTCTAAAAGTCTTTCATATATCCCTTGCTTACTTTCCTAGACTTATCTAAAGCATACCTTTCTAACTCATGGCACCAGTCACATGGGTCAATCTTCCTTCACAAATACACAAACTCTATTTTTATCTTAATGTTCCTTCAGAGATGCTACCTCTACCTAGGATGAGCTGTCCCCTGATTTCCATGTGGCTTGTTTAAGAAGCCATATTCAAATACATTTTTGTGATTTCTACCATAAGGCCTTTGATGACTAGCTAATGGACCACCATGTCTATTTTCAGTTTCTGAATAGCAATATATATAACTGAGTTTTCTTTTGATTTATTCGTTGGTGTGTTCTCTTAAACCAAGTTGAAAGTAGTTTCTATAAAGAGAAGGAATCTCACTCTTTTTATTCATTCTCGTGGCTCCTCATATCTGAATCAGAATCATATGACAAATGGATGCTACTGCCATTGTCACAGGAAATTCCCCTGGAATCTCTAAGAGCCACTAGAATTTAAACATCAATAATAAGAAAAAAGAAACTACAAACTAGGCAATGTTATAATAGGCACTACTAACAAAGGTTGGCAAGAAAGGGAACACTGCTCTAACAAACCTGACAAAGGAATATGGCTGATGGAAAGGTCCAGAATCACTATTAAAGCACTATTAACTTACACCTTTCAAAAAAATCATTTACTGCCTAAAAATTGACAAATTTATCCCCTAATATCTCTGAGTCATAAGTTTTTCTCATCTGTAAAAGGGAAATGACAACCTCCATAACAGGGTTATAGTAAAAAATTAAATAAAATGCAACATAGACAATCCCCCAAAGATAAATGTTTCAGATCCATGACAATAAGACAAGATTCAGGTTTCATTGAAAGGCAAAGTGAAACTGTTTAATAGGAAAAGTGTTCCTAAGTGTTTCAGAGCATAATCTCAAGTGATTTTCTGCTTTTCCTCTTATTTTCTTTTTCTGCCTGGTCCAATTTTATGCTCTGTTCCCACTACTATGGTCCTACTTGTGTGCTTATACACACCCAGTTATCTCATTCAGAGCCACAGAGCCACAATTATATAGTTGGCTTAGGTCTCTCTTTGTTGTGTCTCTTCTCTGAGTGTCTCTCTCCCAAAATGGTTTTAAGGCTCAGAAGTGAGATATTGAAATGTTATTAAACTCTTGGCCCAGACAGCATATACTCTGAGACCAGACATACTTACCTTCTTCTGATAGGCTCTTATCCTCACTCCCGTCAGGATGATCTTAAAAGTTCCTGGTGTTGCTCATTTTACTAGATTTCTGAGAAATATAGAATGAGGAATGTAAATAGCCAAACATACATGTAACTAATATGAATAGTGTGAGGGTAAAAAGAGAGTTGGATATTAAAAAAAAAAAACCTGTAGCCTATGGTTAAAAGAGAAAACATTTGTTATCAGTTTCCCAGAGGTCAAAAAAGTATTCTCTTAAAGCTGGGTAGAAATGTTTATTAATTTGATTCTTTTTTTTTCTTTTTCTTATTTGTTTTTTTTTTTTTTGGTCACATACTCAGGGGTTACTCCTGGCTCTGTACTCAGGAATTACTTCTGGCATTGCTCAGGGGACCGTATGGGATGCCAGGAATCGAACCTCAGTCAGCTGCATGCAAGGCAAATGCCCTAGCTGCTGTACTATTGCTCCATCCCAATGTTCATTAATTTTAAATGGATCTTTCTAGACATAAATATACCCAAGATTCATATAATAAAACATAAGTGCTTTCCACATGGGAAAAAAGTATGAATAGCTTGCAAATAAATTTTAAAGTTTTGACAAAAGGAGTTTTTATTGAGTCAGAAATCCAACAAGAATTTTGACCTGTATCCCTGGAATGGTGGAGGAAGTTATCACATACTCTTAAAATCTGGGAATGGGGCCCTCATGGATGTGTGCACGCACATCCCCTCAGAGACATTCATGCAGCACTGCAGAAAAGCCAGTTCTCTCCTTAGTGTTCTTTTTTGTGATTCTCTGACATTACTTTGTATATTTCAGTACCTGAAGATAAATGGTAAAAGAATTAGCCAATGTTCCTAATATTGTAAAGCTGCATACATATAAAACAACTCTTTCTGGAGTAAAATATTGCATAGAATTAAGAGCCCAAGATCAGGACAAGACAGCTGCTTCTAAATTGCAGAGCTAAGAAACAAGATGCTTCCACTTTTTAAATCGCGAGTTCCTTTTTTTAAGGTGTGTGTGTGTGTGTGTGTGTGTGTGTGTGTGTGTGTGTGTGTAGAGGGCAATAACAGAAACTATCCTTGGATTTACTGATCTGATCGGTCATGGTCACAGTCCTCCCGTTGTTCATCGATTTACCCAAGTAGGTCCAGTAATGTCTCCTTCGTGAGACTTGTTGTTACTGTGTTTGGCATATTGAATACGTCACAGGTAGATTTCCAGGCTCTGCTGTGTGGGCGAGATACTCTCGGTAGCTTGCTAGGCTCTCCAAGAGGGGCGGAGGAATCGAACTCAGGTCGGCCATGTTGGCTGCGTGCAAGGCAAACGCCCTACCCGCAGTAAGTGAAAAATCAGGAAAGATACTGGACCAATAGAAAGTGAAATGTTTCAAAATTGCCTTTAATACCAATGCTGACACATGGTTGTTATCTTATCTCACCAATCCAACACCGTCTAAACACAATTTCTAGGTCTCTATAGCCCATCTTATAATACCAATAGCTCACTAGGTTGAGACCATCTGGAGAGCATCCCAGTGACCAGACACACACAAACACATACACACAGTACTAGTTGGGGCATTTGTATAATTCACAAGAAGAGTCAATGAAGTCTCTCTCTCTCACACACACACACACACACACACACACACATACACACAATATAGATAGATAGATAGATAGATAGATAGATAGATAGATAGATAGATCTTAATAATGTTGACAATTATGCTTTTTGCACAGGCTCCAATTTTGACGTAAGGACATCAAAATACCAGATGAATTCTATTCATTTTCTAGAATATATAACATTCTCAAGTCTAGAAATAACTAAATAGCTCAAGAAGTCTTGTTAGATTCTTGCTGTTCCTACTGGGAACAATCTGGAACTTTAGGTATTTCAAATAATCATAAAGGAAGCACATGAGAGAGGAGAAAATGATGTTATGAGAACTAGCTTTGAAATACAGCTTCACTTTTCTTTCCTTCCTTCCCTTTCCTTTGTTATTATGAGATGACTAACTTGTTAGGGGGTGAGGGAGTTACACATCTAACTGTGGGCTCACTGAGGTTGGACACTTTAGATGAAATGTTGGTTACACCCGATCATTGGGTATCTCACCCTTTTAGCTATAGTTCTTATACACATTTGGTTGCAGTGGTCACTGGGAGGTGGCTGTGTTGCTCACACACATGCTTGCTGGGGATCAGACTCCTGGCCATAAACCTAGCTGAGGGAATTTCTTAGAGTTCGCATACTTCAGCTGCAGAACATGCACACATGTACCTATGCGACATACTGCACATTAAATTTTGTGTTTGGTCATCTCAGAGAAAACAACCTGAGGACAACTCTTGTTATGCGGACAGCATCAGAAATGAAATTGATGGCCTCACACTTGCAATACTTGCATGTTTGATGCTGAGTCATCCCAGGACAGCTCCACTTTTTTTATGTCAAATCTCAAGCAAATCACTTAATATTTCTGAACCTTGATTTCCTCAGTTCTATGGTGAAAACCATCCTGTTTCATAGGATATTATCATGATTCAATTAATTCAGTGTTTCACAAAAGTGTTTCATGATTTATAAAGATTTTTACAACTGTCTGCTTATATGGTAAAAGCAAAAATCCTAAACTAATAGTATCAATTTAATTCTCTGGTTTATGACTAGGGCTGACTCATTTTGGTAGCAAGAGTGCTGAATACATTGCCCTCCCCCAGCCCCCAAGATTATAACTACATGAACTCTTAGGAGAGCAGCTATTGTGGCATTTTATTCAGAATCACAAAGACCACAGAGGGTGGTTGCCTGGTAGAGTTGATGTTTTATACCCATCCACTTTCTTTGTAGTAGAGGTAGGATGCAATAACAGTGTAGGCTAACAGTAATTAGTTTAGAAACACAATAATTTGTCTTTAAGTGTTCAGAAATCTATACTAATGAAGGTGTAACTGCCCAGGAGGCATAAGAGTGAGAAAATAATGAAGGTGTAATTACTGATGCCCCTCAGAACTTCCGGAATGGCAGAGCCCAAAGGCTGAACAAAGACTTATAACAATTGTGCCTAAAGGTCTATGGGAAACAACCTCCAAGATGATAATCCCCTTTCACTGTGTATGAACCACATCTGGTAGAGCATGATAAAATTGGTGATATTTCTCAACCTTAGTTTTCTCAATTCAGTGATGAGAAACATCCTTCTACACGAAATATTATAATGAAATTAATTCAGTGTTTCACAAAATTGTTTTATGATAAATAAATACTTTTACAATTGTCTGATTTTGTAGTAAATAAAAACTCGACTTCATCATGCCCACTCTATTTCTCTCCCTTTTCATTTACCATTCATTTTGAGAGTCTGGGGTATGCCTAAGAGGTGCCTTGTGGGTAGACTCCATGTATCAAGAAACTAAGATTTCAAACCAAAAGTTAACAAAATATTAAGGCTCTTAGTTTACAATCTATGAAGAATAAAATCTTGCCAAAGTTCACATGAGTGAGCTTGGAAGTGAGTCTTCATATGGCACTACAGCCACAACTAATAACTTGACTGTCATTTTTGGACAGACAAGGGCATACATTCAGATTCCTGTCCCACAGAAATTGTTAGATAATAAAATTTTATCTAGAGTAATTAATCTTCTGAGCAATTTTGTTATACAAAAATAATTCATATAAACCTTTATCAAACATTCCAAGGAAAACTCCCACCCCTGAGACTGAACAGAGAAAAACTTCATATTTAGTGAGAAATAAAAGAAATTTCGGGGGTGTGGTGCCACCAGCAGGTCAATCTGTACCTGTGAGACGAATGCATTAGCAGCCTGATGGCGCCTTCAGACTTCCAGATACCCCAAAATTTCTGCTGTGCCTTTGGCTAGATCCAAAAAAAATCTGGGGCAAAGTTTACCAAGAAAGTAAACGGCCAAAAGTTAGGTATGTGGGAGACACACCCACAAACCACCTCCAGCTCAGCTATATAATTGGAGGCAAGATCTCTCTGGTTCCTGATCGAACTGTTTAACAGCTGTGATCCCAGAGACTCAGAGACAAATCTCAGAACCCAGCGGCTTTTGGCAGAAATACGTCTGGTCCCCGCAGTAGGTTACTCTTGCCATGCTACCTGAGGGAGAAAAGGTTCCTCCACCTGCTCCCCCCGTGGCAGCTCAGGGCCACCATCCTCCAAAGGCCATTAGACAGTCAGGTTTGGGCTCGCAGTGACAAGACATGTGGTGCCTCACAGGATCAGGGTGGAGCCAGCCCTTTCCTCCCTTCCCCAAAGAGACCCTGAGTCGTTGCCCACGAATGGCCTCTCTGGCTCATGATCAAGCGGCTTAATGGCCAAGGTCCAAGAGACTCAGGAACAAATCTTGGAACCCAGCAGGTTGTGGCAGAAATTGCTCCAGATTTCATTGTTAAAATTTCAGAATCCCAAAATCGCGTGACCACTACTGTGGCCAGGTAACATCATATGTTATTCATAACCAGCAATAGAAAACAAATTGTCTACTATTACCTTTTCAGCAGATCTGAGTGTTTGGGTAAAATTCCAAATTATAATGGTGGGTCTGGTGTGGAAATATCAAATGTAATCAAAGCAGAGAGAGAGAGAGTAATGTGGAAATCATCTGCCCCGCAGGTAGGGGGAAGGTGTGGGATGCGCGTATACTGGGGGTTTTGGTGGTGGAAAATGGGCAGGTGAAGGTACGGGTGTTTCATTGTATGACTGAGACTTAAAACCCGAAAGCTTTGTAACTGCTCTCATGGTGATTCAATAAATAAAATAATAAAAAAAAGGAAAAATAAAGTAAGGTGGATTTCATGCCCAATTCAATCAGTCTAATCAATGGCTGAATAAATAGCAGTACTCCTACATTAAAAAAAAAGAAATTTCATTGCATTATTTCATTCCCATTTCTAGATGGAACTCTGAACCAGGCTATTTTTCACTTGGGGCACCCCAGAGTGGGACAGGTGAGAGCCCTCCCCACCCCAAGGGACCCTGCCCCACCAGCCGACCTCCACTACCCAACCGCCGCCACACTCCAGACTGCTTTCCTACACATAATAAGACTCTCCCTACACATTTTTCATAATTATCACACCATATTTGATGGAGTTCAGACAGTAGGCAACAAATCATAGAGAAATATATATATATATATATATATATATATATATATATATATATATATCTTGGAGAGCCTGGCAAGCTACTGAGAGTATCCTGTCCACTACGAGCAGAGCCTGGCAAGCTCCCCATGGCATATTCGATATGCCAAAAACAGTACAATAAGGGTCTCATTCTCCTGACCCTGAAAGAGCCTCCAGTTGTTGGGAAAGACAAGTAAGGAGAGGTTGCTAAAATCTTAGGGCTGGGATAATGGAGACCTTGCTGGTGCCTGCTTGAGTAAATCGATGAACAATGGGATGACAGTCATAACAGTGATTTCTAGATGCAATACAATTTGTATCATAAGAACAAGAATGTATAGCTACAAAATATTACAGAAATAAAGCCACCCTGTAGACAGTCAATCTTGACAATTAAAATTAGTGGGTACATGGGACTGGAGTGTCAGTATATAGGGTCCTTGCCTTGTGCACAGTTGACTCAAGTTTGACCCCTGGCACTCCTTATGGTCCTGAGTCACCAGGAGTGAGCCCTGAGCACAGAGTCAAGAGTAAGCTCTGAGGACAGCCAACTACAACCCCACAAAATAGTTGGCATACGGATGCAGCCTAAGGAGTCAAAATTGGGGCAAGGTGTGAAGGAGAGACACAAAGGTGGTGCTATATAATTTGCCTTACACATTATTTGAAATAGTAAGCTCGAATTTTAGCTATTTTTTAAGACAGAGTTAAATCAGATGAAAATGTCAGGCTTCAGCATGAAGTTACTGTATCTAACTGCACTACAAAAACATTGTTTAGACTCTACTTCAGTTCCAAGTTCAGGAAGATTTGCGTATTAATCTAACTTTACGGCTGTGCTTGCTTGAGCACATATGCACATACAAAATCACATGCACACATACACATACACATCATAAAATAGGTTTAAGAGTAGTTCTCAGGGTCTAAGAACAGAGGGAGGGACTAAATAATGTGTTTCAAAGACATCATGCAATTTGAACCCTACTGGACTGAGGATGTTATCATTCAAGTTTGACAGGCATGTGTGTGGAGGCATGTGTGTGGAGACTGGGGCTTCAACACAGACAGGATGGAATGCAAGTTATTGAGTTGTTCATTGTAGGTACCCTTGAGTTTCCCCCGAATTGCACATCACTACAGTAAACAAGAATGAAGACTCTTTATTGTGACAGTGGAAATGAAGAGCACATTTATCTTTAAATTGATCTCATTGATTTACTGAAATCCTCTATCTTTAAATACATTAATATTTCAACACTTAATATTGCTTCTCATAGTCCTGGTATGGTTATGTGATCACCTACCCTTATAATAGCAACCATCACAATTCCCCACAATCCCAAGTCAATGCAGTTTGGAAGATCTAGCCAGCTGAGTTGGAGACAGGTTTTCCAGTCCTACATTTTAAAAAGCCTTCATGTCACTAGATTCCTCTGTGCTGTTTCTTTCTGGGTGAAATGAAAAACTGAGGTCTGAATCATGCTGATCTATGTTCCGACTGACTGTGTATACTTGAAGTCTCTACACAGCAGCCCCAGTCACTGGAATGCACAACAGTTTCCCATATCCCACCAAATGAATTCCTTATGAGTCCAACTTTGGGTATATAAAACAGGAAAACACTGAAGCCTTGACCTTCCACACTCAGCTTGTTCTCATTCCTTTTTCACATTTTGAAAAGGAAAAGTTAGCTAATGTTTGCCCTCTAGGGTGGGAAATGTGAAAGTCACTGCATGTTCAAAGCCAAATGCCTGAGACCACAACCAAGCCCTCCAGGGCATGGAACCCAGGAGCCAGTGCTACCAACTGTCTTTTCATGCAGCAAGTGGAAATTGTAGACATCGAAGGTGCCTAGCTGGGCCCTGTTCTTACTCCCTCGCCAACTCCCATAAACTTGTCCCCTTGGAGTTGCAACATGGAGTCAAAAATCTGGAAGAATTTAACACCAGTCAGTTCAGACACAGGAAAACATTGTTCAAAGTAAACACTGGAATCCCTCTCTCATCAACCAGGAATGTGGAGTCGGCAGGGTTGAGATCAGCAGCTTCTCAGAAAAGCGTCACTAAGCTTCAGACCAGGAGGGCTGGGGCGGGCTTAAGGCTGTTTTCTGGCTAAAGCAAATCAAGGATTGGAGGTCAGCACATGGGCTTTCACCCCTCCCTGGCAAATATGGGCAATGGTACCCATAGTTGCCAGTTGAAAAATTCACTGTTTCCCCCAAAGGGACAACAAGCCTGCATGTAAATGCTCTACATGTCCCTGCACTTGTGAAAGGCCAGTGGAGGCAAAACTCCCTGTGAAATTAAGAGGAACTCAGGATGCTCTGGGACTTTCCACTTCCTTTGCCTTCAGCAGAGTGTGAAAGAGTTGCTTTTTCTCAAAGAAGAAAGACAGCTCTGTGTACAGGCGAGAGTGCATGCCTCTGAGAGATGTGTGTGCAGATGGGATGTGGCCTTCATTTCACTTTAACTGAGACTTAACTATTTCCACTTTTCAAAGCTCTGGGCAGGCCCCCCCCCACCCCTTTCCTCATTTCCTCTGACAGTGAAGAGAGGGAGGGAAGGGACTGCTTTCCCTTGGGGCTACCCACAGATCCCAGAGAGATGGTACCTGTTTAATCATGTGACACAGTATCTCTCTGCCTAAAATTTTACCTAAACTCCACTGGCAAAGATTCCAGACTGAAATAAATTCTTCAGAGATTTGTAACAGCTGTTGTTTGGAGGAGACCAGAAAATAAGAAAAGGTTGGAGCCGAATTTGCCACAAGAAGATGGAAGGAAAATCCCAGCAAGTGGGACTATAGAAATCTTTAGGGAAGAAATTGAGTCCTGCTGAAATGGGTTAAACAAACCCCTAAATATTCAGTGACATCCTGTCTCTTGCTTGTACAACAATGACTGCCCCCCATCCTTAGCCCTGGGTGATTCATAGACTATTCAATCTATTTATTTGATAAGAATTCATTGAGTGTCTTCTACTGAGCCAAGCAAGAGAGAGATGGGCTGCTCTTCTCAAGGAACATATTAATCAAACCAGAGATTTTCAAGAGTTTTCTCTGGGGCCAGCAGCAGCAGCATTGCCTGGGAGCCTATGAGAAATAAAAGTTTCTGGTTACAACCTGTCTTGCTACATCAGAAACTCTGGGCAAGACCCAAAAACCTTTATTTAACATAATCTCCAGATTATTCTAATACACATGGAGATAGAGAACCATTCACAGAATCACTCTTCTTCACTGGCCATAAGATTGCCAGTTTACTTTGGGAAGTTGTAGAAACGTTATCTTAATAAGCTTCTATATTCAAATTGGTTGTGTCAAACAGGTGTCTCTGGAAATTTTACATTCTAGTTTTAGAACTTTTTCACCAGTTTGGTTGCCCTAATCTGTTTCATAAAAAAATATTTTGAAGAAAATCTTGGTTTTGTTTCTTCACATTTATGCACTGTAAATAGGTGGGATTACTAAATTTCAGTGACCACCCCAGTACTGGGATCATCTAGCACAATTTTATCTAAATGCCACTCTGATAGGTTCTTTGCTTTGTTGTCTTTGGGACACCCTTTGCATCTACTAATTGTCAAGCATGGAGAAGAGGATTCTACAAGGCTTATGAGAGGATTTTTAATAAAAGTTCCAACAAAATAGGTAAAATGTTCTTTCATTCCTTTGGCAAATGACTTCCATGTTGCTAAACTTGGTTATCAATTTTGTAAATAGCACTTAGCTTGGAGGCCATGACAGCAGTGGAATCTGCTGGTAATTTTCAAAATCCCCACTTCTGAGCTTCACCTTTCCCTAGTTCTACATCCCCTTACTGTCCATCAGCTCCTCAGGATCCTTAACCTGCTGCACAGCTCCAGAGTCTAAGTTCTGTCCTGGAGACCCTCTATGACATCCACACCCTCTCACTCTCATGGACTCTCACATTTGTGTCTCCATTTATGTACCCATTCTTGACTACGAGGCTCCTAAGACCCCTCCATCTCAAATTAACATTTCTTCTAGAAGTTTTATAAGTGTTTCAGGATTTCTCTATTTAAAACTGAACTCTTCAGGCAGACAGACAGACAGACAGACACACACACACACACACACACACACACACACACCAAACACCTCAAAAACCTGTTCCTCCATGGACCCTCCGCATTTTATTTTACTTTATGGTTTTTGGAGCCACACCTGGCAGTGCTCATGGTTTACTTTTGCTCTACACTCTTGGATCATATTGGTGGTGCTCAGGGGACCAGAGTGCCAGAGATAGAATCTGGGTTTGTCAATAGCTTTAATATTGCTTCAGCCCTGGCTTTTCCCATTTTAATAAACAACATTACTAACAGACCTTTTGCCAAAAGGTCCTTAACCCATTTATTTTCATCCTTAGAATCAATTTAGTAGCATATCAGGTCAGCTTATCGTGTAGAAATACTTTTTTTCTACAATTTATCATGTAGAATTCATTGCTTTCCCCCCTCCATTTTTCAATATCAACTATTTCTGCCACTGCTAACTATAATCATAATTTTAATATTAATCATCATAATTCATAGAATGAGTGTCCATGTTTTACATGTATTATAGTATGCCCTCTTATTGAGAGTCAAATCAAGGGCCAGAAAGGTTCAGTGTCTTGCTCAAAGTCATACATCTGAGTCATACATCTGTTAAGGAGCCAGGATTTGTATAGAGTAAGCTGGCACTAAGATGCACACGATTAGACACCATGATCCCAAATATGCCTTCATATTCATGCTGCAGAGCCACCAGCTATGGTCACCAGGTTCCCATCTCGTCCATACATTTTATTTTTATATGCAAAGAAGCCATAGAAGCCTTTCCAAAACATTCACAGAACTCATGTTGTTTCCCAACGTAAATATCCTTCCTCAATATTGTTTTCAATAGACCTTGAAGTGAAATACAAACTCCTACCAAGACTCTCAGATCTTTTTTTTCCTTTCCAGTTATGTTAACCTTTTCTATGTCCTCAAAGTCTTTCTTAAAAATTTTCACAAAATTCTTTTTTGGTCATTTATATCTTAGTTTATTGTTTGATTCCAAGGAAAAGTTGGCTTCATTTCCTAATTCAGTCTACACTCCATCACTGCCTTATTTTTGTCTCACAGCACTCACCATTACCTGAAATTTTTTTAAATGTGTTCATACTTTATCCCTTCCCTCTTAAAAATTTAACTTACTTGGTAGGAAGGAACTTATCTAACTTTTGCCTATATATATTCCAGCAGTACAAAAATACTTAATGATTACTTGCATTGGGCACAGGGATAAAGAAGTGACTATAGCAAAATCTCTACCCTGGTTGATACCCCAATACAGAGTTCCACTATGATGTAAAGGGGTTATGATAAAAGAAGTCATAAAGGGGTGGAAGCCGGGTGGGCTGAGCTGCTGAGCCGCGCCGAGGGTCTTGCCACCACACCGGGCGACTTCCGTGGGGCAGCAGTGGGAGTGCGCAGATGGGTAACTGCCGCTAAGACAAGACCTTCACCAAGTAGCTGGACCAGTGGGTGGAGCAGCTCAACGAGTGCAAGCAGCTCAACGAGAGCCAAGTGTGGATGCTGTACGAGCAGGCTAAATAAATTTTAGTGACAGAATAAAATGTGCAAGAAGTGCGTTGTCCCGTTACTGTGTGTGGAGATGTGCACGGCCAATTCCACGATCTTATGGAATTGACTATAGGACTGGTGGGAAATCACCAGACACAAACTTATCTCTTCAAGGGAGACTATGTGGACAGTCGTTATTACTCCGTGGAGACTGTGACACTCCTTGTGGCACCGAAGGTGCATTACCCAGGACACATTACAATATTGAGAAAAAGCCATTAAAGTCAACAAATTACCCAGTGTATGGTTTTTATGATGCATATCTACGAAAGTATGTAAATGCCAATGTTTGGAAATATTTTACAGATCTATTTGATTATCTTCCGCTTACAGCTCTAGGATGGACAGATGTTCTGCCTCCATGGTGGCCTCTCTCCATCCATTGATACACCCGATCATATCAGAGCCCTGGATCAATTACAGGAAGTTCCACATGAAGGCCCAATGTGTGACCTATTATGGTCAGATCCAGATGACAGTGGAGGGTGGGGTATTTCACCCTGTGGTGCTGGCTACACATTAGGACAAGACGTTTCTGAAACATTTAACCATGCCAACGGTCTCACGCTTGTTTCTCGTGTTCACCAACTTGCCATGGAGGGGTAAAATTGGTGTCATGACCTAACGTGATCACCATCTTCAGCGCACCCAATTACTGTTACCGCTGTGGGTACCAGGCTGTTATCATGGAATTAGACGATACTTTGAAGTACTACTCCTTCCTTCAGTTTGACCCAGCACCTCGCCACGGAGAACGTCATGTTACCAGGCATACCCCCGACTACTTCCTATAAATTCCTCTTGGGAAAATCTGCCTTTGTATGTAGAAGTATACCTGGATTTTTAAAATACATGTATTTAAAAGGAAAAAATAAAAGCAACAGTAATGAGTTTGTCTAACAACTTGGGATCTGTGTTGGCATCAAATCACATCATGAACCAAAATGTGCCATACTAATGATGAGCATTTAGCACATCCTGAGACTGAACTTAGTCCCCTGTGTTCCAGATCAGTCCGTTTTAACAGTTTGCCTGCTGTATTTGTGGTAACCATTTTCCTCTGGACTGTTCCAGAAAAAAAAAAAAATGCTTGTATCCTATTTGGTGTACTGAGCAAATAAACCTTCCATTTTAAACAAAACAAACAAAAAAAGAAGTCATAAAGTGTCATGAAGACAAGAGGAACCAGAGGAACAGTGCAGCAGGTAGGCACATGTCTTTTACATGGTTCAATCCCAAGTACCACCAAGTCCAGAGCACCAACAGAAATGATCTTCAAGTGCAGTTAGATGTATGCCCTAAGCCCAGCTGAATGTGATACTAAAACAGACAAAAAATATGTTTTTCTCACCTTAAGAAAATCATATTTTCCCAGAGAATAGCCAAATTAATTTCATTTTAACAAGCATATTTTAGAATAAGATGTGCCATATATCTTCTTCTTTGAGGAAGTGTGTATTCATCTCCTCTCCCCAACTTTTTGATAGGTTTATTATTAAACTTTTGTTATTAAATTTCATAGTGCTTTGTTTATCTAGGATATTATTCCACTACCAGATGTGTAGCATACAAATACTTTCTCCTCTTGAGTCGGGTAATTTAATATTAGCCTGTTTCTTTCCAGTACAATTTTTTTTAGTTTAGTATAGTCCCCATTCTTTATTTTTGCCTTTGTTTTCCTGTCAGTGGAGTTGATTTACTGAAGATAATGCTGACATCAAAATGTTAAGAAGTTCTGCTTATTTTCTTCAATATAGTTAGTATATTGTTTATAGGGCTGTTCATAGTTTATAGTTTATTATATAGTTTATAGGGCTGGAGCAATAGCACAGCAGTAGGGCATTTGCCTTGCATGCGGCCGGCCGACCCAGGTTTGATTCCTCCACCCCTCTGGAGAGCCCAGCAAGCTACCAAGAGTATCTCACCTGCGCGGCAAAGCCTGGCAAGCTACCAGTGATGTATTCGATCTGCCAAACACAGTCCCAAGTCTCACAATGGAGACTTTACTGGGCCCGCTCAAGCAAATCAATGAACAATGGGAGGACAGTGCAACAATACAATACTTCATTAATGTTGGTCAATTATAAAGATATTTAAACCATTTTTAATTAACTTTGGCATAGGATGTGAGATTGAAGCTCTGGCTTTTTTTTTGTAAGTGCTGTTCAGTTTTCCCTATATTGTTTGTTAAAGGTGTTTCTTTTCCTCCACTTAATTACACTTAGCTTCTTTGTCATTCATATGACAAAGGGTGGATAGATTAAATTAATACAGGTCTATATTACAAAAATAAGTTAAAAATCAAATCAACAACCTTAACACATGTTAAGATACTAGAAAAGGATAAACAAGTGCTAATCCCAAAACTAATATAAGCAATAAAATAATAAGTATTAAAGCATAAATCAATTTATACAAACTCCAAGAAAATAATACCAAGGATCTACAAAACTTGAAACTTGTTCTTTAAAAGAATTAACAAGATAGACAAGTCCTTAGCAAAACTCATGAAGAAAAAACAGAAGAAAATAAACAAATCAAGTAAGATACAGAGGGGATAATTTCAATAGACCTCCTAAGAAAAATAAAAGATAATGCGATTATTAACACCTCTATGTTTTCAAGCTGAAGAGCATTTTAGAAAAAGATAAATTCCTAGACAACAAAATTTCCCAAAACTGAACAAGGAGAAAATAGAAAACCTGAACAGATCAAATAGAAAAAAAGAAATTAAAGCAGTAATGCAAAATATCTTCAAGACAATATTCTGGACTAGACGGGTTTACTGGTGAGTTCTAGTCAAAGAAGTATTATTATATATGTTCACAAAGTATTGTGAAATTAGGACTCTTAGCTTCTATGAAATCAACATTACACTAATATCCAATACATTTAGAGACATTACTAAAACAGAAAACTTCAATGCAAAATTCCTCAAGAAAGTCTTAGCCAACTAAATCCCATATCAAAATGATCTTACACCACAATCAAGTGAGGGATGCAATAATATATCAATATATGTAAGTCAATTAATGTAATACACAGTATAAATAAAAGGAACGATAAAACTATATGATCATACCAAGCAATGAGAAAAAAGCATTTGACAAAATTCAGCAATCCATTCATTACTAAAAAAAAAAACACCTCAGCAAGCATTCTCAAACAAAAAGAAGCTGAGAACATATTTGGGATCTTGTCCAGTCCTGGAAAGGGTCTTTATAAAATGGTAATATTACATAATGCAAGCAAACATCATATATAAGCATGGCAACATATACATTCATATCAATAATTTTTCTGTATATCAATGGATTTAATTCCTCCATAAATGACACAGAGTACAGGATGGATCTGGAAACAAAATGCAACTTTTTTCTTGTTTACATGAGACACACAAACTCACATGATAAACACAGGTTCAGAGTCAATGTTTGGACAGTAATTATACAGGCCACTGCCAACATAAAAAAGGTGGGTACCGTCATATTGATTTAATACCACATAACATTCAAACTAAGAAAGATAATGAAAGGTGGAGAAGAATATTACATATTGATCAAGGGACCAATAGATCAGGAAGACTTCATTCTCATCAACATATATGTACCCAGTGAAGATGCAAAAGTTTATAAAGCAACTGCTAAGAAACCTGAGGAAATATATCAATGGCAACGCTACAGTGGTGGGATACTTCGATACTCCACTCTCATCTTTGGATAGATAAACCAGGCAAGACATTAATAATGAATCAAGAACAGTAAAGGATGAATTGAAATAACTGGGTGAAACAGACACACACACACACACACACACACACACACACACACGTATTCAGAACCCTCCACCCTAAAATAACTAAATACACATTCTTCTCCATGGCAGATGGGGCATTTTTCAAGATACATTACTCAATGAGACACAATTCAAACATCCATAAATTTACAAAAATAGAAATACTACCAAGTACTTTCTCAGACAACAAAGCCAAAAAGGTAGATATCATGCATAAAAAGTAAGTGGGGGGAAAAATCTTAATACCTGGAAACTAAAAAACATACTTCTAAATAATTGGATCAAATAGAAAATCAAAAAAAACAAATAAAAATTTTCCTCAAAACAAATGAAATAAAGATACCAACTACCGGAATCTATGGGACACACAGCAAAAGCAGTACGGAGAGAAAATTTTATAGTAATTCAAGCACACAGAGAGGCCTAAAATTTGCCATCTAACCTATCAGCTAGAGAAACTATAAAAAAAATTACTGAATTCTAAAGCAAATAGAAGGCAGGAAATCAAATTTAAAAATAAATGGTGTAGAAAACAATACAAATGTTCAACAGAATCAAGAATTTTTTTAAAGAATAAAAAAGATCGACAGACCCAAAGCTTGACTATGAAGAAAAAATTAAATAGAATCAATGACAACAGAAGAAATCATAAGACACCTCATAAATACGAAAAGATAAAATAAAAACATAAGAGATGAACAACTTTATGCTACCAATCTCCAGAATCTAAATGAAAATGGATGAATTCTTAAAATCATATGAACTCCCAAGATTGAACCAAGAGGAAACAAGATACCTAAATATACCAATATTTAGTAACTAAAAATCTCCCAAAGAAGAAAAGCCTAGGTCCAGATGGACTTGCTAGTGAGTTATTCCAAAACTTCAAAGCCAAAATACTCTTCAAGCTATTCCAACATGTTGAGAAAACAGAAATCCTAAGTTTTCTTGAAGCCATATCACACTTATACCTAAAACAGTGAGGCACTATTAAAGTGTAATTTACAGATCAGTATCCCAATAACTATCAAGGTAAGGTCCTCGGCACAATTCTAGTGAACTTATCCAGCAATATATCAAAAGAATCATGTAACAAGATCAAGTTAGGCCTATCCCAGGGAGATAAGTATAGTTTCATATGCATAAATCAATTAATGTAATATATATATCAACAAAAAGAAAAATTAAAACCATAAGGTCTCTTCATTGATAAATCGATGCAGAGAAGGATCTTATTTTGATAAGATCCAATAATCATTCATAATTTTTTTAAAAACCAAAAGATAGAAACAGAAGAAACATGCCTCAAGATAGTAATAGCTATCTACAACAAACTGAAGCCAATATTATACTTACTGGTGAAAACCTGAAATCCTTTACCTTGAGGTCAGGTACAAAACAAGGATGTCCTCTGTGACTGCTCTTAATCAACATAGTTTTGGAAGTCCTTGCCAAAACAATCAAAAAAGAAAAATACATCAAAGGTATCCAAATGGAAAACAAAGAAGTCAAATCGTCACTATTTGAGAAGCCACAGCCAAGTCAAACCTGGGGTAGTCCTGGTCTCCCAGTCCAGACCATGGGGGCCTTTTCGGGATGGAGCAAGCAAGTTCCTGTCCTATTAGACTGCCCAGAGTTCCACCCACCCATAACTACTTCTGCTCACATTTAAACAGCCCAGTCCCACTACCAATCTCAGAGAGAAGCCACAGCAGTGTCAAATCCGGTAGACCCAAGACGCCATACTGCTGAATGATTTTGTGATGCAGCTACTGGAGTGTATGACCACATATGAGGCCATGCAACATCTACAAAATTCACAGTACTTAAAGCCCAGTATAATAGACAGAAAATTAAAAGGAAAGGTTGCAAAAAAACCCACTAAGCTCAATGTGCAAAAGCAATAATAGCACAAAAGGCTTAACTAGTACCTAACACTCAGCAAATTCTCAGACAATGACTTTATTAATACCATTATGTGACATTTTGTAATAGGCAGTATAAAATAAATTATTTTGTGTCTGCTAAGGGAGCAGGATGGAGGTGGGTGGGTGAATGGGATATTGGTGGAGGGAAGGACATTGGTGGTGTGATTGGTGTTGGAATACTGAATACCTGTCACTGTCACTATCCTCCCATTGTTCATCGATTTTCTCGAGTGGGCCCAGTAATGTCTCCATTGTAAGACTTGTTGTTACTGTTTTTGGCATATTGAATACGTCACGGGTAGCTTGCCAGGCTTTGTCACGGGTAGCTTGCCAGGCTTTGCCAGGCGGCTGAGATATGCTTGGTAGCTTGCCGAACACTCTGAGAGGGGTGGAGGAATTGAACTTGGGTCGGCCATGTTGGCTGTGTGCAAGGCAAATGCCCTACCCACTGTGCTATCACTCAAGCCCGGCAGTGTGGATAGGGAAATGAAAAGAAGACCAAGGTAGAGTGTAGAATGGAGATTCAGATGACTCCAAGTCTCTTGGTAGAGTCACCACGGGAGATACCAGGCCTGCGTAGAGTGGAGATTCAGATGAATTGAAGACTCTCAGTAAATGAACAGAAGACCAGGTAGGTAGAGTATGTAGTGGAGAGTTAGAATACCTGAAATGACCCTATTATGAACAACATTATAAATTATGGTGCTTTGGCGGCTGCATGGGAGCCTTGTGGATAGCAGGTATGAGCCGGGGGTCGGGGGGCGGCGAAAACCTCATGGGAAGGGGGACGATCCGGCCCATCCTTCACACCCTACCGAGGTCACCAGTTGCCCCCCACAAGCGGCTCTCCAGCATGGCCATGGCCCCAGAAGCACAAGGACTTAATGCAGAAAACCAGCAGCTTGGAGCAGAAAAGCGAACTTACTATGCGTTAATCCATGCCATCATGCCTGCCCAGAGGGGAAAGGGTGTTGCCCCATTCGCCCTCTCCTCTCTGGAAAGAAAGATGGCAGCCGCATGGGAGCCTTGTGGACAGCAGGTATGAGCCGGGGGTCGGGGGCGACGAAAACCTCATGGGTAGGGGGGCATTCCGGCCCGTCCTTCACGCCCTACCGAGGTCACCAGTTGCCCCCCACGAGCGGCTCTCCGTCATGGCCACGACTCCAGAGCACAGAAACCAATCTCTTAATTATCTGACTTTTAGTAGAAATACTTCCAGGGTTAATAAGTAAAATAGCAAAAATCCAAAACCGCACAGCTGCTATTGCGGCCATGCAACAGCATTTAATTCTTGAACCCAGCTGTAGAAAGCAAATCATTTCACAACGCTTTTTCAGCATGTCTGATTGGGGGGGGGGGGGTAAACTCTAAATAATAATGGTGCATCTTTTATCGAAACAATGAATCTAGTCAAAGTAGATAGAGTGTTAAGTAGAACTCATCTGCCTCACAGGAATTGGTGGGGGGTGGGAGGTGGGGTTTTATTGGGGTTCGTGGTAAAAAATAAGTATTGGTAAAGGGAAATGTGTTTGATATTTGCATGACTGAGACCTAACCTGAAAGCTTTGTAACTTTTCCCACAGTGATTCAATAAATAAATAAATTATAAAAAATAAATGAATAAATAAATTGTGGTGCTTACATAAAGTTTCAAATTGAAAAAACAAAAATGTATTACCATTTCCAGAAAACTCAATAATATACATTTGAAAATCTTAAATACTCCACAAAAACTAGAGAAAATAAATACAGTAAGGTGACAGGTTTCAAAATCAACACACAAAAATCAATAACATTTCTGTACACAACTAGTTCTAGAAGAAAAATAAATTAAAAAAACTATTCTCATCAAAATAGTACCCCCAAAAATCAAATACCTAGTAATTAATGTAACAATGGAGGTGAAAGACTCATTCAGCGAAACTATAAATCACTACTAAGAGAAGTAGAAGACATCAGGAAATGGAAAACCATTCCCTGTTTATGTATTAGAAGAACTAAATGATAATTGTTGAAATTATCATTCTAACCAAAATTTAATACAGACTCAATGCAATAATCACTAAAGTTCCAACGATATTTTTCAAAGACATGGAACAAACTCTACTAAAATTAGTATAGAACTATAAAATTCCCTGAAGAACCAAAGCAATCCTAAGCAAACAAAAAAGATGGGAGAAATTGCATTTCCTAACTTTTAACTATACTACAAAGCTATAATAATACAAAGTGCATGTTACTGAAATAAAGATAGAGAGCAAAGGAACAGGATTAAGAGTCCCGAGTTAAGCCCTCATATTGATGATATGATACAGCTAGTCTGTGACAAAGGAACTAAACATATGAAGTGTATTAAAAACAATCTCTTCAACAAAATAGTGCTGGAAAAACTAAATAATCACTTGTAAAAAAATGAAATTAAAACCACACCTCACACTCTACAAAAGTAAGCTGAAAGTGGATTCATATCTTGACATTATATTAAAAAATGTATAAAATATATTTTAAAAATACCAGGAGATTCTCCAGGGAATTTATTTTAGAGGAATCTTCAACAATATGGCAAAGACAACAAAAACAAAACCAATGTGATAGCATCAAATTAAATTAAATTAAAGCTTCTGTTCAGTGAAATAAATTTGAGTTCTAATAAAAGATACCGGACATAATGGAAGAAAATATTTGCACACGATACATCAGATAGAGGGCTGACTTCTGAGATTTATAATGAACTCACAAAAATCAACAATAAAAAATTTAACTACCACTCCCTCCATGAATGGGGCAAAGAAATGGAGACACTTCCCTAAAAAAGACAAACAAATGGCCAACAGGCATATAAAAAAACAGGCATATATAATCACTCATGATTAGGAGAAATGAAAATCAAATTAACAATTATATATCTTATACCTGTGTGAAAAGCACATAACCAGAAGTCTGGAAACACACAGTGAAGTGGGGCTGTGGCTTATAAAAGGAACCCTCATCCACTGTTGGTGGGAATGTCATCTTGTTCAACCTGTATGGAAAGCAATATAGATATCTTTCCAAAAAATAGGAATAGAGCAACCATACAACCCAGGAATATCTCTTCTTTGCTCCAAAATAATAAAACATTAACTCAAAGAATATAGGCACACATATGTACATTACCACACTTAGTCTGTCACACTGTCACTGTCCTCCCATTGTTCATCGATTTGCTCGAGCGGGCCCAGTAACATCTCCATTTTTTGAGACTTCTTGTTACTGTTACTGTGTTTGGCATATTGAATATGTCACGGATAGCTTGCCAGGCTTTGCCGTGCAGGCGAGATACTCTCAGTAGCTTGCCGGGCTCTCTAAGAGGGCCGGAAGAATCGAACCCGTCTCAGTAAGGCAAACGCTCTACTGTTGTGCTATCGCTCCAGTCACACTTAGTACAAAGTCAAACTACAGAAACAACCCAAGTACAGATGAATAAAGAAGTTGTGGAACATTTACACAATGTAATATTATGCAACTTTAACAAATGAAAAATCGTGCACTTTGCAATAACATGAATGAAACTAGAGAATACATACCACACTGCTTGAACTCAGTAAAAAGAAAGGGACGAATACAAAATAAAGTCTCTAAACTATAGAACCTAAGTATACACAGCGAGGTTGAGTAATAAAGATCCAAAGGCAAAATAATGGGACAATTGATCCATACAATTGAGTTGGGGGTTTTGAGAGTGAGGGATGCTTTCGTTCCTGAGAGAAAGGAGGTCATGGGTGTGCTGTGTGAATTATCAACATGAGAAAACATTATTAGCATTAAAAACTACAGAATCCTGATTACAATTTTAAAATATTTTAAACTCTTAACAAAAAAGGATAAAGGGAACATCCACAAGATAGTAGCAGACATGTACAAGAAACCCTTTGCCAGTATTATGTTCGATGATTAAAAAAAAAAAACTAACTAAAAGCCTTCCCTCTGAGACCAGGCACAAGGCACGGCACAAGGCACTACTTTTTCTACTTACATACAATATTACTACTGGAAGTCATAGATGCAGCAGCTAAGCAAGAAAAATAAATCAGGGGCTGGAGCGATAGCATAGTGGTAGGGCATTTGCCTTGCACGCGGCCAACCCAGGTTTGATTCCCAGCATCCCATATGGTCCCCTGAGCACTGCCAGGAATAATTCCTGAGTGCAAAACCAGGAGGAGTAACCCCTGTGCATTGCCGGATGTGACCCAAAAAGCAAAAAATAAATAAATAAGGAAATAAATAAAAGAAATTTAATTTTGGAAATAAGAAGGCAAGTTGTCAAAATTTGCATGTGACCTGATAATATACATAGAGGATCAAAAGGATTTGCCCAAAACTTTTAGAAAAAGAAGCCAGTATACAGCAAAGCAGTAAGCTAAAAAAAATAAATACACAAAAATCTGTTACATTTTTATGTAAGTAGTAAACTATAAGATAATGAGATTAAAATAATACCCAGATCAGATTAATGCCCCAAAACATCAAGCATCTAACAATCAACAAAAGAGTTGAAAAACTTTTTCCTGGAGAACTGTAAGTCACTGAAGAAAGAAATAGATGAGAAACTTAGTACATGGAAAAATATTTCATGTTCATGGATTAGAAAAATCAACTTCGTCAAAATGACCATCATGCCAAAATTATATAGATTCGATGCAATCCCCATCAAAAGTCTGATGACATTCTTCCAAAAATTAGAATGATAACTGATAAAATGCGTGTTAAACCATGAAACACCCTGAATAGCTAAAGCCATTTTGAAAAGTAATTTGAAGACATTGTACCTGAATTTGAAACTACTACAAACATATAGCAATTAAACCAGCACAGAACTGGAATATTTATAGACTGTTAGAACAGTGGCTTAGAACTGAAAACCCAATGATAATGATCTGCACATATATGCAATCCCTGGCACTCCATATGGTTTCCCAAGCACCACCAGGAGTGATGCATAAGTAAAGAGCAGAAGCAAATCTTGAGCACCATTTGGTGTGTTTCTACCACCCCAAAATCATCGTCTTCAAGATATCTATAAGATAAAACAACAACAACAAGACCACAACTGGATCCATATATTGTATCTTAAACAAGAGTCAAATTAAAGTGAATTTAAAAGATTTGGAGAGTGAATTGAAAAGCCTTCAATATTAAACCAGATAAACCAAATTCTATAAAATACATTGAGAAAAATATAGGCAGGACACTCCATGATTTGGACCCCAAAGGAGTTTTCAATGCTATGACTCCATTGGCAAAGACAACAGAAACAAAACTAAACAAATTGAACTTTACCAAATTAAAAAGTTTCTGCATGGTAGCACATTATTTTTTTAATTTATTAAATCACCATGAAATACAGTTACAGAGCTCTCATGTTTGAGTTTGCTATACAATGATCAAATACCCATCCCTCCATCAGTATACGTTTTCCACCACCAATGACCCCAGTATCCCTCCCCACCACACTCCTCCCCTATCTCTGTGGCAGACAATTTCCTTCTCACTCTCTCTCTGCTTTTGGGCATTGTGGTTTGCAATACAGATACTGAGAGGCAATCATGTTTATCTACTTTCAGCACACATCTCCAATACTGAGCCATCTCTCCAACCATCATTGATTTAGAGATCCCTTTAGAAAAGCAATGGGGAAATCACATACAAGTCTATCAAGCTCAATGAGAAAAATCAATAACACAGAAAGCACAAACACCAAAGAAGACTATAAATACTCAAAAGTGCCTAAAGGAGAAAAATGGAAAAATTGTGAAAAAAGTTTGGGTGTTTCCTCAACAAATCATTGTTAGCATGTTTGGAGTACAAGATTCAAGTGTATAGAGGGGAGAGGGTGTTGGGGTATACTGGGGTATACTGGGTGGGGTAATGATGAGTATATTGATATACATGAGTCATGTTATTCTGTTAACATCAGTCAGAACACACATACACACACACATATATACATATATAATATATGATTGGTATAGTTTGGTATAGGGAATGGGTATATGCAAGTAGGTATGTGTATCTATGGTTAAAGAGTGCACGTGCCGATGTGGATGTAGAGGGTGATAGGGATGGCATATATATGCTCATGGGTTGAAGTGTGGAGAGGTCTAACAAGTATATAGGGTATGTGATAAAGGGTGAATATATGTGTGAAGCAATTGGGGGTCATGTGGGATGTTATTCTGTTAACATCAGTCAGAACACTGGAAGAAGGATGACGAAGAGGAGAAAGATAATTAGGGGTGGACAAACAAAGAAGTTAACAGAGTTAGAGGAAGTTAGGGTCTTTGTGAGAATGACTTTAATAAGGGATATCTGGGTAGGACTTAAGGACACAGAGCCTGAATGACTGCAAGTAGCCTGCCCCTATCATGAAAGTCACCAGCCAGTGACAGGCTATAATTTGCTAAAGACCAAGTGAGGTATCTGAAACCAGAACAAAATAGTTCTTTCCCATGTTCCTTAAAACCTTAAGAATAACAAAGCTGAAACAAGCGTTTATTTTAGAAATAAGCAAGAAAAACAAAAGCAGGCCAAGTATTTCCTGAGCAACAGCAGCCTATTCTACTACTACACACTCCTGGTGTTTGGTTTCAATGAGGCACTCACACTGCAACTTGGCAAATCTGTTTTGCTTTCTCTTTCATTTGCTGAAACATTCCACATAGCTCCATCATCTGTCAACAATTGGTGCTACTCTCCATCTTTTGCCTCTCTAGAGGACACCCCACCATGTCATTTTCTGGAGGCTATAGACACAGAGTTGCCTTGTTCCCGCTAAAGTGCCTTTTCCCACAACCCCACCCCTGTCTTTTTAACTCCTGCCTGCCAATAGAGATGCGGTGGGCTCAGAAAAAAAATAGGATCAGGTAACACAAAGGCGGAGGGTCCAAACAGTAGTTGGTATAAAGATCAAAATTGAGACCCACAGACTGGTTAAGGTTTGGGAGTGAAGGACCAAGACAGGAGATAACAGACAAAAGAATGAGAAACTCTAAGAGTGGGAATTGTCAGAAGGCTCCACCTTGGTATGACCACCTCATTGTCGAGAGTGAGGATTTTTGTCTTCATCATGAACTTCTATTTTAGAAATACCTAGTGTTCCAGTGTGTGGAATAAAATCCAACCCCCAGATTGTTACCTGAAGAGTTGCTTATATTCTCCATGCTTCCTTTAGTATCTTGGTGGGTCTTCTGGTATGAAAATTTTCCCTGAGTTTTCAGTCCTCACTCCCCTTTGATGTAGCTTCTCTGGTGTCAGCCATCTGCTACCCTCAAGGGACTCAGCCCACAGTCAGTTAAATGGAGCATTATGACATCAGCTGTTGCCATGTTTTTCACCTTTGTTCTCACCAGGAAGATACTCAACCCCCAGTGCTTCTATTCCATGGTAAATGCCTTCTGTGTTCTGGGCATCATACTAGGAACTGCATACATAGGCTTTTATTTGACAATCTGACCACAGAGAAGCAAATGAGTTACTTGGGTGCATTTCATGAGGCAGACACTGTTTTCAGTAAGATCTGCATATGTAAGAAGATGGATGAGACCTGGAAACAACTTCCTTAGGTTCAGAATCACCTATACAACCTATTTGAACCCAGTTTCTAGGGTTCTACCCCTAAGTTTATGATTCAATAGACAATAGATCAGAAAAGGATCCCAAGAAATTTCCACTCTGCAAATCATTTTCAGTGTTGTGAGAAAAATATATTCCAGTGTTAGGAGTTAGAACTTTTACCAAGATGGACATTTCTCCATACCAGCGACCAGACCATCTTTAGAAATAATGAATTGTAGGTTCTAAAGTCAACTGCAACCAAAACTTGTCAAATCCTCCAAGATTTAAGAAGGAGCCAGCTGAGAGCAAGTTTGGAAGTCTGGCAGTTTAATTGTATATGTGAACATGGGACAGATCCTGGAAGTCAGGTAAGATCTTTATAAAAGAATCATAACATCCAAATGAGAATTCCACGGAAATGTCTCCCCCTAGAATACTTTTTTTTTATGTCATGGCTGCCAGAACATCATTTAAGTTCTGATACCTCCCCACAAGCTAACTGGGATTCCAAAGTCCCCTGAATTCTCTGCACCGAAATTTATCTCAAAATTATCAACATTTCCCTGATATCTCATCCTCTTTATGTGTTTCTTTTTAAAAAGAAAAACATCCCAAACAGATTATATGAGGCACATATCTCCCTAATACCAAAAGCAAACAAAGGCACCACTAAAAAAGAAAATTACAGGCCAATATCTCTGATAAACACGGATGCGAAGATCCTCAACAAAATATTAGCAAATAGGATTCAACAACTCATCAAAAAGATCACATACTACGACCAAGTGGGATTCATCCCAGGGATGCAAGGATGGTTTAACATTCGGAAATGAATCAACTTAATCCATCATATCAACAAAAGGTAGTGACACTACCTCCACTACCCAGCCATCGCCACACTCCAGGATGCTTTCCGGACCCGCGCGGCCGCAAAGTGGCCACGCGACACATCATAAGACACTAAATACCCATCTTCCGGAATTGTCGTACCATATTTGATAAGTTCAAATATGGTAACACCTACAAGGGTGATTAGAGGTCGCCCCAAAAGCCTCTATCCCTCTCGGAAAGACTGGCAAGCTACCGAGAGTATTCCGCCTGCACGGAAGAGCCTGGCAAGCTATCCGTTGTGTATTCGATATGCCAAAAACAGTAACTACAACTGGTCTCATTCACCTGACCCTGAAGGCTTCACTGACATGGCAGCACTGAGAAGGATGAGAAAGGAGAGGCCAACAAAATCTCAAGGCCGAACTAGGCTGCCACAACAAAGGAAGACAAAAATGATCGTCTGTACTTTCAATGCACGTACGCTAGCATCAGATGCATCCATCAAGGACCTGATGGTATAAGCACGAATGATAAAGTATGACATCATTGGTCTGACCGAGACAAGAAGGCACGAATCTCACCATGCCGTTTTCGACACTGGAGAAAATTGTTCCTCGGAACATGCGATAAAAGAGGTGTTGGAGGCGTCGGTGTCCTTGTCAACACAAACTTGGCCAAGAGCATTGATTCATTCGAATGCCTAACAACACGAATCAGACGTTTACATTTGAATAGATGTGGCTCACTGCCTGCAGTTTCTATCTTCGTTGTCTACACACCAACATCTCATTATGATGAAGGAGAAATCGAGAGGTTCTACATGGAGCTGGAGAAGTTCTATAAAGAAGACCACACCTTCTACAAGATCATTGTGGGTGATTTTAATGCCAAGATAGGACCGAGAAGATCAGCTGAAGAACTTCACACTGGTACCCATGGCATAGAATGGAACGAACAGGGGGAGAGACTGTCTGAGTTCATCATGTTGACCAAGACCATCCATGGTAACTCACAGTTCCAGAAGGCAGAATCTAAACGATGGACATGGGAGTCTCCCGGTGGACGATTCCACAACGAAATATACCACATCATATTCAATCGACGGTTTTGCCTGACCGATGTCGCTGTTGTCCCAAAATTTCAAACGGGATCGGACCACCGTCTCCTTCATGCAAAATTCTACTTCACAGAGTGGGAGAAAGGGCTGCAAAGTTCAAAAAGAGAACTCCCAGAACGACCACCAACTGGGAACTCTTTGGCACTATTGCGGCAACATGGGAAGATGCCATTGTTGACAACATTGACGAGGAATACATTCGACTGGTTCAGCACCTCCATGAATGTGCGAGGAATTCCAAGAGAGAGATAGCCACAAAAAATCGCCTATCTTCGAAAACTCTTGAGCTAATTCGCCAGCGTGGTTTGGCGCATGCCTCAGGCAACCGCAAGCTAACGTCCGAGCTGGCAAAGCAGTGCAGAGATGTGATCAAGGAAGACCTCAAAGAGAGAAGAGCAGAAGTACTAGTAGATGCGGCAGAAGTTGGGAAAAGTATTCGTAACGCCCGCCTGTCCTTCGCCAACTACAAGACCAAGATGACTGCCCTCCGACGTTCTGATGGATCCATCACATCCTCCAGAACGGCAATGGAGAAGATTATCCATGACTTCTACTCAAATCTCTTCAATAGCCATGTCCACTTGCCAACATATCAAATTCCACAGGATGGATATGTCGTTCCCAACGTTCTCCCTTCCGAAATCCGACACGCCATTTTGTCGGTAAAGAAACAAACAGCACCCGGCCCAGACAAGGTCAGACCTGAACACCTGAAGAATCTGCCATCAGTACTCATCAATACACTGGCTCGGCTTTTCACTCGCTACCTGTCTGAATGCAAGGTTCCGTCCCAATGGAAAACCAACACGACTGTATTACTGTCCAAGAAGGGAGACAACCCGATCTGCCTATTGTCTGTCATCTACAAGTTGTTCACTCGAGTCATCCTAAATAGGATTGGCAGAACACTAGATGAAGGACAACCATGCGAGCAAGCCGGGTTCTGCAAAGGATTCAGCACCATTGACCATATCCACACGATAACCAAGCTCATTGAGGTCTCTCGGGAGTTCAAGATGCCGTTCTGCTTAACGTTAATTGATTTAAAGAAGGCCTTTGATTCTGTTGAGATGGAAGCGGTCATTGAAGCCCTAGCCAATCAGGGCATTCAAGCCCAATACATCAGGATCCTCCGTGAGCTGTATTGTGGATTCACTACCAGGATCTCACCATTCTACAAAGAAGTGATCGTTGATGTCAAGAGAGGGTTTCGGCAGGGTGATACCATTTCACCGAAACTCTTCAGTGCCACCCTCAAGAACATCATGGGATGGGAAGGAATGGGAGTGAAGATAGATGGTCGGCAACTACACCACCTCCGCTTTGGTGATGACATTGTTTTAATAACACCAAACATCAGCCAAGTGGCACAAATGCTGGCCGACTTTGACCGTGAGTATGGAAAGGTAGGACTACGGCTGAATCTTACGAAGACAATGTTTATGAGAAACAGCCTCGTTCCTGATGCCCCATTCGCTCTCAACGGAGCGACCATCTCCGAATGCAACAGCTATGTGTACCTAGGTCGAGAAGTCAACATGACAAATGACCTGGCACCCGAGCTGTGCAGGAGGAAGAGAGCAGCTTGGAACGCCTTCAAGAACGTTGAAGAAATAGCTAAGAGGACGAAGAACCTCCGGCTCCGGGCACATCTCTTTGATTCCACTGTTCTTCCTGCATTAACATATGCCTCAGAGACCTGGACTCTATGCAAACAGGATAAGAACGCTATTCAGGTCTCCCAAAGAAGAATAGAAAGAGCTATGCTTGGAATATCACATTTCACTCAAATGAGAGAAAGAGTCCGGAGTTCCGACACCAGTCGACGATCAAGGATCAGGGACGCTGTCTCATTTGCCAAGGTGTCAAAAATCAGATGGGCTGGTCACGTAATGAGATTTAAAGACGATCGCTGGACTAGAGCTGTTACCGACTGGATTCCACGGGATGTCAAAAGACCGTGTGGCCGCCCACCTACCAGATGGTCAGACTTCTTCGTCAAGATCATGAACGACCGGTTTGAGGCTCTTCATGTTCCCAGAGCGAACAGATGCCATTGGGCTACACTAGCATGCGACAGGGACAAATGGAGACGTTACTGGCGCCCGCTCTAGCAAACCGACGACTAACGGGAAGTTAAGTGATTTAAGTGATCAACAAAAGTAGATATAAAAACCATATGATCGTATCGACAGATGTAGAGAAAGCATTTGACAAGATCCAACACCCATTTATGATGAAAACACTCACCAAAATGGGCTTAGAAGGAACTTTCCTCTAGATAGTCAAAGCCATCTATGACAAACCTATGGCAAGCATTATCCTCAATGGGGAAAAACTAAGGTCCTTTCCTCTAATATCAGGGACAAGACAAGGATGCCCACTCTCACCATTTCTGTTCAATATAATACTGGAAGTATACTTGCAATAGCAGTTAGGCAAGAAAAATATATTAAGGGCATCCAGATAGGAAAGGAAGAAATCAAGCTCTCTCTATTCAAAGATGATATGATACTGTATCTAGAGAATCCTAAAGCCTCTACCAAGAAACTCCTAGAAACAATAGACTTGTACAGTAAAGTCACAGGCTATAAAATCGATACTCAAAAATCCATGGCCTTCCTTTACGCAAATAATGAGACAGGGGAAAGAGACATGAAAAAAGCAATGCTGTTCACAATCAATGCTCCAGAAAATCAAGTACCTCGGAATCAGCTTAACTAAAGAGGCAAAGGACCTCTACAAAGAAAACTGAAAAACGCTGCTCCACGAAATAAAAGAGGAAATGAGGAAATGGAAACATATCTCCTGCTCATGGATAGGAAGGATTAACATCATCAAAATGGCAATACTCCCAAGGCACTATACAGATTCAATGTGATCCCTATAAGGAGACCCAAGAAATTCTTCAAAGAAATGGATCAAGCACTCCTAAAATTCATTTGGAACAATAAACGCCCTTGAATAGCTAAGGCAATTCTTGGGAAAAAGACGATGGGAGGCATCACCCTCCCCAACCTCAAACTCTACTACAGAGCGGTAATGATTAAAACAGCATGATACTGGAACAAAGGCAGAGCTGCAGACCAATGGGACAGGGTGGAATATTCCTACACACAACCACAAATGTTTAAACATCTAATCTTTGATAAGGGAGTAAGAAATGTGAAGTAGAGCAAGGAAAGCCTCTTTAACAAATGGTGCTGGCATAACTGGATAACCACATGCAAAAAATGGGCTTAGACCTCGACTAAAAACCATGCACAAAAGTCAGATCAAAATGGATTAAAAACCTCAACATCAGATCAGAATCCATAATATACACTGAAGACAAGGTCGGCAAAACCCTCCACGATATTGAAGCTAACGGTATCTTCAAAGATGACATGTCACTGTCTTCCTATTTGCCCCCACTCTGCTCCTTCGGTCTTCACCCAAACCCAGGTCAGTCTGCCGTCAGCATTTGAATCTGGGACTTGGCTATAACCCTGCAAAGCCCCAGGCATCCTCTCAGACCATGGGACAAAAGCAGACCTAAGCCTCTTCCTCTTCGCCCCAAACGCTGCTTCGCCAGTCTTCTCCCCAACCCAGGTCAGCCTGCCCACCAGCATTCGAATCCGGGACTTGGCTTTCACCCTGCAAAGCCCAGGCGTCCTCTCAGACCCTGGGACAAAAGCAGACCGGAGCCTCTTCCTCCTCGGCCCCAACGCTGCTCTGCGGGTCTTTCTTCCCCACCCAGCCTTCGCCTCCCACACACACCAGGTTCCCGTGTGGGCATGGCCTCTTCAGAAGTGGGCGTGGCTTCTGTAGAAGTGGGCGTGACTTAATTTTAGGCAGACCAAAGTTCACGTGGCCGCAGGTAGTTTAGTATACCAAGAAATCTATTGTGACATCACAGTTCCTATACCTACACACTGACATGAAGAAACAATGCAAATCCCCAACACGTGGAGAGGACGATGAAAAGAGTCCAGAAGCCTCAGTAGCTACTCACCTAGGGGACGTCTCTGACAAAGGATTCAGATATGAAGTAATGAAGATATTCAGTGAACTCACTGAAACTTGATCACTTGACATCCCGTTATTCATTGATTTGCTCAAGCAGGCGCCAGCAATGTCTCCATTCATCCCTGTCGAGTGCTAATGTAGTCCAACGGCAAGGAACACGAAGAGCCTCAAATCGATTGTTCAGGGTCTTGACGAAGAAGTCTGACCATCTCTTAGGTGGGCATCCACGTGATCTGTTGACGTCCCGTGGAATTCAGTCAGTAATGGCTCTAGTCCAGCAGTCCTGGTCAAATCTCATTACGTGTCCAGCCCATCTGATTTTTGACACCTTGGCAAATGAGACAGCGTCCCTGATTCTTGACCATCGACAAAGGTCGGAACTTTGGATTCTTTTTTCATTTGCGTGAAGCGTGATACTCCAAGCATAACTCTTTCGATTCCTCTTTGGGAGACCTGAATAGCGTTTTCATCATGTTTGCATAGGGCCCAGGTCTCTGACATGTATGTCAATGCAGGAAGAATTAATAATTAATAATTAATCGAAGAGATGTGCCCAGAGCCGGAGGTTCTTTGTCCTCTTAGCTATTTCTTCAACGTTCTTGAAGGCATTCCAAGCCACTCTCTTTCTCCTGAACAAGTCAGGTGCCAGGTCATTCGTCATATTGACTTCTCAACCTAGGTACACATAACTGTGGCATTCAGAGATGTTCGTCCCATTGAGAGTGAATGGAACGTTAGGAATGAGACCATTTCTCATAAACATTGTCTTTGTTAGATTCAGCAGTAGTCTGACCCTTCCACACTCACGGTTGAAGTCAACTAGCATTTGTGCCGCTTGACTGATGTTTGGTGTTATAAGAGCAATGTCATCAGCGAAGCAGAAGTGGTGTAGTTGCCAACCGTCTATCTTCACTCCCATTCCTTCCCATTCCAGTCGTCACGTGACGTTCTCAAGGGTGGCACTGAAGAGTTTTGGTGAAATAGTGTCACCCTGCCGAACCCCTCTTTTGACATCAATGATCACCTCCCGGTAGAATGGTGAGATCCTGGTAGTGAAACTGCAATACAACTCACGGAGAATCCTGTTGTATTGACTTTGAACTCCCTGTTTGGCTAGGGCCTCAATGACTGCTTCAGTCAAAACAGAATCAAAGGCCTTCTTTAAATCAATGAACATTAGACAGAGCGGCATCTTGAACTCCTGAGAAACCATAATGAGCTTGGTTATCTTGTGGATATGGTTGATTGTTCTAAATCCTTTTCGGAAACCAGCTTGCTCGCATGGTTGTTCTTCCTATTCAGGATGACTCGAGTGAACAGCTTATACATGGCAGACAACAGGTAGATCAGGTGATAGTTGCCAATGTCGTGGATGTCTCCCTTCTTGTACAGTAGTACAGTCCTGCTGGTTTTCCACTGGGACGGAATCTTGTATTCAGACAGGTAGCGTGTGAAGAGCCGAGCCAGAGTATTGATGAGTACTGGCGGCAGATTCTTCAGGTGTTCGGGTCTGACCTTGTCTGTGCCGGGTTCTGTTCGATTCTTTACCATGAAATGGCATGTCAGATTTCAGAAAGGAGAACTTTGGGAATGATATATCCATCCTGCAGAATTTGGTATGTGGACAGGTGGATATGGCTATCAAAGAGATCCGAGTAGAAGTCATGGATAATCTTCTCCACTGCCCATCTGGAAGATGTGATAGATCCATCAGGACGTCGGAGGACAGTCACCTTGGCCTTGTAGTTGGCAAAGGACAGGCGGGTGTTGCGAATGCTTTTCCCAACTTCTGCTGCATCTGCCAGCAATGCTGCTCTTCTCTCTTTGAGGTCTTCCTTTATTGCTGCTCTGCACGATTTGCAAGCTCGGATGTTCGCTTGCGGTTACCTGAGGCTTGTGCCAAGCCACGTTGATGAATGAGCTTGAAAGTTTTCGAAGACAGTCGTTTTTTGTGGCTATCTCTCTCTCTCGGCGTTCCTCGCACAATCATGGAGGTGCTGAACCAGTCGATTGTATTCCTCGTCAATGTGGTCAACAACGGCATCTTCCCATGTTTCTACAATAGTGCCAAAGAGCTCCCAGTTGGTGGTCGTTCTGGGAGTTCTCTTCTTAAACTTTGCAACCCTTTTTCCCCGGTCTGTGAAATAGAATTTTGCACAAAGGAGATGGTGGTCTGATCCCGTTTGGAATTTTGGGACATCGGTCACGCAAAAGCGTCAATTGAATATGATGTGGTCAATTTCATTGTGGAACCATTCACCAGGAGACTCCCATGTCCAACGTTTAGATTCAGCCTTTTGGAATTGTGAGTTACCATGGATGATCTTGTTCGACATGATGAACTCAGACAGTCTCTCATCCTGTTCATTCCATTCTAGGCAATGGGTCCCAATGTGGAGTTCTTCAGCTGATGAATGAAACAGTCAGACAGATATTCAGTAAATTGAAAGAGAACATGAAAGAAACAATGAATCTCACAATCGAGAAAATACAGGATGAAATGAGAGCTGAAATTGGAAAGCTATGCACAGAAATGTCACGAATGAAAGATTCCATGGATGAAATAAAAAAAACTCAGCTTGAGCCCTCTAAAGTAGAATGACCACAGCTGAAGACAGAATCAGTTAGCTGGAAAATCAGCTGCATCAAGCCAACAGGCAACAACAAACAATGGCAAGAGACCTAAAAATAGCTCTAGAGCGAACCAGAGTCCTAGGAGATGATTCCAAGAGGAACAACATGAAAATCATAGGAGTGCAAGAAGCTCAGGGAAACAATCCCAATGAAAAAGCCATGGTCAAACAAATCATTGCTGAAAAATTCCCAGAGCTCCACAATGCAGCCATTCAGATTCAAGGAGCCCGAAGTGTGCCAGCTAAAAGAGACCCTAACAAAAACACTCCAAGACATATCATAATTAGAATGATCAATGCTGCCGATAAAGACACAATACTGCAAACAGCAAGGTCAAAGAAGGAAATCACATACAAAGGAGCACCGCTTAGATTCACAGCAGACCTATCAGAGGAAACCCTCCATGCCTGAAAGCAATGGTGGAATATAGTGAAAACACTCACTGAAACGAATGCTTCACCAAGAATACTCTATTCGACTAAACTCTCCCTCAAACTTGAAGGAACGGTACACTATTTTCTAGATAAACAGCAGCTCAGGAACTTCATAGACTCAAAACCAAACCTAAAACAAGGGCTAAAGGAGCTACTATAAGATAAGACAAACCCTACAACTAAAACAGACCATTACAGAAAGATGACACAAAACCCCATAACAATAATATCTCTCAATGTCTATGGTCTAAATTCACCAATTAAGAGACACAGAGTAGCAAAATGGATTCAGTTACAGAACCAACATTCTGCTGCCTACAAGAAACTCATCTGAACAGTCAGAGCAAACACAGACTCAAAGTTAAAGGATGAAAAACAATCCTGCAAGGAAACAGCTCCGTCAAAAAAGCTTGGGTGGCCATGCTAGTATCCAACAATATCAATTTCAGATTAAAAAAGATTAGAAGAATCAGCGAAGGCCATTTTCTATTCATCAAGGGATACGTACAGCAGGAAGAAATCACACTCTTAAATGTATATGCACCTAATGAGGGAACGGCTAAGTATTTAAAGCAACTGCTAACGAATTTTAAGGAGGACATTGCTAACAAAACAATAGTAGTAGGGGACTTCAACATCATCTTATCACCTCTGGATAGATCAACAAGAACGAAACTCAACAAGGAACATTGGCTTTGAAAGAAGAAATAGAAGAGAGAGGGCTTATAGACCTATACAGGGCTTTACACCACAAAAAGAAAGAGTACACATTCTTCTCCAGTGCACACAGAACATTCTCCAAAATAGACCATGTGCTAGGACACAAAACATACCTCAACAGAATCAGGAAGATAGAAATAGTATCAACAATCTTTTCAGACCACGATTCACTGAGTATAGAAGTGAATCACACACAGACACGGAGAACCAAATCAGACACCTGGAAATTAAACAACTCAATGTTAAACAACGAGTGGATCAGGAAGGAAGTCAAGGACGAAATCCAAAGATACCTGGAAACAAATGAGAATGAAAACACGAGCTACCAGAACCTATGCGATGCAGCGAAAGTTGTATTAAGGGGAAAATTTATAGCTCTGCAAGCATTTCTCAGGAAGGAAGAGAAGGCCCACATAAACAACTTGATGTCACAGCTCAAGATCTTAGAAAATAATCAACAAAAGGAGTCCAAATCATGCAGAAGGAAAGAGATCATAAAACTTAGAGCAGAAATCAAGGACATGGAAACCAAAAAAAAAAAATCCGAAAGATCAATGAAACCAAGAGCTAGTTCTTGGAGAAAATAAATAAGATAGATAAACCACTTGCAATACTCACAAAAAAATATAGAGAACCCTAATAAACCAAATCAGAAATGAGAAGGGGGATATCACAACAGAAACCAAAGAAATTCAAAACATCATCAGAAACTAAAAGAAATGGATAAATTCTTGGATTCATATAATCTCCCAAGGCTGAATCAGGAAGATGTTGAGTATCTCAGTAGACCTATTAACATCAAGGAAATTGAAACTGTAATCAAAAATCTTCCCAAAAACAAAAGCCCAGGTCCAAATAAATTCACTAGCGAAATTATCCAAACATTTAAAGAGGATCTTTTGCCAAGTTCTTCTCAAACTTTTCCAGGAAATTGAAGAAACAGAAAACTCTCCCAAACAGTTTCTATGAATCCCATATTTTTCTAATACCAAAAGAAAACGAAGACAACACAAAAAAAAGAAAAGTACAGGCCGATATCACTGATGAATACAGATGCGAAGATCCTCAACAAAATATTAGCAAATAGAATTCAACAACTCATCAAAAAGATCATACACCATGACCAAGGGGGATTCATCCCAGTGATGCAAGGATGGTTTAACATTCTGAAATCAATCAACATAATCCATCATATCAACAAAAGAAAAGATAAAAAGCATATGATCATATCAATAGATGCAGAGAAAGCATCCAGCACCCATTTATGATGAAAACCCTTGCCAAAATGGGTATAGAGGGGACTTCCTCAATATAGTTCAGGTCACCTACCACAAGCCTACAGAAAGCATCATCCTCACTGGGGAAAAACTGAGAGCTTTGCCCCTAAGATCCGGGACGAGACAAGGATGCCCACTCTCTCCATTGCTGTTCAATGTAGTACTGGAAGTACTTGCAATAGTGATTAGGCAAGAGAAGGATATTAAGGGCATCCAGGTAGGAAAGGAAGAAATCAAAATCATACTGTTTGCAGATGATATGATGCTATACTTAGAGAACTCTAAAACCTCTACCAAGAAACTCCTAGAAACAATAGACTTGTATAGTAAAGTTGCAGGCTATAAAATCAATACCCAAAAGTCCATGGCTTTCCTATATGCAAATAGTGAAAGAGAAGAAAGTGATATGAAAAAAACAATCCTGTTCATAATTGTGCCCCAGAAAATCAAGTACCTAGGAATCAGCTTGACTAAGGAAGTAAAGGACCTGTACAAAGAAACTACAAAACGCTACTTCAGTAAATAAAAGAGGACACGAGGAAATGGAAAGATATCTCTTGCTCATGGATTGGGAGAATTAAAATTGTCAAAATGACAATACTTCCCAAAGCATTGTACAAATTCGATGCAATCCCTATAATGATATCCATGAAATTCTTCAAATAAATGGAGCAAACACTCCTGAAATTCATTTGGAACAATAAGCCCCCGCGAATAGCTAAAGCAATTCTTGGGAAAAAGAAAATGGGGGGGGGGGGGGCAGGAGAGATAGCACAGCGGGTAGGGCGTTTGCCTTGTATGCGGCTGACCCGGGTTCGATTCCCAGCATCCCATATGGTCCCCTGAGCACCGCCAGGAGTAATTCCTGAGTGCAGAGCCAGGAGTAACCCCTGTGCACCACCAGGTGTGACCCAAAAAGAAAAAAAAAAGAAAATGGGAGGAATCAATCTCCCTAACTTCAAACTCTACTATAAAGCACTAATAATTGAAACAGCATGGTACTGGAAAAAAGGCAGAGCTGCAGAACAATGGAACAGGGTCGAATATACTGACGTCTCCCCCCAATCATATATCATCTAATCTTTGATACAGTGGCAAGAAATGTGAAGTGGAGCAGGGATAGCCACTTTAACAAATTGTTCTAGCAAAAGTGGACAGATACAGGCAAAAAGGTGGGCTCAGATCTCTCCCTAACACCATGTCAAAAGTAAGATCAAAATGGATTAAAGATCTCAACATCAGACCAGAATCCATAAGGTACATTGAAGAAAAAGTTGGCAAAACCCTTTGACATTGAAGCTAATGGTATCTTCAAAGATGTCACGCCACTGGCCAAGCAAGTGAAAACAGAGATAGACAAATGGGACTATCTTAAACTAAGAAGCTTCTGCACCTCCAAAGAAACAGTGACCAAAATACAAAGATAGTCTACAGAATGGGAAAGGATATTCACCGAATACACATCTGAGAAGGGGTTGATATCAAGGATATACAAAGTATTGATTGAACTCCACAAGAAGAAAACATCCATCCCCATCAAAAAATGAGGGGATGAAATGAACAGAAACTTTCACAAAGAAGAAATCCGAATGGCTAAAAGGCACATGAGAAAATGCTCCACATCATTAATCATCAGGGAGATGCAGATCAAAGCAACAATGAGATATCATTTGATACCACAGAGACTGACCCACATTCAAAAGACCAAAAGAAACTGGTGGTGGCATGGATGTGGCGAGAAAGGGACCCTCCTTCACTGCTTGTGGAAATGCCGACTGGTTCAGCCCTTTTGGAAAACAGTATGGACGATTCTCAAAAAATTAGAAATTGAGTTCCCATTTGACCCAGAAATACCACTCCTGGGAATATAACCCAGAGGGTCAAAAAAGTATAGTTGAAGTGACATCTGCACTTGTGTGTTCATTGCAGCACTGTTTACAATAGCTAGAATTTGGAAAAAACCTGAGTGCCCGAGAACAGATGACTGGTTAAAGAAACTTTGATACATCTACACAATGGAGTACTATGCAGTTTTTAGAAAATATGAAGTCATGAAATTCATATGCAAGTGGTACTACATGGAAAGTACAATGCTAAGCGAAATGAGTCAGAAGGAGAGGGACAGACATAGAAAGATTGCATTCATCTGGGGAACATAAAGTAACAAAATAAGATACTAACACCCAAGAATAGCTGAGATAAGTACCAGGAGGATTACTCCATGTCTTTGAGGCCAGCCGCACACGCTAGGGGAAAAGGCAGCTCAGATAGAGAAGGGAGCACCAAATAAAGGGTGTTGGGAGGTTCCTCTGAGGATGGGAGGTGCATGATGAGAGTAGACATTGATTGCCACTCAATGTCTCTTTTGCAAACCACAGCACTCAAAAGGAGAGAGATAACAAAAGGGAGTGCCCTGCCACAGAGGTAGGGTGGGATGGAGGGGATGGGGGGTGGGAGGGATACTGGGATCTGTGGTGGTGGAGAATAGGCACTGGTGGAGGCAAGGATATTTGATCATTGTATAACTGAAACCCAAGCACAAAAATTTATAAGTCTACAACTGCACCTCATGGTGTTTCACTAATAAAAATTTAAGGAAAAAAAAAAAGATGACATGTAACTGACCAACCAAGAGGAAACAGAGATAAACAAATGGGACTATATTAAACTTTGAAGCTTCTGCACCACAAAAGATACAGTGACCAAAACACAAAGGCAGTCTAGAGAATGGGAAACGATATTCACCCAATACCCATCTGATAAGGGATTGATATCAAGGATACACAAGGCACTGATTGAACTTCACAAGAAAAAAACATCTAACCCCATCAAAAAATGGGGCGATAAAATGAACAGAAACTTTGTCAAAGAATAAATTCGAATGGCTAAAAGGCACATGGGGAAATGCTCTACATCACTAATCATCAGGGAGATGCATATCAAAACAACAATGAGATATCATCTCACACCATAGAGACTGGCCCACATCCAAAAGAACAAAACAACCGGTGTTGGCGCAGATGTGGCGAGAAAGGGACTCTCCTTCACTGCTGGTGGGAATGCCAATTGGTTCAGCCTTTTTGGAAAACAGTATTGACGATTCTCAAAACATTAAAAATTGAGCTCCCATTTGACATAGCAATACCACTCCTGGGAATATATCCCGCGGAGGCAAAAAAGCACAATCAAAATGACATCTGCACTTCTACGTTCATTGCTGCATTGTTCACAATAGCCAAAATCTGGAAAAAACCCGAGTGCCCGAGAACCGATGACTGGTTAAAGAAACTTTGGCACATCTACACGATGGAATACTATGCAGCTGTTAGGAAAAATGAAATCATGAAAATTGCAGACAAGTGGTTCTACATGGAAAGTATCATGCTAAGTGAAATGAGTCAGAAAGAGAGGGACAGATGTAGAATTTCTGCACTCATCTGGGTAATATAAAGTAACAGAATGGGAGACGAACACCCAAGAATAGTTGAGATAAGTACCAGGAAGTCTGCTCCATGGCTTGGAAGCTGGCAGCACATGCTGGGGGAAACGGCAGCTCAGATAGAGAAGGGAACACCAAGTAAAGGATGTTTGGAGGATTCGCTTGGGATGCGAGATGCGTGCTAAAAGACTATAGACCAAACACGATGGCCACTCAATATCTCTATTGCAAATCACAACATCCTAAAGAAAAGAGGGAGCAAAAGGGAATGTCCTGCGGGGTGGGGTGGTTGTTGTGGTGGGCGGGGTGGGGGGATGTTGTGAGGGTGGGTGGGAGGGTTCATTGGTGGTGGAACAATAGGCACTGGTGAAGGGATGGGTGTTCAATCATTGTACCCAAGCACGGAAGTTTGTAAGCCTACCACTGTACCTCATGGTGTTTCACTAATAAAATAAATAAATAAATAAATAGAAAAAGAAAAACACAGGATAATAAGACAATATATCTCCCTTCATCCCAGAGTTTTCATTATCACTTGGTAGAAAGGAAATACAACTTATTCAACATTAATCCACCTTCTTTACTGCCCACAAATCAAAGCCTTGCTCAGAATGTTTATTACTGCTCCTCCCAAAGACCTTCTCTCTATTTTCCTCAATTCAGACTCATTTCTCTTCAAGTCACATAGCATGTTGCTTTCATCAGCAATTTTTTTTATCAGCAAGTCATGCTGCTCCTCAGACAGTTATTTAAACAAAAGATGAAGTTTGAGCTGGATACTATAAGCATGTCTAGGAAAGGAAATCTATTGTCAAAGTGTCTGTCTTCCCTTGTAGAAAGTCTTAGGAAGAGCATATATGCAAAGACCAGTAACAGAGATGGGAGTGGCAACTGACCTAACTCCCAAGAGGCAAGCCCTAAGACCTTCCACATTTTGAAGTGACTCTCTGAGTACTTAAAGGCCAAGAGCTGTAGGTGAAACTGGGACTAATCTGGACAGGAAAGTTTAAGAGACATTTGAGAGTGACATAAGCCTTTCACCTGCCAGCACTTGGATGATGCTTTAAGCCTGTATGCTAATCATGTCTTTCTTATATTATACATGGCAGGACTCCAAGCCTTTAAAAGAACATTCTCCAATGGAGCTTACCTGTCCCTTAATTGTTCACTTTAGCATGGTGTATTTTCCCCTCCTCTATAGACAGTAAAATCCCCATGAGTCAGCACACTGTGTATCTGGACTCAGTCACCAACTTCTGTGGGCTGAAAAGCAAAGTCAGGTGCTGACCAGTCCTTAGACTCCTGTAGACTCTTGGCATACTGTACCATCTCCTTAATAGAACACTTTGTGACTGCACCTGTCCTCAGACAAGTGTTGAGCCTAGATCCTTCTCATCAACCAGTTCAGTTTAGGAGTTTAAGGGTTCAAGAGTTGGCTCTAAGTCATCTGTCTATATGTACACTCCATATACCAGGTAATGCTTTCAATATATTTTGGACAGGAAGCGTCCCAAGTATGCTCAAGAGACCTAGATTCCCCTCCTGGTGACTGTCAGCTACTGAACTGGAAGTTTGAAACAAGGATCCAAGGATATGGCACAGCTCAGACGGTGCAGTGCCAGGGATTACCTGAGTCACCCCAGAAGTGCTCGGAGCTTCCAGGGCGGCATCTGGTGATGCTCAAGAAACTTATAGTGTCTAGGATCAAATCAGAATCATCTTGCATACGAGACTGTGTCTTAACCTATCTCTCCATCCCTGTTCCAAACTTTTTAATTCATAAATCAATCCAATATCCAAAATCTTCTACTTGGACATACCAGGTATGTTCTGCTAATTGACATTTCATTTGGGGAGATAACAGGGCTGCAAGAGGAATCAAAGATTATCTGGCAGTGCTTGGGAATCTGGTACTAGGATAGAAACAGGGGCCCTGTGCAAGCCAGGCATAAATCCAATCCTTTGGTTTATCTCCTTGACCCCTTTTCTAGTTCAATCCTCATGTAATTTCCATTTTACAAGTGAAGAAACTAAAGCATAGAGACATTACTGAGTTTCCATGGACTCATAGTTACTGAGTAGAAAATCAAGATATACAAATTCCAGAATGCAGCCCACAAAGAAGTGGAAGCTTTCAATTCAATGTAAGAACCCACTAAAAATCTGTAATGAACTGATCCAGATCCCCAATCCTACTTCTCCTATATGCATTACTCCTCCTCACTACCATCATCACCAAATTGATAACCAAATGAACTTAGACATATATCTTTGCCTATACACTCTGATTTACTGTGGAAATTGGAAAGAAAATCAGAGGTAAGTCCAACATAAAATGTCAGCATATATTACATCTTCTTAATAGAAGAAAACAAATATACATACATATGTGTATATAGAACAATTGTAAATCATTTTTATTTATCTAAGTTTTGAAAATTTTGTTCACTTTTGTATTATAATAAACAATATGAATTAAATTTGTTTGTGCCTGCTAAAGTGGCAAGCTGGGCGGTGGGCGGGAAACTGGAAATATTGGTGGAAGGAAGGCCATACTGGTGGTGGGATTGGTATTGGAACATTTAATACTGAAACAATTGTAAATGAGAAACTTGGTAAATCATAGCGTTTTATAAAAATGGTAAATCATAGTGTTTTATATAAATAAACCCCCTGAATAGCCAAAGTGATCTTAGAAAAATACAGGGGAATCTCTTCCCCCCAATTTTAAATTATATTATAAAATTTTAGTAATCAAGACAATGTGATATTTAAATAACATCAGATGATCATACCGATGGAATAGAATTGAGGGAACAGACAAATCACCAAGCACTGGGACAATTAACTTTTTACAAAGGAACAAAGTATGAAATGAAGCAAACAAAGCCTATTTTTCTTTTTGGAAAACTTGCTAGTAACTGTGAAAAAAGGACTCAAATCCCTTTTTCATGCCATGCACAAAAGTAAATTCAAAATGAATAAAAGACCTCTATATCAGATCTAAATCAATAAAATATACTGAGTAAAGCATACGGATAACACTTCACAACATTGAAACTAGGGGCATATTCAATGATTGAATCCCACTGACTAAACAGATATGGAATGATAAATGAAACTACCTCAAATTAAGAAGCTTCTGCACTGCAAAAGAAACTATTCATATATAAAATACTTGTAAAATTGAACAAAACAAATAATAAATGAGAGGAAGATAATCCTTTTTTGAATCCCCACTACCGTATATGGTTCCCCAACACTCTTAGAGATCTCTACTGAACACAGATACAGGAATAGCCCCAGAACACTTCTAGTCATGGCTCCCAAACAACAAAGGAATAAATAGAAGAGATGAACAGAAAGTTTCTCAGAGAAGACATGCAGATGAACAACAGGTACATGAAGAATGCTCTCTATCACTTATCATCAGGGAAGTGAAAATTAAAACAGTGAAAGTTAACCTCACACCACTGAGACTGATACACATAAAAAAGATAGAAAACCACCAATGTTTTGGGAGGATGGTACCCTCATCCACTGCTGGTAGGAATGTCAACTGGCTCAACCATTTGGGGAAAATAATATGGACACTTCTCAAAAAACTAGTAGCTTTCAGATGACCCAACAATTTCACTTCTTAGTATTTACCCCATAGATCCAAAAGCTCTATTCAGAAAAGACATCCGCACTCCTATATTCATTACAGCACTATTCATAGTAGTCAAAATCTGGAAACAACCCAAGTGTCCAAGAACAGATGACTGGATAAACTATGATATATGTAGACAATGTACTACTACTTGACTATAATAAAAGACAAAATAATGCATTTTGTGGCTGCATAAATCTGGATAAATCTGGAGAAAATTGTGCTGAGGGAAGTCAGTCAGAAGAGGAGTGACAGATACAAAATGATCTCTATCACATGTAGGATATAAAAACACATAGGAAAGAAATAAATGCCCAAATGACAGAGCCTGTGAACTGAGTTCGTGAGGTGGGGTAGAATGTGGGCAGAAACAGATAGTAAAAATGGTGATGGATGACGGGCACTGGTGGAGGGATGGGCACTTGATCATTGTATAACTGAAACCCAAGCACAAAATTTGTAAGCCTATAACTGTACCTCATGGTGTTTCACTAATAAAAAAAAAATGGTGATGGAGGGCTGGAGCCATAGCTCAGCGGGTAGGGCGTTTGCCTTGCACGCAGCCAACGTGGCCAACACACGTTTGATTCCCAGCATCCCATATGATCCCCCGAGCACCGCCAAGAGTGATTCCTGAGTGCATGAGCCAGGAGTAACCCCTGAGCATCTCCGGGTGTGACCCAAAAAGCCAAAAAAAAATGGTGATAGAGTGAAGGGGATACTTTGGTGGAAGATATGCTGTTGGAACATTGTACCCAAGAAATACTACCAGTAATAGTACTATAAAGCACGGTCCTTAAAAACAAAGGAAAATTTCCATACCATTTTTGGAGTTATCTTTCAAAAGCATAACAATACCTTGCAATATTTTTTGATCCCCACTGCCTACACATCTATTAATAGAGTTTCTAGATTCCTTCATTTCATTTACCTCTCTTGTTTCAGCCTATCTCAACTCCAGACACTCATCAGCAGCGGGCCTCCACTATTTGACAATCCCCAGAACAAAACTACAGGAAAAAATTTAAATGTCTCAGGGCTGGGCAGGGCAGTGTTGGGTGGATGCATGAAGGAAAATATTTCTCTATAGGAGCGCAATAGGCTTTTGAGTATTTTTGCATATTTCCCTCTTACCCAAGTCAGAGCTATCAGTGTGAGATTACAGAATTTATCATTTTCAGCTGTATCAGGAAGCAACTTTATACCTTCCACAGGTATGCTTTGTTTTTTGTTTGTTTGTTTGTTTGTTTGTTTTGCATTCAAGGCTTACTTTTGACTCTGTGCTCAGCACTCACTCCTGGCTGGGCTCCAGGGACCATATGTGGTGCTGATCAGAGACAATTTTAGCTGTATGCAAGGCAAACATCTTCCCCTCCGTACTATCTTTCAGGCCCCAGTTATTATCCTCTTCTTTACTACTTTGAAATACTCTACTCTTTCTCTCAAGGCAAATGTCACCTCCATGAGGTCGAGTCTAATATCACAGACTCAAATAGAGCAACTGCTTTTAGCTATTTGCAGGCTATGAAGGCTGACAAGATATTTGGCATTTTTCCTTCTTTGTGCATTATTAAATTATTTGTTAGAACTATAATTGCTGGGGGTGAGTAAAGCATAATACATTGTGGTGCATTAAAATATAAAAATAAAAATAAGGCCCTCCCGTTGATCATCGATTTGCTCGAGCGGACCCAGTAACATCTCCATTGGAGACTTTGTTGTTACTGTGTTTGGCATATCGAATACGTCACGGGGAGCTTGCCAGGCTCTGCCGTGTGGGCGAGATACTCTCAGTAGCTTGCCGGGCTCTCCGAGAGGGACGGAGGAATCGAACTCGGGTCAGCCATGTTGGCTGCGTGCAAGGCAAACGCCCTACCACTGTGCTATCGCTCCAGCCCTGAAAAGGATTACTTTTTCTTAAATTATTTTTAGAGATGTCTCTGATTTTAAAACATTGTGAGGAAAGTACAGAGATTTTCTATGTACTCCCCATTACACACACACACACACACACACACACACACACATACACACACATCCTCCCAATTATCCTCATGTGCCCCAAGAAAGTGTTATTTTTTTCTGCCAATAATAAACCAATATAATCACTTTATAGTAACCCAAAATCCATATCTTATCTTACAGATCTCTAGAGTTTATGTGTTTGAGCAAATATATGATACTATTTTTTTCCCCACGGAGACCATTGTCACTGATGTGTCTTAGCCCCATTTTTTATTATGTATTTATTTATTCATTCATTTATTTATTTTTTGCTTTTTGGGTCACACCCGGTGATGCTCAGGGGTTACTCCTGGCTCATTCAGTCAGGAATTGCTCCTGGCGGTGCTCAGGGGACCATATGGGGTGCTGGGAATCGAACCTGTCTTGGTCGTGTTGGCTGCGTGCAAGGCAAATGCCCTGCCCGCTGTGCTATTGCTCCAGCCCCTTTAGCCCCATTTTTGATGGGGTTATTAAATTCTTTGTTCCTGAGCTCTGGGAGTGTCTTTATGTATCTTGAATACTAAACCTTTATCTGATGTATGCTCTGCCAATATTTTCTGCCAAACTGTAGAATAGCTTTTCATTTCAGTCTAAGTTTTTGTATGAATTTATTAATATTATTGATACTGTCTTTTCTTCATTGTTGTTTAAAATTGATTATAGTTTGAGTAACATCTTCATAAGGGTATTGACATATATGGTTTTAGTGTACCAGTTACCTCACCTCACCACCACCGAAGTGCCCAAGATCCCTCTGCCATAAGCCCCTTTTATCTCCCTAAACTTTCTTTTACAATGGAAAAATTTTAATCCGATGTAGTCCTATTTATTTTGGTTTTTTTTCTTTGACAATGCAGCCCAAACATTGAAGACAACTCTAAGGCCCATATCCTGCAGAGATTTGCTTGGGGGATCATATGGGATGCCAGGGATTAAACCTGGGTGACCGCATATGAGGCAAATCCCTGAGGGTTTATCTTTGGGTTTATCTCAATTCTATTTCATTGGCCTGAGAGTGTGTCTGTATTCCAGTACCACCCCGTTTTTATTACTATAGTTTTGTAGTGTAATGTAAAGTCAGATAATGAAATACTTTCTTCCTTTTCCCCAGAATTTTAGGCTATTCTGGGCATTTTATAATTGCATATAAAAATTTTTTTAAATTTTTATTAGTGAGACACCATGAGGTAAAGTTGTAGACTTACAGATTTTTGTGCTTGGGTTTCAATTATACAATGATCAAATATCCATCCCTCCACCAGTGCCCATTTCCCACCACCACGGAAGCCAGTGTCCCTCCCACTCCTCATCCCCCCCATCCCACCCTGCCTCTGTGGCAGGGCATTCCCTTTTGTTCTCTCTCTCTCCCTTTGGGTGTTGTGGTTTGCAAAAGAGGCAATGAGTGGCAATCATGTTCGGTCTATAGTTACTTTCAGCATGCTTCTCCCATCGTGGGTGGATCCTCCCAACACCCTTTATTTGGTGCTTCCTTCTCTATCTGAGCTCCCTTTTCCCCCTAGCATGTGTGGCTGGCCTCCAAGCCATGGAGCAAAATTCCAGGTACTAATCTTGGCCATTCTTGGATGTTAGTCTCCTATTTTGTTACTTTATGTTCCCCAGATGAATGCAATCTTTCTATATCTATCCCTCTCTTTCTGACTCATTTCACTTAACATGATACTTTCCCTGTAGTACCACTTGTATGTAAATTTCATGACTTCATCTTTTCTAACAGCTACATAGTACTCCATTGTGTAAATGTACCAAAGTTTCTTTAACCAGTCATCTGTTCTCGGGCACTCAGGTTTTTTCCAGATTCTGGCTATTGTAAAGAGTGCTGCAATAAACAGACATTTGCAGATGTCACTTTGGCTATACTTTTTTGCCTCTCTGGGATATATTCCCAGGAGTGGTATTAAGCATACATTCTTACCTATTTTATTTAAGTTTTAAAAGCATCACAATGAATACAGATCCTTATTTACCATTTCTTTCTTTTTCATGGTTACAGAAACTCCTGAAGCAGCCTGTAACTTTTTTGTCCTCTGATATCCTGTACGTATATTATACAGAAAGTTTTCAGGAAATAATTACCAATCAATTGTTTTTTATTAAAATTCCTTTAAGATGGATTAATGCAGATGTTGACTTTTTTCTACAAAACAAATATGAAACTTCTGTATTGCATTTCTTAGTCCTGATTTCCATCTGCTGATTCCCATATTCAACCCATATGTAAAGTTCAAGATGAACCTGCCATCAATATGTTCAACTATAAACCCACATTTCCATCTTATTCTAATGATTTCTCATGATTTCTGAACACTTCCATAGTCTAGGAGAATTAGTATTCCAGTTTCTAGCACTCTGTAATACAGTAATAAGATTTTAAATTCTGTTTTAGTCCCTAGGATCCTTAAGAAATTTTCTTTTATTCTGCAAGAGTGTAATTTTTTCCTTCTAGGGCTGAAGAGATAATATAGAAAGTAAAGCACTTGCCTTGCCCATGACTGACCCACATTCAATCCCTGGCACCGGGCATGGTCTCCTGAACTCTGCAGCAAGTGATCCGTGAGCACAGAGCCAGGAGTAAGCCTGAGCACAGCCAGGTGTGGCCCAAACTCCCCAAAATTTTATAATAGAAATTATATTAAAACTCATAAATACCTTCCCTGTTCACTTTGCAAAAGGGTGCAAAATATCAATTAAACACCAAATTTGGAAATACTTATAAAATGTTCAAGAGGCGTGTAAATATAAGTTTTGTCATTACCTTCCTTACAAATGAATGACTCAGGCTTGGTATGGAAAATAATTCCATTTACATGAAAAAATAGACATAGGACACATTACTACCTGAAATACAGAGTAATAGGTCATCTTAATCTGATGTATACCAGAGAAAATGTTTTATTAAACAAATTATTCTGTTGGAAAATAAAAATATAATTCCTCTTTTTAACAGCATCCAAATTTTTCAATAAATAAATAACAAACTAAACGTGATTTTTTTTCCCCTCTGCTTCTTTTTTTTTTTATTAGTGAAACACCATGAGGTACAGTTGCAGACTTACAAACTTTCGTGCTTGGGTTTCAGTTAACAGTGATCAAGTACCCATCCCTCCACCAGTGCCCATTCTTCACCACCAATGATCCCAGTAGTCCTCCCATCCCCCCCCCATTCAACCCCTCCAACCCCGCCTCTGTGGCAGGGCATTCCCTTTTGCTCCCTCTTTCCTTTAGGGTGTTATACTTTGCAATAGAGGTATTAGGTAGCCATCGTTTTCAGTCTATATTCTACTTTCAGCATCTTGCATCCCAAGCGAATCCTCCAAACATCCTTTACTTGGTGTTCCCTTGGTGTTCTATCTGAGCTGCCGTTTCCCCCAGCATGACTTCCAAGCCATCGAGCAGACCTCCTGGTACTTATCTCAACTATTCTTGGGTGTCATCTCCCATTCTGTTACTTTATATTTCCCAGATGAGTGAAGTCTTTCTATGTCTGTCCCTCTCTTTTCGGCTCATTTCATTAAGCATGGTACTTTCCATGTAGAACCACTTGTATGTAACTTTCATGACTTCATGTTTTCTAACAGATACATAGTATTCCATTGTGTAGATGTACCAAAGTTTCTTTAACCAGTCATTGGTTCTCAGGCACTCAGTTTTTTTCAAATTGTGGCTATTGTGAACAATGCAGCAATGAACATAGAAGTACAGATGTCATTTTGACTATACTTTTTTGCCTCTCCAGGATATATTCCCAGGAGTGGTATTTCTGGGTCAAATGGGAGCTCAGTTTCTAATTTTTTGAGAATCGTCCATTCTAAACACGATTATTTTGATATGATCTCCTACCCACCTTTCCCAGTTGAAAGCCAAAGATCATTAATATTTTTGTTTTCAATTGGGAAATTTATAATAATATCAAACATTCATTAAAAATGTATCTTGTGTGAGTCACCAATCTATTTCACAGATGTTATAAATTAGTTAAAAGTTTTATGAAAATATATTTAGATGGAGGAGAAGCAAAGAAATAGTACAGTGAGTAAGGTACCTTGCAGGCAGTTAACATGGTTTGATCCTGGGCACTCCATATGATCTCTTGAGCCACCAGGAGTAATCCCTGAACACATATTCGGGAGTAAAGCCCAAGCAAATCAGTGAGTGGTTCAGAAAAAAAAAATATGCAAATGGCCCCCACTTCTGATGGTTTGACTTAATAATTTTGGGATTTTTTTCAGTTAGGAGATTTTTTTTAAATTTTGGGCCATATCTGGCTATGTGCAAGGGTTACTTCTGGCTCTGCACTCAGGAATTACTTCTGGTGATGATTGAGAGATACCATCTGGGATGCTGGAGATTGAACCTACCCATTGACCCATTGTACTATTATTCTGACCCCACAACTTAATGATTTTCTAATTTTAAGTTGCTTAATATGATACACATTTAGTAAGAAAAATTCACAGAAGCCAAATTTTAAAATTTTATTTTCTCTGGGCTAATGATATACTGTCTTATATAATATTCAATAGTGATGGTGAGCAGTGAAATCAAGGTACAGTTCCATCAGTTACCCTGATCATAAGGATAAACAACCTTCTATCAGCTAATCTCCAATCTCATCCAAAGAGATATTGAAGATCCTATCACTAAGGTAATCTCATCACCCAGAAAACATTCTTCAAACATTCTGTACTCCTAATGAACTTTCAGTGGTGTATGTAAACAGTGAGAACCTATACAATAGTTTTGGTTTTTACTTTTCAAATGGAATTTAATATACTACATGACATAGTCCACGGTCCACGGTCCTTCCGCTGTTCATCGATTTGCTCAAGTGGGCCCAGTAACATCTCCATCGTGAGACTTGTTGTTACTGTGTTTGGCATATCAAATACATCACGGGTAGCTTGCCAGGCTTTGCCGTGCAGGTGAGATACTCCCAGTAGCTTGCCGGGCTCTCCAAGAGGGGCAGAGGAATCGAACTCCGGTTGGCCATGTTGGTTGCGTGCAAGGCAAACGCCCTACCGCTGTGCTATCGCTCCAGCCCACATGACATAGTAAACATTTATAAAATGGATTTTGTCTTAAATGATTTTCCCAATTGTAGGTTAATATAGATTCTGGAGCGATAGCACAGCGGGTAGGGCGTTCGCCTTACAAGCGGCCAACATGGCCGACCCGAGTTCGATTCCTCCGCCCCTCTCGGAGAGCCCGGCAAGCTACCGAGAGTATTCGATATGCCAGACACAGTAACAACAAAGTCTCCAATGGAGACGTTACTGGGCCCGCTCGAGCAAATCGACGATCAACGGGAGGGCCTTTACCTTTACCTTTACAATATTTAATGTAGGCTAGGCTAAATGACACTATTCGATAGGTTTAGAGCATAAATGCATTTTAAATTGAAATATTTCAAGTTCTAATGATTCATATTTTAAAATAAAATTTGTGCTTATTTTCTAACATTTTTATAGGTGAAGAACTTGAAGCACAGAATGAGTACATTGCTTAGACACACAAGAGTAGCAAAATTTTGAGTTTCTAAATTCTGAAAGATTTAATAAACTCCTTAACATAGCATGCTCCATTGAAATCCATACTAAACTATTTTCATTCAACAATGGCGAAACCTTTAGGAATAGCTACAAATTGTGCAATCATCTGAGAACAGTGTGAGGAGTTAACTCCCTGCAAAACAACTCCTTGGGATGTTGGCTCTCACAAGCACCTACTTCTAACAACTCATAAGACCAAAGAACCTTCCTGTGCAACCTCTAAGCAATTTCTCAAATGCATATATTTACCAATGTTCTTGATAAGAAAACTGATCCCAAATATTACAACTATGAAGGCTGAAATTCAAACCCAGGTACTTATGGAACTGACATCTTTTTCCTTCATGAATTTCCCTCATTTTAGAAGCCTTTGAGCTTCCCTAAGTCACCCATATCACTCCACCCTAGCAGAGAAGTCGCTCCAAGTTCTCATTTCCTGAGATAGCATATAGCTCATTCCTATTTTCCTAAGCACCCAATTCCCTTCAGGGAAGTCAAATTACACCCAGTATGAAAGTTTAAAAGGCTTAGCCCGGCAAGCTACCGAGAGTATTCGATATGCCAGACACAGTAACAACAAAGTCTCCAATGGAGACGTTACTGGGCCCGCTCGAGCAAATCGACGATCAACGGGAGGGCCTTTGTAAAATATGTTTGAAGTGGACTCACAAATAAACCTCAGAAAGGAAAAGAGAACAAGCCTTGGAGATACCACCAGACCCCACACTAGGCAGTCTCACCTGGGGTAACCCAAAAGGGAGGCAGGTGAGTCCCACCACCCATCCCCAAAGACCTCCAGAACTCAATCACCGCCATGCTCTCTGCCAATCTCCATGGGCTTGTCTCAAGTCCCCCATGCATGAGAATGAATCTACTGAGAAACCCTGGTATGGTGGACTTGTGACCAAAATCTCCAGGCTCACATAGAGTCCAGAATGAATGATCTCCCCGCCATCTCCCTGTGCTTCCAGTAGCATAGAGTTCACTCCCACAAACTGTCTCTGGCACCATTTAAGTTCATTAATGGCCATAACCCAGAAACTCATAAATAAACCTGGGAAGAGGAAGAGAGCACATGCCACAGTAATGTCACTGGATTCCAAAGTCACCATCGAGTTAAAAAATTAATTCTAGCTGTATCACCCTATCTAAAATCTTAGAATTCCTGAAGCACTTGGCCACGAATGCTCTCATAGTCTATTCAAGGGCTTAATAGCTCCAGGGTGGTACAACAATTTTCACACACTTTAAGGAAACTTTTTTTGGATCATCTTTAGTGAATTATTCATAACAAGTTATTATTCATAACAATTCATTTACAAAATAAATTATTGTATTCTGTTTGGGGTCAGGCTTTGGGGATTGGGGTGAAATAATTCAAAATGTAGTGGAAGGTGTAATGGGATTGGTGTTAGAGTATTTAATGTAATCAATTATTGTAAGAAACTTTAGAAAAATTAAATTAAAAAATAAAATAGGTTTGGAGTGGGCTGGAGCGATAGCACAGCATTTGCCTTGCACGTGGCCAAGATGGCCGACCTGGGTTCTATTCCTCCACCCCTCTCAGAGAGCCCAGGAAGCTACTGGGAGTATCTCCCCCGCACAGCAAAGCCTGGCAAGCTCCCCATGACGTATTCAATATGCCAAAAACTGTAACAACAAGTCTCACAATTTGTTGTGAGATGTTACTGGGCCTGCTCGAGCAAATCGATGAACAATGGGAGGACAGTGCTACAGTACGGCATGTTTGGAGTATTTTTCACATTTCCAAATCATTTCTATTATATTGAATGATTTTCTTTTCTTTTACAATGAATAGATGAAAGTTGTTCAAATGCAATGATACAGATTCTCATGAGATATGCTTGTTAAAGATTTACAAAGTTATAATAGTGGGGCTGGAGCGATAGCACAGCGGTAGGGTGTTTGCCTTGCACGCAGCCAACATGGCCGACCCGAGTTCGATTCCTCTGCCCCTCTCGGAGAGCCCAGCAGGCTACCGAGAGTATCTCACCCGCACGGCAGAGCTGGCAAGCTCCCCGTGATGTATTCGATATGCCAAGCACACTAACAACAAAGTCTCCAATGGAGACATCACTGGGCCCGCTCGAGCAAATTGATGATCAACGGGAGGGCCTTTTTTTATAATAGTTGAGTTTTAGACATATATTTCAACAGCAATCCCACCACCAGTGTCAACTTCCCTCGACCATTATTCCCTCCCCACCCCAAACCCCAACTCATCCCTGCCTATCAACTCTACAGGAACATTACAAAGTTTCAGTGGTTTCAGCTTAAATCTCATGTTTCCAGTGTTGTTGAGTCTATGTTTTGGATATATAGCTATACCACTCACTCCTATCACTGGTATAAGTGATGCCTGTTTATCCATTGCTTCTCATTCTCTTCTTCCCCTTTTGATTTCTTTCCTTTTCTGTTCTCTATAAACACTAGGGTCAAGGTTGATCTAGGCCTCCCCTTTTACAACAATACATTTCCTCATCTGGTATTCTATATACACATAAGTGAGACCATCCTGTGTGTTCGTATTTTTTCTTCTGGCTTACTTCACTCAATCTGTAGGGGAAAATATCACATAAAGCATTCTGAAAATATTATTGCCAAGTTTTTAATTTTTTATATAGTCACTATAAATTTTGTCAGTCACAGTATTGTGTGGAATATATAGAGTGCATTATAGTAATATAGAGACATAAGATTTCCTCAGTGATTCTTTTATTGAGAGAATATACAGCAGTAGGGCGTTTGCCTTGCAAGTGGCCAACATGGGCTACCCCAGTTCGATTCCTCTGCCTCTCTTGGAGAGCCCGGCAAGCTTTCGAGAGTATCTCGCCCGCACAGCAGAGCCTGGCAAGTTACCCGTGACGTATTCTATATGCCAAACACAGTAGCAACAAAGTCTCCAATGGAGACGTTACTGGGCCCGCTCGAGCAAATCGATGAACAACGGGAGGACCGACCGCCGACCGACCGACTTCACTCAATCTGGTATCTTCTAGTTCCAGCAAATCTCATGACTTCATCATTTAGAAACTATGAATATTATAGAAACAATAGCAACCAGAGTTTATAATGAAAAAAAAGATATTCATTTCTCAAGATTGTATAGTTTGGGAAGAGAGTCTAAATGACATCATCTAGAGAAGTCCTAGTTAGAGATAGTAGCACACAAATCCCATCTTAAAAGCAAGATGAATTGATGATAAAAAAAAAATTACAAAGACTTAAAGAAAAAGCAAGCCAACACCTTTACCCTAGAAACCTTAAGGGGGAAGAACAAAAAGCACCAGCAAACAGTCTGAGAGCATGACTCAGTCCCCACCCCCATCTTGTTCTCACTAAAACATGGGGATGCAAGGTTCTTTATGGTTTTGAATTGACTGCCTCAAAGTGAAGAGCTATCTCCATTAACTCCACCAGAATGTAAGCTCCTTTATATCCAAGTTAATAAATAATATGCTTTTCTGGCATTTTGGCAGCCCCCACAAGCCCTCTGGCGCCATAAAAACTCTTCAAAGGCCATGATCCAGAGACTCAACAATAAATCTCTCGGAAGAGAGTACAGAACAATATGCCATAGACATGCCTCCAGACCCCACACCAGGCTTTTTCATTTGGGGCAACTAGCAGAGTGGGCAGGTAAGTCCCCCTTCCCACCCCAAAGAAGCCAGCCTTGGCAGCCGAACACCTCCAGAACTCAACTGCTTCCATGCTCATGGCCACTTTCCACATGCTCAGACAAGTATCAACCATGAGTGAATCTATTTCTGGACCATGCAACCACACGTGGTTCTCTACACCACTAATGTATCAAGAGGAGTATCACACTGCATTTGATGGGGTTTAAAGTAGAAGGCAACCAATCTTAGGGGAAGTACATTTATACAGATATATATACATACACATGTATATATGTATGTATATATATAAGCGCACACAAGGCTCAACTTTTAACAACATGTTGCTAATCTCTTATTTAATGCCCCCCTGGGTGCAGTATAACAATCTTGACAAACTTTCCTCTAAGAAACTTTTTTTGGATCAATTTTAGCGGGTTATTCATAACAAGTTATACACTTGATCACTTGACATCCCATTACTCATCGATTTGCTCGAGCAGGCGCCAGTAATGTCTCCATTCGTCCCTGTCACGTGTAATGTAGCCAAATAGTGTCTGCTTGTTATAGGAACACGAAGAGCCCCAAACCGATCATTCTGGATCTTGATGAAGAAGTCTAACCATTTCATAGGTGGGCAGCCAGGTGATCTTTTGACATCCCTTGGAATCCAGTCAGTAATGGCTATAGTCCAGCGTTCATCTCCAAATCTTATTCCATGTCCAGCCCATCTGATTTTTGATGCCTTGCAAATGAGACAGTGTGCTTGATTCTTGACCGTCAACAGAGGTTGGAACTCCAGATTCTTTCTCTCATTTGCGTGAAACATGATACTCCTGTACAGCAAAGCCTGGCAAGCTCCCCGTGACGTATTTGATATACCAAATACAGTAACAAAAAAGTCTCACAACGGAGACGTTACTGGGCCTGCTCGAGAAAATCAGCACTCCCGATGAACAACGGGAGGACAGTGACAGTGACAGTGACAGTGATACTCCAAGCATAGCTCTTTCGATTCCTCTTTGGGAGACCCGAATAGCGTTCTCATCCTGTTTTCATAGGGTCCAGGTTTCTGAGGTGTATGTTAATTCAGGAAAAACAATGGAATCGAAGAGATGTGCAAGGAGCCGGAGGTACTTCATCCTCTTAGCTATTTCTTTGACATTCTTGAAGGCATTCCAAGCTGCTCTCTTCTTCCTGCGCAACTCAGGTTCCAGGTCATTTGTCATGTTCACTTCTTGACCTAGTTACACATAACTGTTGCATTCAGACATGTTCATCTCGTTGAAAGTGAATGGGACATCAGGAATGAGACCATTTCTCATAAACCTTGTCATTGTGAGATTCAGCTGTAGTCCGGCCTTTCCACACTCACGGTCGAAGTCGGCCAGCATTTGTGCCACTTGGCAGATGTTTGGTGTTATTAGAACGATGTCATCACTGAAGCGAAGGTAGTGTAGTTGCCAACCATCTATCTTCACTCCCATTCCTTCCCATTCCAGTTGTCCCATGATGTTATCAAGGGTGGCACTGAAGAGTTTTGGTAAAATGATATCACCCTGCCGAACCTCGCTCTTGACATCAATGATCACCACCCTGTAAAAAGGTGAGATCCTGGTAGAGGATCCGTAATACAGCTCACAGAGGATCCTGATGTATTGAATTTGAACACCCTGTTTGGATAGGCCTCAGTGACCACTTCAGTCTCAACAGAATCATAAAGGTAAAGGTAAAGGCCCTCCCGTTGATCATCGATTTGCTCGAGCGGGCCCAGTAACGTCTCCATTGGAGACTTTGTCGTTACTGTGTCTGGCATATCAAATACTCTCGGTAGCTTGCCGGGCTCTCCGAGAGGGGCGGAGGAATCGAACTCGGGTCGGCCATGTTGGCCACGTGTAAGGCGAACGCCCTACCAGACCTTCTTTAAATCAATGAACGTTAGACAGAGCGGCATCTTGAACTCCCGAGAAACCTCAATGAGCTTGGTTATCGTGTGGATATGGTCAATGGTGCTAAATCCTTTTCGGAAACCAGCTTATTCGCATGGTTGTCCTTCATCTAGTGTTCTGAGAGTCCTATTCAGGATGACTCGAGTGAACAGCATGTAGATGACAGTCAACACAGATCGGGTGATAGTTGCCAATGTCATGGATGTTTCCCTTCTTGTACAGTAGTACAGTCCTGCTGGTTTTCCATTGGGACAGAACCTTGTGAAGAGCCACGCCAGTATATTTATGAGTACTGATGGCAGGTTTTTCAGCTGTTCAGGCCTGACCTTGTATGAGCTAGGTGATGTTCGCTTCTTTACCGATGAAATGGCGTGTCGGATTTCGGAAGGGAGAACCTTGGGAACAACATATTGATCCTGGGGAATTTGTTATGTGGGCAGGTGGACGTGGCTATCGAAGAGATCTGAGTAGAAGTCATGGATAATCTTCTCCATTGCCCATCTGAAAGATGTAATAGATCCATTAGTACATAAGAGGGCAGTCATCTTGGTCTTGTAGTTGGCGAAGGACAGGCAGGCGTTGCGAATGCTTTTCCCAGCTTCTTCCACATCTGCCAGCACTGCTGCTCTTCTCTCTTTTAGGTCTTCCTTATCACTTCTCTGCACTGCTTTGTGAGCTCAGATGTTCGTTCGTGGTTGCCTGAGGCATTCACCAAGACACATTGGCGAATGAGCTCTAGAGTTTTCGAAGACAGGTGTCTTTTTGTGGCTATCTCTCTCTTGGCATTCTTTGCACAATCATGGAGGTGCTGAACCAGTTGGTCGTATTCCTCAACCATGTTGTCAATGACGGCATCTTCCCATGTTGCCACAATAGTGCCAAAGAGCTCCCAGTTGGTGGTCATTGTGGGAATTCTCTTCTTAAACTTTGCAGCCCTTACTCCCCGCTCTGTGAAGTAGAATTTTGCACGAAACAGACAGTAGTCTGATACTGTTTGGAATTTTGGGACAACAGCGATATCGGTCAGGCAAGACCGTCAATTGATTATGATGTGGTCAATTTCGTTTTGGAACCATCCACTGGGAGATCCTCATGTCCAACATTTAGATTCGGCTTCTGGAATTGTGGGTTATCATGGATGGTCTTGGTCGACATGATGTACTCAGACAGTCTCTCACCCTGTTTGTTCCATTCTAGGCCATTGGTCCCAATATGGAGTTCTTCGCCTGATCTTCTCAGTCATATGTTGGCATTAAAATCACCGACAATGATCTTGTAGAAAGTGTGGTCTTCTTTATAGAACATCTCCAGCTCCATGTAGAACTTCTCAATTTCTCCTTCATCATAATTGGATGTTGGTGCGTAGACAACGAAGAGAAACTGCTGGCAGTGTGCCACATCTATTCAAGTATAATCGTCCAATTTGAGTTGTTAGGCATTCGAATGAATCTATGTTTATGGCCAAGTTTGTGTTGACAAGGACACCAACACCACCAACTCCTCTTTTGTCATATGTTGCGAGGAACATGTTCCCCTCTGTCGAAAATGGCGAGATGTAATTGATGCCTTCTCATCTCAGTCAGATCAATGATGTCATATTTGATCTTTCGTGCTTGCACCATCAGGTCCTTGATGGATGCATCCGACGCCAGCATACTTACAGTACAGACAGTCATTTTTGTCTTTCTCCGTTGTAGCAGCCTAGTTCTGCCCTGAGATTTTACCAGCCTCCTCTTCCTCATCCTTCTTAACGCTGCCGTATTGGTGGCTCTATCAGGGTCAGGAGAATGAGATCCATTGTATTTACTGGTTTTGGTGTATCGATAACACCACAGATAGCTTGCCAGGCTCTGCCATTTGGGTGGAACACTCTCGGTAGTTTGCCAACTCTCCGACAAGGATAGAGGCTTTTAGGGTGGCCTCTAATCGTCCTTGCAGGTGTTCCCATGGTTCAAACCATAAAGGTAAAGGTAAAGGTAAAGGCCCTCCCGTTGATCGTCGATTTGCTCGAGCGGGCCCAGTAACGTCTCCATTGGAGACTTTGTTGTTACTGTGTCTGGCATATCGAATACTCTCGGTAGCTTGCCGGGCTCTCCGAGAGGGGCGGAGGAATCGAACTCAGGTCGGCCATGTTGGCCTCTTTTAAGGCGAACGCCCTACCCGCTGTGCTATCTTTCAACGTAATCAAATATGGTGTGGTAATCTTGTAGTAAGTGTTTTATGATGTGTTGTGCAGCCACATTGTGGCCGTGCGGTCCAGAAAGCTTCCTGGAGCGTGTCACTGGCCGGGTACTGGAGGTAGTGGAGGTAATGGAGGTCTGCTGGCTGCTGGGAGCAGGCAGAGGACCTCTGTTCCCAGGTCCATTGAGCCTGGAGTCTGAGGTCACAGACTTCCTCCATTACCTCCACTACCTCCACTACCCAGCCACTGACACACTCCAGGACATTTTCCGGACACTCAGGCCAAGACTCACACATGAGTGAAGCCCACAGAGCAAGGGAAGCGTAACAAGTTATATAAAATAAATTATTTTGGTTCTGCTTTGGGGTCAGGGTTTGGAGTTCAGGATAGAAACATACAAAATATGGTGCTGGGAAGATGTAATGGTGGTGGGATTGGTGTCCAAATATTAAATGTAATCAAATATTGTGAACAACATTATAAAAATAAAATTTAAAAAAGAACATTGATAAAAATAGACCATAATCTGTGTCATTAAAAAATCCCAATAAATGTCTTATTGCTAGGTCATGGAAAGTAGGCTCTTTCAATTACATTATAAACCAACTATATGTAGTGTGCTTATTCCAGAATATAATGAAAATAACACTCATTTGCAGAAGATATCTGGGGGAAAATTAGTAAAATGTCTACTAAATAACATATTACTAAATATATCAAAGAAGATATCAAATGGCAAACTAGAAGTTATTTTGAATTATGTAAAAATATGTTGATTAAATAAATGAAGTATCTAAAGGTGTATATTAGCTAGGAGAAAAAGCTTTTGTTATATTTTGTTAGCTTAATATTTCTTGGTATGATACCAGGAGCATTATCTATGAAATAAAAGTAATAAATTGAATTTTTGATAAAAACAAATAGATGATATGCAAGACTGCATTTCCATCTATTTCTATGTCTTCAATTCCTCCATAGAATGTCTAACTTGGAGACCTGGTATTACATCATCAATGTTTTGCGTTTAGGAGTGCTCTCCCCTCTCTGACTCATAAACCTCAGGATCAACCTCAGAGTAATGATCCTAGAGTGACCCCTGAGTAACTTCAGGAGTGACCTCAAAAAAGAAAGGAAGATAGAAACAGTGCTGCCTTCCCTTTTTCCTCTAAAATTCCATTTGTTGGTAGTTTGTTTTTAATCTCTTTTGCAACTATATGGAAAAATATTTGGAAAAATGGAAATTTGGATATCTTCTTGAGAAAAACATTGGATTCTCTATATTGAACTAAAGCATTAAGTATATAAGGTTCTCAACCTCTCAAGATTTATAATGAGCTGAATTGTATCCCTCACAAAGAAAAGAAGGTGTTAAAGTCTGATACCTGTGTATGTGACCTTATTTGAAAACAGGATCTTTACAGGGATGATCAAATTAAAATGAAGTCTTTAGTATGGCTCCTAATCCAAATGACTGAATTTTTAATCCACCCTGTTTGTGCTACTTTGTTAGTACTGCCCTAGAAAACTACTACAGATAGAAATTAGCTGAAGCAGAAAAAAGCAGTGTCATGAGAACTCAATTTTTTTCTATGTTCTAAACTCTGCTTTTCTGTCTGGGCTTGCCTTGGGCAATCCATCACCTTACATGGTAACTTCCAGATGTGACATACTTAGAACCTTTCAGTTTCATTGTCTGAGGAAATAGAGCTTCTAATCCTAGGAGTTCCAACAAAAGACTTCAAGTCTTACTGACTTGAATCCTGGGGTAGGGTTAGTCTCAACCCACATTCCAATGATTGAGAGTAAATTAAGAAATTATTTCCTCTATGAGGGGCCAGACAGATAGTACAGCAGAAAAGGCACTTGCTTGCATGCAGTTCACCCGTGTTTGATCCCCGGTATTCTACATGGTCCCCTGAGCACCACCAGAGTAATTCCTATGTGAGTGTAGAGTTGGGTAGTAATCTTTGAGCATTACCATATGTAGCCCAAGAATAACAAAGAAGAATTTTTCCTCTATGAACAACTAGAGTTCAATTGGAAAAAATGGGGGAGATGGATATTTAAGACTAGGTAGACCAAACAGAAGAAGGTGTCTAGAAGACATCTTAACATAAGGGATACATGCAACCATTCACTCAACATGTATTGATTGGGTGCAAGGCATTATTCCAGGTATGCAAGGTAGATCAGTAAGCAAAATAAATGACTCCTTGTCCTCCTAGAGTTTTCTTGTAATAAAAAGAAGAGCAAGTCATTGAAAACCAAGGAAACAACCAGAAAAATTTTTTCTAGACATTCTCTGGGCTCTAGATGTTTGTTGAATGAATAAGTAAATGGAAATAAGAAAAAGCGAATTTCCCATCTAGACTTTACCTCTTGGGGATGAGGAATTCCCAATGGTATGTAGAATAGAACTTAGTAGATAAAGAAGCAGATTAATCTCTGAGATCAAAAAAGTGATAATAAATAATTTCATCTATCCTGAGGACATAATGTGTAGTGATAAGACATTCTTTGACAAATGCATGAAAAATTTTTAAATGGATATGAAAAAGAACTTCTACAATAGTCTTTTTGTGAGTCTAAAACTGAATGTCTCTTAAATACTGTTTTTCAGATCCTTCATGGAATTCCTTACTAGGCTGTCTCAGTCTGAAGAGAACTGTTCTTATTCTAAGAAAATATAAGAGGATGAAGTCACCTTGTTTTGCAATCAGAATTCTCCAACAGCCAAATACGTTTAAATCCAAAAGTCTCCCTCCCAAAATGAGATCATGGATGGTATGAGTACTTACAGCTAAGTTAATAAGCTTTCAGTAAAAAAAAAAAAATCTAAAATAACAGTCTCAATGTATATGTCCCCCCTTTTAAAACTCTGAATCAAACAGATCACTGCTTCCAGGGCAAAGGACAGAGTATCTTTCTTAGATTTAAACCAGGCCTGAAGGAGAATGAGATTTAGACTTGCCAGAAATACACAAGGAGTTGCAGTGGGGGATAAGCCTGGAAAAATTAGCAGGGGAAACTCATGAAGATATACAACATGAACAAAATTTGTTGTTGTTGTTTTTTTTTTTCTTGGTGGGGGAGAGGCAGCCACACCCAGCCACACCCAGCACTCATTTATTCCTGGCTCGGTGCCCAAGAATCACTCCTAGGTGATTGCAGTACTGGGGATCAAACCAGGGTCGGTAGCGTGCAAGTGCCTTAAACCCTTAAGTACTATCTCAGAAGTTTTTCTTTGTATCAAGTGGTTGTATGAAGGTTGTTAAACAGAGAATAATACATGGAAATTTGTATTTTGTATCTATGATAGAAACAAAATGGAAAAAATGGCAAAGTCAAGTAGTTCTTTGAGGAGGCTCTTTTGGTAGTCTGTGTAATAATGATAAATCGAGATGAAAGAGATAAATAGAAAAGAACAAAATTTTTGGTAGTCTGTGTAATAATGATAAATTGAGATGCTATGAAAGAGATAAATAGAAAAGGACAAATCCAGAACTGTTTAGGATGCAAAAACATCAGATTTTTAGAACATGCAGACTATGCACGCTTTACCGTGCCCTGAATCAGCACTGTCCTAGCCAATTAGAAAGAACATCTTGTAAACAATGAGACACGAAGTTCCCATGCAGATGAACTCTGCTCAAGATGTCACGTATGGCCATAAAAACAACATTGATGAAAACTTTGACTACATATTCCAACTGCTCATCATCAGCAACAGTAAATTCGGCAGAGTATCGTTTCTGTTCCTTTATATGGATGACCCCTTTCTATCTGCATTTGTCAGCAAAGTAGGGATTGATTTCAAAATGAAGATTGTACTCAACATATTTTTTAAATCAGGATTCAGATTTGGGAAACACCTGTTGAACATAGCCATTATTTCATGCTTTATAAGTATCCATTAGGCCCTTGTGAGGGTTTCATCAGACAAATCAGTTGTGAATCTTAAGGATGCTCCTTTATGGGAAATTTCTTTCTTTGATCTTGCTGCTTTCAGAATTTTGTCTCTATCTAATGGTTTGTCATTTTGATCAGGATGTGTATTGGGGTATTTTTATTTGGAATTCTTCTAGCTGATACCCTTCGGGCCTCCTGAATGTGGTCACATGTTTTCTGCAGCTCTGGAAATGTAGCAATGATGTCTTTGACAGTTTCTGCTTCATCGGGGTTTTCTTCTTGTCCTTCTGGGACTCCAATAATCTTATGCTACCCCTGTTGGCTTCATCATGATCTTTTCTTGCTATCTGTTCCTGAATTGTAAGTCTCTTTTCCATTTTCTGCTCTTTTCTGGAGAGTCTCTGGACTTCATCTTCGAGCTCACCGATTCTGTCCTCAGCAACTGCTTCTCTGCTGCTGAGGCCTTCCACTGAGTTTTTCAATTCGCCTACCAGGTTTTTCAAGTCTGACATTTCTGTTTTCATTTTTCTCATTTCAATCTTCAACTCCTCTTGTCTTTCATTGGCATTGCTTTCCATTGTTTCTTTTAGCTCCCTAAGCATCCTCAGTAGCTCCCTTCTAAATTCCCTGTCAGAGAGGTTGTCCAGCACTTCATTACTGTTGGTGTCTTCTGGGCTAGCCTCTTCAATAAGAAAGCTTGGTGGGCTTTTGCGTTGCTTTACCTTTGTGACCAGTGTACTTTAGAACTTCACACACTGCTACTATTCTGCTTGAGATGCAGAATGAATTGAGATGGGCTTAATGAATTATTGGCTAATGTGTTTATGGTGGTTAAGCTAACCTAGTGAAAGTTCTACATAAGAGGGTAACTTATGATTCGTATGGGATATGTAGTGGGAGAATAACTCGGGAAGAGGTTTCAGGAGGGGGCCCTGCAGCTGGGCAGGTACCTGGGTGAAAGAGGAGAGAGTGCCCAGAGCGGTTCAGCTTTGTTTTCATGCGGTGTGCCTCAATTCCCGTCCCCCGCAGATTTGGGAAACAAGGGTGAAAACCGGCCATTCTCAGGGAATATTATTCTGTACAAATGCAATTGTGGTCAAATATTCTTCTTCTTCAATGTCACTAAAATTGAATTTTCAAATGGCTTAAGATGTTCTAAATTATTGTTACATGGTCTAGTTTCAAGTGTATTTGACTGTATGTATTTTGGAATTAAAAAGTTGCCTTTCCAATCATTTCTGCCCAGAGGGAAAAGGGTGTTGCTCCCTTCCGCCCTCCTCCCTCTGGAAAGAAAGATGGCGGCCACATGGGAGCCTTGTGGACAGCAGGTATGAGCCGGGGGAGTGGGGGCGACTAAAACCTCATGGGTCGGGGGGCGTTCCGGTCCGTCCTTCACACCCTATCAAGGTCACCAGTCGCCCCCTGCGAGCGGCTCTCCAGCACGGCCATGGCCCCAGAAGCACAAGGACTTAATGCAGAACCCAGCAGCTTGGAGCAGAAAAGTGAACGGACTATGCCTTGATCCAGGCCATCAAGTCTGCCGGAGGGGAAAGGGTGTTGCCCCATTCGCCCTCTCCTCTCTGGAAAGAAAGATGGCGGCCACATGGGAGCCTTGTGGACAGCAGTTATGAGCCGGGAGTGTGGGGGCGACTAAAACCTCATGGGAAGGGGGGCGTTCCGGTCCGTCCTTCACGCCCTACCGAGGCCACCGGTTGCCCCCCGCGAGCGGCTCTCCAGCACGGCCACGACTCCAGAACACAGAAACCAATTTCTTAACTATCTGACTTTCAGTAGAAATACTTCCAGGGTCAATAGGTAAAATAGCAGAAATCCAAAACCAACATTTAATTCTTGAACCCAGCCGTAGAAAGCAAATCACTTCACAATGCTTTTTCAGCATGTCTGATTTGGGGGGGGGGGGGGGGGGTAAACTCTAAATAATAGTGGTGAATCTTTTATTGAAACAATGAATCTAATCAAAGCAGATAGAGTGTTAACTAGAATTCATCTGCCTCACAGGGACGGGGAGGGGTGGGGGGTGGGGTTTTATTGGGGTTCTTCATGGTAAAAAATAAGTATTGGTAAAGGGAAATGTGTTTGATATTTGCATGACTGAGACATAAACCTGAAAGCTTTGTAACCTTTCCCACAGTGATTCAATAAATAAATAAGTAAAAAAAAAAAAGTTGCCTTTCATAAATCACTGAAGAATAATTTTTAATCAAAATGGAATTTTAGTTTTCTACATGGTTAATGGGGGAAAGAAGTTCAGTTGTATCACTTATTCAGTGCTTCTACAAAATAGCTTCACAGTGCAGAAGTGCTGTGGTATAAGAAAATATCAGTACTTTTAATATAAAGAATGATTTTTAGTGTTACAATTTTTTTTTAATTTTTATTAGTGAGACACCATGAGGTACAGTTATAGACTTACAAATTTTGTGCTTGGGTTTCAATTATACAAAGATCAAATACCCATCCCTCCACCAGTGCCCATTTTCCACCACCACAGACCCCAGTATCCCTCCCACCCCCCATCCCCCCAATCCCACCCTGCCTCTGTGGCAGGGCATTCCCTTTTGTTCTCTCTCTGTCTCCTTTTGGGTGTTGTGGTTTGCAAAAGAGGCATTGAGTGGCAATCACGTTTGGTCTATAGTCTACTTTCAGCATACTTCTCCCATCCTGGGGGGATCCTCCCAACACCCTTTATTTGGTGTTTCCTTCTCTATCTGAGCTCCCTTTTCCCCTAGCATGTGTGGCTGGTCTCCAAGCCATGGAGCAAAATTCCTGGTACTAATCTTGGCCATTCTTGGGTGTTAGTCTCCTATTTTGTTACTTTATGTTCCCCAGATGAATGCAATCTTTCTATGTCTATCCCTCTCTTTCTGATTCATTTCGCTTAACATGAAACTTTCCATGTAGTACCACTTGTATGTAAATTTCATGACTTCATCTTTTCTAACAGCTGCATAGTATTTCATTATGTAAATGTACCAAAGTTTCTTTAACCAGTCATCTGTTCTCGGGCACTCAGGTTTTTTCCAGATTCTGGCTATTGTAAAGAAAAGAGTGCTGCAATGAACAAACAAGTGCAGATGTCACTTTGACTATACTTTTAGTTGGAAATGATCACTCTGGATAAGAACTGAGTGTTGAAAGTAGGTATATGCAGGAATATACAGATACTTAAGCCTCTATCTAGCAAATCATAATGCCTATATGAGAGAGAAAAATAGAAAGAGAGAGAAGAGAGGTGCCAGCCATAGAGGCAGGCGGGGATGGAGCCACAGTGGATTGTGAGGGGGTGAGAGAAACTGGGGAAACTGGTGCTGGGAAATTACACTGGTGAAGGGATGGGTGCTGGAACATTGTATGACTGAAACCCAATCATGAACAACTTTGTAATGTTTTGTTATCTCACGATGATTCAATAAAACAATTTTTTAAATTTGTTCTTATTTGGTGTATTTTATCTCAATGATTATACCACATATTCAATTATGCAAGGAGGAAATCCAGAAGTTGACCTTGATATCTTTTTATACTCAGCTCTGCAGCGAATTGATTAGCATAATCTGAAGTTTTTTTTATTTTATTTTTTATTTTAATGTTGACAAAAGCCACAACTGTTGATATATTCCAGAGTTGAAATTGATTAGACAACAAAGCTCCAATGTTAAAATAGATAAATATAAAAGTCATTTTTATGTGAAAATTTTTGCATCTCATCACGAGGTTAAATCCATGTCTAAGTGCTCACCATAACCACGCCGCCAGACCCCAGGCCAGGCTGTTTCGCTTGGGGTGCCACAGAAGGGGGAGAGTGAGAGCCTTCCCCACCTCAAGGGACCCAGCCCAGGGAGCCAAAAACCTCCAGAACTCAATCGCAGCCATGCTAACAGCCACTCTCCACACGCTCAAAGTGATCCTCACCCACGAGTGGACCCCTAGAAAACCCAGGTATGTGGGACTTTGTGACTCAAAACTCTGGGTTCAACAGGACCAAGAATGAGAATCCTCTGCCCATCTGCCCCCACCCCTCCCCCACAACCCTGTCTCTGGCAAGTCAGCAGTCACACCCATATGCCACCTCTGGCTCACGCCAGATCCAGATAATCCTGTCATTGGCCACCACCCAGATCACATGTCCTTCTCTCCTGGAAGGGAGCATAACATGACACTCACCATAACCATGCCGCTGAACCCTGCCTCTGGCTCTTTCACACAGGACACCCCAGAGAGGGTGGGTGAGAGCCCTTCCCAGCCCAAGGGACGCAGCCAAGGCAGCCAAAATCATCCAGAACTCAATCCCCGCCATTCTTATGGCCGCTCTCCACACACACCGCCCCAGCCTAAACCGTGAGTGAACCTACTCCTAGACCACACCGCCACAAAAGCAGCTGTGAATACACTTCATAGGACACAACCTACCCATACTCCAAGAGTACGGCACCACATTTGATTGGGTTCAATGTAGCAGGCAACCAATCTTAGAGGGAAATGTTTTTGTTGTTGTTGTTGTTTGTTTGTTTTATTAGTGAGACACCATGAGGTACTTATGGTACTTATGGTAGACTTGGGGCTGGAGCGATAGCACAGCGGGTAGGGCGTTCGCCTTACAAGCGGCCAACATGGCCGACCCGAGTTCGATTCCTCCGCCCCTCTCGGAGAGCCCGGCAAGCTACCGAGAGTATTCGATATGCCAGACACAGTAACAACAAAGTCTCCAATGGAGACGTTACTGGGCCCGCTCGAGCAAATCGACGATCAACGGGAGGGCCTTTACCTTTACCTTTACCATGGTAGACTTACAAACTTTCGTGTTTGGGTTTCAGTTATACAATGATCAAGTACCCATCCCTCCACCGGTGCCCATTCTTCACCACCAATGAACCCAGTTGCCCTCCCACCCCCCATTCTCCCCACCCCACCCCACCTCTATGGCAGGGCATTCCCTTTTGCTCTTTCTTTCCTTTAGGGTGTTGTGGTTTGCAATAGAGGTATTGAGTGGCCATCGTGTTCGGTCTATAGTCTACTTTCAGCACACGTCTCGCATCCCGAGCAAGTCCTCCAAACACCGTTTACTTGGTGTTCCCTTCTCTATCTGAGCTGCGTTTCCCCCCCAGCAGTGCTGCCGGCTTCCAAGCCGTGGAGCAGACCTCCTGGTACTTATCTCAAGTATTCTTGTTGTTCATCTCCCATTCTTTTACTTTATATTCTCCAGATGAGTGTAGTCTTTCTATGTCTATCCCTCTCTTTCTGACTCATGGGAGATGATATATATATATATATATATATATATATATATATATATATATATAAAGGTAAAAGGTAAAGGCCCTCCCGTTGATCATCGACTTGCTCGAGCAGGCCCAGTAACGTCTCCATTGGAAACTTTGTTGTTACTGTGTTTGGCATATATATGTGTTTGGCATATCTCGTGCGGGCAAGGTACTCTCGGTAGCTTGCCAGGCTCTCCGAGAAGGGCGGAGGAATCGAACTCGGGTCGGCCATGTTGGCTGCGTGCAAGGCAAACACTCTACTGCTGTGCTATCGCTCCAGCCCGGAGCAATATATATATATCCAGCCCAGAGCGATATATATATACATACACACACACACACACACGCACACACGCACACACACATACACGGCTCAACCTTTAACAACATGTTAGTGATCTCTTATAGAAGGGCTTAATGGCCCCTGGGTGATATACAACAATCTTCACATGCTTTCCTCTAAGGATACTTTTTTGTAGCATTTTCAGAGGTTTTTCATAACAAACAATACAAAATATATTATTTAGGTTCTACTTTGGGACAGATATTGGGGTTCGGTATGGAAACAACAGAAATATGGTTGTGGAAAGGTGTAATGGTGGTGGGATTGGTGTTTGAATATTAAATGTCATCAGATATTGTGAATATTTTATAAAATAAAAAAAATTCAAGTCCATGTCTAAGGATTTACTAAGCTGTTTATTACTAGTTGAGCCTTCTGTTATAATTTTTGTTTGTTTAGTTGACTTCTATGTTACTTTCCCATCTAATTGTGTTTGTTCCTACCAGCCCTCTATATACCCTGTTGTTACAAAAAAACAACCAAAACACCCATCAATGGAATAATGTATAAGCAAAACATGGAACACAAATGTAATAAAATCGTATTCCAATTTAAATAAGACTGAAGAACGGCAATGTGCTATAACATAAATTAACTTTGATCCCAAATTGTATAAAATATGGCCAAAATGTAAAGGCCCTCCCGTTGATCGTCAATTTGCTCGAGCGGGCCCAGTAACGTCTCCATTGGAGACTTTGTTGTTACTGTGTCTGGCATATCGAATACTCTCGGTAGCTTGCCGGGCTCTCCGAGAAGGGTGGAGGAATCGAACTCGGGTCGGCCATGTTGGCTGCGTGCAAGGCAAACACCCTACCCGGCCTTGCACGCAGCCAACATGGCCTTGCACGCAGCCAACATGGCCGACCCGAGTTCGATTCCTCCGCCCCTCTCGGAGAGCCTTATATATCTTTGATATTAACCCCTTATCAGGCTGGAGCGATAGCACAGCGGGTAGGGCGTTTGCCTTACAAGCGGCCAACATGGCCGACCCGAGTTCGATTCCTCCGCCCCTCTCGGAGAGCCCGGCAAGCTACTGAGAGTATTCGATATGCCAAACACAGTAACAACAAAGTCTCCACTGGAGACGTTACTGGGCCCGCTCGAGCAAATCGACGATCAACGGGAGGGCCTTAAGGCCTTACCTTATGGCCAAAATAGATAAATACATCAACTCAGAAAGCAAAAGGCAATTGCAAATAGGGTGAAGGAAGAATAGATAGTGATTGTTAACAAGGGGACTGGTAATGGGGCGATGATTGAACAGTTCTGAATACTTAAAACTATTGAATTCTACTTTTTCATTTTTGCTGCCTTGGATCAAACTAGGGCTTCATACCCCTACATGAGAGATATATATATTCTATCATTGAGCTACATCCCTGGTCTGAATAACACCGTTTAGATTAGAGAATTGTATGGTAGAATTGTTTCCCCATACAGCTATTTTTAAAACCTGCCTTGGCACCCATCTCTTACAGAAGAAGCCTCGTAATTCAAAGCCCCCAACCAGTACATACTCTCAACTCCAATCGCTCCTCTCCTCTCTTCTCATCTCCCAGTATGCCTTCCCCAGTCTTTCTTGGGGGGGTAGGGGAGCTATTCATATATACATGCTCTAGGCTTGCTAATCCTCCTTCTCTCTTTGCATATATCTCTACCTCACCTCCCTATGACCTCGGGCAAGTAGCACCTTGACACTTTACCCAGGAGGCCTTCTTTTGCAAAAAGCAACAACTTGTCCAGCTATCGCTTTCTTGTTCCTTTTTTCTACATAACCTTCTGCTCATCTAGTCCACTAAAACTTAACATTTTGTTTACAGTTTGCATCTCCATTAAAGTGCAAAATTGGGTGGTAATTTACATAGATTTGATTTATTGCCAAAATCAATAATTCATCCTAGAAGATAGCCTGGTTATGGACTCCCTTATGAATACATTCAGATTTATTTTTGGAAGTATAGCATAGTGTTTATGTTATCAAAATAGCAGCATTTTTCTTTTGTGACTGAATATACTTTGTTGTATACACAGATAAAAATCTATATGCACACTTGAGTTGCTTTCCATATTGCCTATTGTGAATATCTATTATGAATATCTATTTGAATACCTATGAATATGAAGGTGCAGAAATCTCTTTGGATTATAATTTTATTTTCTTTGAATAAATATCTAGAAGTAGGATTGTTAAATCATATGACAACTCAAGATTATATTATTTGAGGAATCACCATACTTTTTTCCATAGTGGTTGTACCAATTTACACTTCTATCAACAATGTACAAAGGCTCCCTCTTCTTGACATTCTCACCTCTTTTTCAACTCATCTTTTGATGAGAGCTCTTCAAACACATTCCTGTTAATAACTCATTGTGGCTCTGATGTAAATATTTTTGAAGGTTACTGATAATTATCTTTTCATAGATTTGTTGGCTATATAAAAGGAATATTTTTATCATATGATGTACTTGATCACTTGACATCCTGTTACTCATTGATTTACTCGAGCGGGCGCCAGTAACGTCTCCATTTGTCCCTGTCATGTGCTAGTGTTGCCAAATGGCATCTGTTTTTTCTAGGAACACGAAGAGCCTCAAACTGATTGTTCAGGGTCTTGACAAAGAAGTCTAACCATCTTGGTGGCCATGTGATCTTTTGACGTCCCATGGAATCCAGTCGGTAACGGCTCAGGTCAGGTGGTCTCCAAATCTCATTTTGTGTCCAGACCATCTGATTTTCAATGCCTTGGCAAACAAGACAGCATCCCTGGTTTTTGACCTTGGACAGAGGTTGGAATTTGAATTCTTTCTCTCATTTGAGTGAAGCGTGATACTCCAAGCATAGCTCTTTTGATTCCTCTTTGGGAGACCCAAATAGCGTTCTCATCCTGTTTTCATAGGGCCCAGGTCTCTGAGGCGTATGTTAATGCAGGAAGAACAGTGGAATCGAAGAGATGTGCCCAGAGCAGAAGGTTCTTTGCTCTCTCAGCTATTTATTCAATGTGCTTGAAGGTGTTCCAAGCTGCTCTCTTCCTCCTCATGCAGGAGGTGTTCAGGTCTGACCTTGTCTGGGCCAGGTGCTGTTTTCTTCTTTACCGATGAAATGGCATGTCAGATTTCAGAAGGGAGAACGTTGGGAACAACATATCCATCCTGCGGAATTTGGTATGTGGGCAGGTGGACGTGACTATTGAAGAGATCCGAGTAGAAGTCATGGATAATCTTCTCCAAAGCCCATCTGGATAATATGATAGATCCATCAGGATGTTGGAAGGCAGTCTTCTTGGTATTGTAGGTGGAGAAGGACAGGCTGGCGTTGCGAATGCTTTTCCCGGCTTCTGCCGTATCTGCCAGCACTGCTGCTCTTCTCTCTTTGATGTCTTCCTTTATCGCTTCTCTGCACTGCTTTGTGAGCTCAGACATTCACTTGTGGTTGCCTGAGGCTTATTCACCACGTTGGCGAATAAGCTCAACAGTTTTTGAAGATAGGAATTTTTTTGTGGCTCTCTCTTGTTGTTCCTCGTACAATTATGGAAGTGCTGAACCAGTCAATCGTATTCCTCATCAACGTTGTCAATGACGGCATCTTCCCATGTTGCCTCAATAGTGCCAAAGAGCTCCCAGTTGGTGGTCGTTCTGGAGTTCTCTTCTTAAACTTTGCAGCCCTTTCTCCCCACTCCATGAAGTAGAATTTTGCACAAAGGAGACGGTGGTCCCATCCCATTTGGAATTTTGGGATACAGCGACATCGGTCAGGCAAAACCATCGATTGAATATGATGTGGTCAATTTCATTGTGGAACCATCCACTGGGAGACTCCCATGTCCAACGTTAAGATTCAGCCTTCTGGAACTGTGAGTTACCATGGATGGTCTTGGTCAACATGATGAACTCAGAGAGTCTCTCACCCTGTTTGTTTCATTCTAGGCCATGGGTCCTAATGTGGAGTTCTTCGGCTGATATTCTCGGTCCTATCTTGGCATTAAAATTACCAACAATGATCTTGTAGAAGGTGTGGTCTTCTTTATAGAACTTCTCCAGCTCCATGTAGAATTTCTTAATTTCTTCTTCGTCATTATTGGATGTTGGTGCATAGACAACGAAAATAGAAACTGCCGGCAGTGAACCACATCTATTCAAGTGTAATCGTCTGATTTGGGTTCTTAGGCATTCGAATGAATCAGTGCTCATGGCCAACTTTGTGTTTACAAGGACACCGACACCTCTGATGCCTCTTTTGTCGCATGTTCAGAGGAACAGCTCTTCTCCAGATTCGAAAACAGCATGATGTGATTGATGTCTTCTTGTCTCGGTCAGACCAATGATGTCGTACTTGATCTTTTGTGCTTGTACCATCAGGTCCTGGATGGATGCATCTGATGCCAGCATATGTCCATTAAAAGTACAGACAGTCATTTTAATCTTTCTTCATTTTGGCAGCCTAGTTCATACTTGAGATTTTATCAGCCTCTCCTTCTTCATCTTTCTTAACACTGCTGTATTGGTTGCTCTTTCACAGTCAGGGGAATGAGACCCATTGTATTTACTGGTTTTGGCATATCAAATATACCACGATAGCTTGCCAGGCTCTGCTGTGCAGGCAGGATACTCTCAGTTACTTGCCAGGTTCTCCAAGAGGTATGATGCATATCCTACAGTTAACCTGACCTAATTCTGATCATATCATATAAAGTCATATATGTTCTAGTATCTTACTAGTAAAAAAAGAAATTATTTAGAAAATAAAAATTGCATAATCTGTTAGAAGAGGGCTGATCACTGAAAAAAGCACCTGAGTGGGAGTCAGAACACTTAAACAAGTTTGTCAATATCACTAGTATTGTCAGAGATTGTGGGGTTAGTCACAACATTTCTGAGGCCCTTTTTCCTTGATTTTAAAATAAAACAATCTTAGTGATTCTTTCTTATCATCTCTAAGACTGAAATTCAATTTAAAAAAATAGAATTTATATTTATTAAGTGCCAGAGAGATAGTACATTAAGTAAGGCCTTGTAGGTGGATGACCCGGTTCAATCCCTTGCACCCCATATGGTCCCTCCAAGTCTGCCAGAAGTGATTCATGAGCACTGAGCCAAGAGTAATCCTGAGAAGAGCAAGGTGTGACCTAAAAGTAAAATAAGAAAAAAAGAAAAATAATTTAATTTAATGACCACCTAGCTCTATCTCATGCAGAAAAACTCACTGGTCTCCACTCTTAACAGTAAAAATCAGGTAGGATTTTTATTTCCCTTTCCAGTCTCTTCCAAAGTGGTTTTGAGGAAATATGAGATAATCTTTGGAGTAGAATATTGGCGACTCTGGTTGAAGAAAGCTTAAACGTGTCCTGTACCCACCATACTCTTTCTTTTAATGTGCAAACCTTATCCAGAGAACCTATTCCTAAGGTCAATTTGAAACATTTGGTTTGAATTCATGGCCCATCAGGTTCCTTTATGGCTAGGCCTCTGCACCTGGTTTAGTTTGGAAAAATGGTCACTATAGCAATGCCACTGTTCCTCTTATAGTTAAGAAATTCAATGAGAAAATTAGCCAATTCTTCCTGGACTTTAGGTAGTCTCTGAGTAGAGGGAGGAGGATAGAAAATTAGAAACAAACAAGTCCTAGAGATGGTCATTCAAGTCTTCCTCTTGAAGCTACTCCTGTGACCCACCCTGCAGAGCAGTAAAGGGGGCAGGAGGAGAGGCCGTGAATGGGTGACACCTCTGGAGAGGAAGACACAGCTGTCTGTGCTGGCTGAGATAAGAGGCTCTTCAGGAAGTGAGTCACCTTGGGCCAACTCTTTTTTTCAAACAGAAAGACCTTGCAGGAACACAACATGGAGACAAATCCAGTGTTCCCACCCAGTCTGGGGGCCCTGGGAGGCAGCATTTCCTGTTGGTGTTCCTGACTTGGGAAGCCACCACCACAGAAAGTTTCCAGTTTGCGATCCAGGTGCTCACAGGTCTTTGCCTCTTTACTCATCTTGCATTTGTTTCCTCTGGAATATTTCAAGTCCCTTTTTAGCTCATGCCAGGAATTTGAACATTCCAGAGTGAGAGCAAACTTCTCCCACTCATCCCTCAATGTGATCAGATAGTTAAATACTGGGCCAGATTTATAAACTAACTATTATGCCCATGGCCCCTCCTTAAACCTAAATTTCATTATATACCTATTGGAAGTGAGGGTCCTCTGATATGGAACAATTATGGAAACACAGACTCTTAGAACAAGAATAAGGACTTTTAAATCTTCTGAAAATTATTTGTTCCATACTGATTGAAGCCTGCCACTCAGTCCATCATAATATTTTTTAAGAAAAGAAAAGAATAGGGAAAAAAGAAAAGAAAAAGACACTTGGGAGATGGGGATGGAGAGGTAGTACAGCAGGTAGAGCACTTGCCTTGCATGCAGCTGACCTGGATTGGATCCACAGCAACCCATATAGTCCCCTTAGACCTACCAGGAGTGATCCCTGAGTGGAAAGCCAGGAATAATTCCTGAGCACTGCCAGATGTGGCCCTAAAACAATATATTTTTTTTTAAAAAAAGAAACACTTCAGGAAACTAGAAATTTGTCTCAATGGTAGAGCACCTGCCTTATGAGTATAAGATTATGAGTTCAATCCTTGATACTGCCCCACATCACAAGTAAAATTGTGGGCAACATAGTTACGTGATCCCAATATTACAGCAACAACAACCACAAAGAGAAGTGGGGGATAAAGTTAAAATATTTTTATGAACACTTTAAGCTATTAATTATGTACTTATTAAATTAAGTGTAAGATCTGGAGTGGACTTATGATAAAAGCAGAAGAGTGGGCTAGAGAGATCATACAATGTGTCAGAGAGTCGTCTGATGCAGTTGACCCAGGTTCGATCCCTGGCACCCCATATGGTCCCCAAAGCCCACTAGGTGCATATCTAGGAGTAAGCCCTGAGTGCTACCCGGTGTGCCCCCCTCCACCTAAAAAGAAGCAGAATAGTACCTTACACAAGACACTGGTTCTCTTTAAGAAAAGGAGTAAACTCTGGGGAAGATCTAAGAAGGTTAAAAGCATAGAGAGATTTCACTTTACAAATTTTCTAAAGCAGGGCCTAAGTGAAGAGGTTTTAAGAGGTTATCACATAAGATAATATGTGTTGAGCAAAAATTAAAAATCATTGGAAATCAGCTAATCTACCCTTGATTTTCCAATCACAAACTTCATGACTTCAGTCTCAGAAAATTTCCTGTACCTATGAGTCCCTAACAGCTGGACATAATGATTCCTTTCTTTGGGCAACCCATTCAACTCAGTCTTAGTTTCCTCGACTGTCAAATGATGAGAATTGTAGGATTGTGAGGAATATATACTATGATTGTGAGGAATATATACATTCTATGTCTAGTCTGGCAGTGGTAAACATACAATAAACTACCATGCAACAAGCATGCAATAAATGGTAAACATAGTGTTGTTGTTATTGGTGATGATGATGATAATGATGGTAATTCTATTATCACTACAATCGCTATACATGCTACACAATCTCACAACGTCTTCTCCATAGTGAAGCCATCCTCCCCATCAACATGATATACACTTCTGTAATATTTTTCTGAAGTGGATATAATATATTTCTTTAAAAAGAACCTAACATCAATATTAACATTTGGTTTCACCCAGACCCACCTAGAAAACCATGGCTCCGGCTCTATGAGGGAGTCATAAAGAGGGTCATTCGCAAGAATAAACCTGAAACCACTAAAAACAAATCTCCAGAAATTCAAAGAAAAGTGATCATGAAGGTGAGGGCTGAGGAAATCAGAGGATAGTGTGTCCTCAGAGATCATTCATGAAAGGAACTGGGCAGTTCCTGTGCAAGTCATATTGAAATATATCATGTTCATCATGTGAATGCTGGCTGGAGAGGACAGCCTTTGCTCTTCTGGACCCCAGGGTGCTGGGCATGGGCCACACAGTCTGTCCCTGGTTGACTGTCAGAACTCATAGAGATGAGCTTCCACTTCTGAGCTGTATCCTACCCTGAGAAAACAGTCTTTATCAAAAGAATGTAGAAAGAACATGTCATCGATGTAAAGAGAGGGGTTTGGCAGGGTGATACCATTTCACCAAAACTCTTCAGTGCCACCCTTGAGAACATCATGCGATGACTGGAATGGGAAGAAATGGGAGTGAAGATAGATGGTCGGCAACTACACCACCTCTGCTTCACTGATGACATCGTTCTAATAACACCAAACATTAACCAAGAGGCACAAATACTGGTGAGCGTGGAAAGGTCAGACTACAGCTGAATCTCACAAAGACAATGTTTATGAGAAATGGTCTTGTTCCTGATGTTCCGTTCACTCTCAAAGGAATGAACATCTCCGAATCAACAGTTATGTGTACCTAAGTTGAGAAGTCAATATGACAAATGACCTGGCACCTGATTTGTGCAGGAGGAAGAGAGCGGCTTGAAATGCCTTCAAGAGCGTTGAAGAACCTCTGGCTCAGGGCACATCTCTTTGATTCCACTGTTCTTCCTGCATTAACATACAATGCCTCTTTTGCAAACCACAGCACCCAAAAGGAGAGAGAAAACAAAAGGAAATGCCCTGACACAGGGGTGGGGGGGGGGGGAGGGATACTGGGAGCATTGGAGGTGGAGAACAGGCACTGGTGGAGGGATGGGTACTCAATCATTGTATAACTGAAACCCAAGCACAAAAATTTGTACATCTACAACTGTACCCCATGGTGTTTCACTAATAAAAAAATTTTAAAAAATACATCTCAGAGACCTAGGCCCTACGAAAACAGAATGAGAATGCTATTTGGGTCTCCCAAAGAGGAATTGAAAGAGCTGTTCTTGGAGTATCACGCTTCACTCAAATGAGAGAATCTGGAGTTTCGACCTCCATCGATGGTCGAAGATCAAGGAGGCTGCCTCGTTTGCCAAAGCGTCGAAAATCAGATGGGACAGAAATGTAATGTGATTTGGAGATGACCGCTGGACTAGAGCCATAACCAACTGGATTCCACGGGATGTCAAAAGAACAGCTGACCACCCACCTGTGAGATGGTCGGACTTCTTCGTCAAGACCCTGAATGAACGGTTTCATGCTCTTCGTGTTCCTGGAGTGATAGTACACTATTGGGCTACACTAGCATGTAACAGGGATGAATGGGACATTACTGGTGCCCACTTGAGCAAATCACAGTGGTAGGGCATTTGCCTTGCACGCAGCCAACATGGCTGACTTGAGTTCGATTCCTCCGCCCCTCTCGGAGAGCCCGGCAAGCTACCGAGAGTATCTCACCTGCACAGCAAGCTACCCATGACGTACTCGATATGCCAAACACAGTAACAACAAGTCTCATGATGGAGACGTTACTGGGCCCGCTCGAGCAAATCGATGAACAACGGGAGGATCGTGACTGTGACTCAAGCAAATTGATGAGCAACTAGATGACAAGTGATACAAGTAATACAAGTGATCAAAAGAACGGATTTGTGCCCTGCAAACTCCATGAAGTTTGGACATTATAGACCTGTCTGTCTGCATTTTATTTCTGGGCTTCACTATCTAGTGAAACTGATTCTCTGCTATCTTCGAATCTAGAATGGAAACACACAGTAACAGCCTCACTGTATTTCTAAGAGTTCTGTGTGCTTTGTATTGATTATTATTATATTATATTTCCCTAGGGACAGCAGGAAGATTCTCAGGAATCAGTCAGCATGCCCTTGCTTACAGGGTGACTGGTAGTTGTCTAGCCTTCAGAGAGGAATCTTGTTGCTTCTAAAGAATAAAGTCCCTTCTTTCTTGGGCACTGTCATTGTCATCCAAATTAATATTAAGTACACTAGCCATTACCTATGACAATTCTACTATCCAGGGAAAACATAACACGCTCAATTACTACAGTTCAGGTGTCTTAAATGTGAAATTATGTTCTTCAGTGGTTACAGGTTAAATGTTTGAACTTAATGTCAGTGCAAATTATACATACGTTAGATATCATGACAAACATTCATTTGCTGAGGTATAGTTTATCTCAACTAAGATTTTGTTATTCTATTTTTTTAAATATAGTAACATTCTTAAATTTTTTATAGTTGTAGTGATTATTATTATATTAGGTGCCAAAAAGTCCAAAATATGTTGTGTTCAAAATCAATTTATTGTAGGATAAAAGTGATGAAAATAATGACATGAACATATGAAGAGAGTAACAATAAAAAATAGTTCACATTTTTAATGATTTATGATGGAAAGTACTTATGAAACAATATGTGTAAAGTGGAATTTCTTTATGCTTTTTATCTTCCCCAATCTTCATAGGACTTACTCTTTCCCTAAAAGAGACTCAGTGAGGCTGCAGAGATGGTACAGCTGGTAGGGCACTAGCCTTGCATCGGCCAACCTGGGTTCAATCATTCCATATGGCTCTCTGAGCACCACCAGGAGTAAACCCTGATTCAAGAGCCAAGAGTAGCCCCAGAGTATTGCCAAGAGTTGCTCCCCCCAAAAAAACAAACAAAAATTGTGAATCATTACCTCATGTCATGTACTGTTCTATCAGAAATCCACCCAGAACTTGCACTAATTCTAAGGAGTACTTGAATAATAGCTTAAAGTATATATTTAAAATATATTTTTTCTTTATTCCCCACTCTTCCATTTGTGTTTGTTATTTGCTACAGTGTTGGGATCCCACACTTATGTTGCCCACAATTGCACAATTCCACAAATGATGACATGACATTTTATCCCTTTTAGAATGAAATAGGTCCACTATTAAGCATAGTTCCAAGGAAACTGTACACTGAGAATTTTTAAGTACTGTAAACCAAATCTGCAAAAATCATGATTTGCTTCACACTGCCAGAAAATTATATAAATAGTATTTACTGAAATTTGTATCTTATGATTTGGACCAGAGAGCTAATACAGGAGTTAAGGCATTTGCATTACATGAATATGAACCCAGTTCAATCTCTAGCATCACATAAGTTTCCCTGAACACCAACAGGAGTGACCTATAGACACAATGCCAGGAGTACACCTGGAGCACCAGGAGGTGTAGCTCAAAATGAAAACAAAAATAAGTTAATAACTTAAAGTAAGTGAACAATGACTTGTTACAATATCTAATGAGCTTTTAGTTTAAAAACTCTTACAGATAATCGGCTAATTCTTTTTCTAAATTTATTTATTTATTATTGAATCACCATGAGATATAGTTACAAGATTTCATGGGGGTTTTTTTTTTTGGCTTTTTTTGCGGGGGGGTTGCATTGGGCAATGCTCAGGGCTTAGTCCTGGCTCTGCACTCAGGAATCACTCCTGGCAGTGCTCAAGGACCATATGGGATGCTGGGAATCGAACCATGATTGGCAGCATGCAAGGCAAATGCCCTACCTGCTATGTTATCACTCCAGCCCCTACAAGTTTTCATGTTTTAGTTACAGTCACACAATGATCAAATACCCATCCCTCCACCAGTGCACATTCCCCACCACCAATCTCCCCAGTATACCTCCCTTTTCCCACCCTCCCACTGCCTCCATGGCAGACAATTTTTTACAATACAGATACTGAGAGTTTATCATGTTGAATCAGATAATTCTTTGTAGAGCTAATGAAAATCATTCTTTCCAATAAGTAGCACTGTAGCACTATCCTCCCATTGTTCATCAATTTGCTTGAGCAGGCACCAGTAACATATCACAACAAATTGTGAGACTTGTTGTTACTGTTTTTGGCATATTGAATACGTCACGGATAGCTTGCCAGGCTTTGCTGTGAGGGTGTGATACTCTCAGTAGCTTGACAGGCTCTCCGAGAGGAGTGGAGAAATCGAACCAGGGTAGGCCATGTCGGCCACCTGCAAGGCAAATGAAAAAAAAATTGACACAGGGCAAGGACAGATCAAATATATAGAAACATCATTCTAAGTTATTCTAAAGTTTAAAAAAGTCCACACTATTCCTAAGATGCAAGAGGGAAAGGGAAACATAATGATAAATGTTTAACTTCAAGTAAAATCAAGTGCTTTTGTTTTCATTTAGCAGTAAATTCTTTTATCAGATGACACTGTTGATCCCAGAATATTAATGTGTAAGAGCAATTACTACCACTGAGCTTCCATATGGTCCAGCAATACCATTGCTTGGATCATATCCCAAGGGTGGAAAAATAACACAGTAGAAATGACATCTGCACTTATATGTTCATTGCAGCACTGCTCACAATAGCTGGAATCTGGAAACAACCCAAGTGCCTGAGAACAGAGGACTGATTAAAGAAACTTGGGTATACCTACACAAAGGAATTCTATGCAGCTATTAGGAAAAAAAACGAAGTCATTAAATTTACTTATAAGTGAATGGACATGGAGAGTATCATGCTAAGTGAAACGAGTCAGAAAAGAGAGGAACAGACATAGAATGACTGCATTCATTTTGTGGAATATAAGGTAACCATTTGTGGGATATAAAATAACATAGTATGATGCTAACACTCAAGGTCAGTAGAGACAAGGGCCAGGAGGATTGATTCATGATTGGAAGCCTGCCTCAAGTGCTGGGGGAGAAGGCAGATGGGATAGAGAAGGGAACACTAAGCTAATAGTGGTTGGAGGGATTGCTTAGGATAGGAGATGTGTGTTTAAAGTAGATGAAGGACCAAACATGATGGCCTCTCAGTACCTGTATTACAAACCATTATGCCCCAAAGTAGAGAGAGAGTAAAAGGGAAAGTTCCTGCCACAAAAGCAGGGGTGGGGTGAGGTGGGGTTGAGGTGGTGGGAGGGATACTGAGGACATTGGTGGTGGGATGGGTGTTCGATCATTGTATAACTGAAACTCAATCGTGAAAGCTTTGTAAATGTATCTCACGGTGATTCAATTAAAAACGAGCAATACTACAAGTATAACAGCAGGTATTTTCACTTACAATTTGATTAAATTGTTTGACGACATATAAAATATTTTCTTAGATGAGTTTATGAATAGGGTAAGTACTAGTGGAATCTGCATATAGAAGGCAAGGACGCTGCTAAAACCTGAAATGCACTGGACAGCTCACAACAAAGAATTATATGGCCCAATAGGTCAATAGTGAAATTGAGACATTCTGGCTTAAGTAATTTATGTGCAGAATATAAATCAGCTACATGGGAATATGGATAGAAAGAGAAGAGGAGAAATGAGGAGAGATAGAGATAGAGATGGAAGAGAGGGGAGAGGAGATAGAGATGTTGAGAACATTTTTTATCCCTTAATCATCCATGCAAATAGAAAAAAGGTATTGACATTAGGAAAAGTATTATTTTCTCACTCGCAATGTGTATAAAGCAATAATCAAATATGGTGCAGTCACCCTACATACCTCTGCTTCATAAGTAGATAATGGACAAACAACTTTCCTTGTGCTGTGATTTAGTATTTAAGTAAACAATGAAAATTATGAATATGATCAACTTGTGGTCACTGACAGTTCACTGTTTAAGTTTGTCTAATGAGGAAATCACCCAACTTTAAGTTTTCCTGTCCACCCTGAAAAATGTATCTGTTTCGAGTTGTACTTACTTGAGGTTTTGAAGAGTACTTAATTTTAAATTTTTTTCTTGAAAAAAATAGGTAAATAAAAAACCTTTTTTGATCTCACATAGCTTAGGAGGATGGTTGATATATCACTGAGAAGTTGAGACTAAATTTTTAAGACAAGGCTATTGAGAAGTAGGCTTGCTGTCGGGTCAGATGGCAAGCATAACCTGGCTTGCTCTCTCCTGCTGGATACCCAGACCCATTCTGTGATTTTCTGTCCCTTCTCCCTTCTCCTCCCTTCACTATTACTTTGTGCTTTGGAGTTAACATTATGGGAGAGAGCACAAACTTAACTCTTTATTCTTCATCCACAAAAATCTCCTTTCAGAAAAAAATAGAGCCTCCCCCGAGTGGGGAAGTTTTCATCAGAAGGCACTCCTGCATGGGGTGCCTACAGGACTCAGCTCCTGATCAGGGTCCATAATTAGGGAAAGGACTGAGGGCCAGAAAACTTAAAAAGGTCTGAGATCTGGAATCTTAAAGCACATGAGGTAGGAACTGCCTAACTTGAGTCTTCATAGGAATAAGAATTCATGAGTGGGAATCAATGCAGACTGCAACAACCTAAAGACATGTGCCTCTCTTCACCTCCCTGCCCCCATGTTAGGTAGCAGGTGACTGGGTTGAAATTTCTTTCTGTAAAGACAAAGAAGATGAGAACCCTGAACATGAATTTAAATAAAGGCTCAAAATTTCCTGTGACCAAGGGCACTTTGAGTCAACCTAGTTATCATTTTTTTAATTCATTATTTATTTATTTATTGCTTTTGAGGTCACACCCGGTGATACACACAGGTTGCTCCTGCTCTGCACTCAGGAATCACTCCTGGCAGTGCTCGGGGGACCATATGGGATGCTGGGAATCGAACCTGGGTCAGCTGCGTACAAGGCAAATGTTCTACCTGCTGTGCTATTGCTCCAACCCCCATAGTTATCATTTCTATCATCAAATAGAACTTAGAATTAATATTCTAATGATGATACTCCAACGAATATAATGACTATGATTGTAAGAGGATTTGTTTTATTTGTTTCAGGGCCAAATACAGAGACATTCAGAGTTGGCTACTATCTGTGTTCAGGGTTAACACCTTGCAGTACTCAGGGGACCATATGTGGTTCTGGGGATTGACCCAGAATCCGCTGGATGAAAGACGAGTTCTTTACCCACTATACTATCCATATGGCCCAAACTCCCTTTCTTGCAAAGCCATATACAAGGTTTGAACACAGAAGTTCAAGTTTTCTCACTCTCCCAATTTAATAGTCCTTAAGATACATGTTTTCCTCCATTGGAAATCACTGACTGAAATGCTAGGTGAATACTAATCCACGTGTATCCCCTCAACACTCTCTCCTTCTCCCAAAGGTCAGGCCCCCATAAAGAGGCCAACTTTGGATTAATATGGGGAAAATATCAATAATAGCAATATGCTAAGGAGAACTTACAATGTTTCAAACCTTAATTAAATACCTCCTTGTGTTAACTTATTTAATCCGACAATTACCTCATGGAATTAATTTATTTAATCCATCAATTAGGATGCTGCTATTATTCTTCTCATTTATCACATGAGAAAACCAAAATGAAATTGCCAATTTCAAATCACATAATGGCAGAGATACTGACTTCAGACACTGTGCTATTGCCCACTACATTGTATGAATCCTGTAGAGGAGAATGAGTAACTGCCAGCTCTTTGCAGACCTTTCATGTCTGGTGGGGAGAGCATAGAGGAGCAGACCTGGGACTGAAGGGCAGGAACTAGATGACAGGTGTGAAGAAAGAAGACGCAGTCTGAAAAGTTAAGGTGCTTGAGACCTTGGGGCTGGAGCGATAGCACAGCATAGGGCACTTGCCTGGCACTCAGCCGGCCTGGGTTCGATTCCCAGCATCCCATAGAGTCCCCTAAGCACCGCCAGGAGTAATTCCTGAGTGCATGAACCAGGAGTAATCCCTGTGCATCACTAGTTGGGATCCAAAAAGGAAAAAAAGGGGATGTTTGAGGCCTCTTTTGGAAAAAAGAACTGAATAAAGGATGCAGAGGTCCCATACATAGTCTCTGTTACTCAGTTCACATTGATATTTCTCTCTGGTTGAAATCAAGATGACAACTGGGCAAATATGCCCCCACAGGGATGGGGAGGGAGGTGGTTTTTACCAATCTGAAGTCCCAGAACATTCATTGCAACCCCTAGCAAGTTCATCTTTTCACTTTCCTGACAACAGCGTCCTAGCATCGTCCAGAGTGTGAGATGTGGCAGCTCATGCAGTGAACTGGACCTCCAGACGCAAGCCACAAGAAGCTGGTCATTTCAGTCCCCTGCTTCTGCTTGCCTTCTCCACTGTCCACCCTTGACTGACCTATTTCTTTGCTATGATACGGCAGCAGTACACTATCACATTGTCCCCTTCTTATACTCAAGGCAGTGGACAAAATAATCTTGAATCTATTCACGTGACCACGTTATATTTGTTGCTAAGAAACAGTGGTATTCAGATCATCCATTTTATTGTTAACTTCTGTCATAACTACTTGTGTGACCTTAGGCAAATTATTTAATGAATCTGAACCTCAGTTTCCCTACTGTAATAGAAGCTTCAAAATGTGATGATTCAACCTTCCAAGAAAATTCCTGAGTACTTTTGGCTCTTTACTCAAAAAAGTCCTCTTTCAGAGTGGATGGACGACTCTTTCTCAGCCATAATTTTCACTGAGAGACTGATATCCCAGGGGCTCTGCCTTTCCGGAAGGAATGTCTATTTCTGCCAAAGTTAGGGTACTAAGAATGTCACAGAGGCCACAGCTACTCTGTCACAGAGCTGCTCTGCTCTGGCAACTGGTAATTTTTCCCCTAAGGAAAATCTCTGCTGATCAATCTGCCATGATTTTGTTTTGTTCTGGGGCCACACTCAGTAGAGCCCAGGACTTACTCCTGGCTCTTTGCTCAGAGATCACTCCTGACTGGGCTCAAAGTTCATATGTAAAGGTAAAGGTAAAGGCCCTCCCGCTGTTCATCGATTTGCTCAAGCGGGCCCAGTAACGTCTCCATTGGAGACTTTGTTGTTACTGTGTCTGGCATATCGAATACGTCACGGGGAGCTTGCCAGGCTCTGCCGTGCGGGTGAGATACTCTCGGTAGCTTGCCGGGTCTCCATTGGAGACTTTGTTGTTACTGTGTTTGGCATATCGAATACATCACGGGTGGCTTGCCAGGCTCTGCCGTGTGGGCGAGATACTCTCGGTAGCTTGTCGGGCTCTCCGAAAGGGGCAGAGGAATCGAACTCAGGTCGGCCATGTTGGCTGCGTGCAAGGCAAACACCCTACCGCTGTGCTATCTCTCTGTAATGCTAGGGATTCAACCTTGGGTTGGATGTATGAAAAGCCGCCGTGCATCTCTCCAGTCTTCTGAGGCATGCAAAAGATGTAAGACAATTTCTGCCCTTCAGGATTCTATTGTTTGCTTAGTCTTCATATTTCCCCTAAAGTTCTTAGACACATTCACTAACAAAGGCAGAAGATGTAACTGAAACATTTCTGTCAATGTTTTCTCTAACAGTGTTTCTCCCTATTCATCACTGTCCCGTCTTACTGAGGATTCACTATAATTTCTGGATATTATTGTTCTCTCTTCTCTTCCTCTGGAAACTTGTTCCAACCATTAGGAGAGTATTTGATGCCATATTCCGAAGTGCCCATATCCCTAATATTGAGCAGATATGATGACCTATTAACTATAGTTTCTACTGTATACAATGTGCCATCGGGTAAAGAGAAGAACATCATAGCTATGGTGCTGGCTGCAGTAAGCCTCCTGATTTTCTCCTACTCTCTTCTTAAGGGAATTCCATGAGAAAGAAAGGGTATAAAATATGAATTTATAAGGAATTAGCTCAGTCTGGCCTGGTGGCTCTACCTCACAACTCTGAACGCGTTTTTCTGTATGCAGTCCACCTGTTCTATATAAATCCTTACAAAGCAGTAAGAGATTAGTAAAGAGTGTCCTGCCAGTTGTAGTGGGCTCGAGATAAGAACAATGTGGTTTAAGTGGCAAAGTTTATAATGAACAGGGTTAGGAAGTGCCATCACCTTAGATCAGCCACAAAACCCTAATGAAGTGAAGATAATCTGGCCCAGCTTTTCTCCATGTGGTCCACAGATGTCTCCTCTAGATGCATAAATAGCCAAGCAAGTCAGACTCGCTCTCCAAACTAAGTGCCATCATCACTGAGGTATAGGGAAGAAGTGAGCTGTCTGACCAGATTCTGAAAGTACCTGCATGTTCATGTCCCTCAAAATTCTTCTCTGACTATGACAATGATAGTTGGAAGTGAACACTCTGGACAAGAACTGAGTGCTCACAGTAGGTAATGGTAGAGATATAGAGACATGATAACCTTTCAGTAACTATATTGCAAACCAGAAATCCCACAAAGAGAGAGAGAGAGAGAGAGAGAGAGAGAGAGAGAGAGAGCGATAAAGAAGAAAAGTGCCAGAAAGAGAGGCTGGGTTGGGGGGTAGGGGTGGCAAAAGAGAAACTGGGGACATTGTGGCAGGAAATGTACACTGGTGAAGGGATTGGTGTTAGAACATTGTATGACTGAAACCCAATCATGAACAACTTTGTAACTGTGGATCTCATTGTGATTCAGTTTAAAAAATATTTTTAATCTTCTGCATACACAGGTGCCTGGCCTTCATTTGACAGTTGATGTAACAGCCTATTAGGCACTATATAGTATAATCGGTTTGATATTCAAACTGCTTTTCATCACAAAGACACAGAAAAAAATGGAAGATTAAACCAAACTGAAGAGCAAAGAGTGTGAAAAAAATGACAAAACATTTTCTGGAATTGAATTCATTTAGTCTTCCCATTTGTCTTCTCAGAAATTCTTGTATGTGATCTTATAGATAATCACAATCACGACCATCCTGTTGTTCGTCGATTGCCTCGAGCAGGCCCCAGTAACATCTCCTTCGTCCTAGCCCTGAGATTTTTTTAAAAGGTGCCATATTCAAGGCTCTTGCAGAGTTAGGAGAATGAGACCCATCATTGTTACTGGTATTTGGCATATTGGGTACGCCATGGGGAGTTTGCCAGACTCTGCCGAGTGGGCATATAGATAATATTTTTAATCAATTTAGATGTCCAACAACAGATCAGTGGCTGATGAAGACATGGTGTATCTACACAATGGAATACCACGCAGTTGTGAGAAATGAGGAAATCATTCCGTTTTCTGCAACATGGATGGAACCAGAAGATACCATGCAAAATGAAGTGATCCAGAAGAAAAAAGATAAACACAGGATAATATCTCTTACATTTGGCCTTTAGAGTAACTGGGTGAGGAAATGCAATGGTTTAAAGGGGGGAGATATGCCTAGATCAACCTTGGCCCCAGAGTAGAGGGAGGGTGAGGAAAGAAATAGAGTGAAGGGGGAAGGGGAGAAGAGATAGATGAGAAGCAACGGGGCAGAGGTCAAGAGGATCCAGGTACATTGGTGGTGTTAAGGAAAGCAGAGCCAAATATCCTCACCACAGAGTCAAAACACTGAAATCAGAAAGCACAGACTTTAATAATGAAATTTGACACAGATGGTGGGATTTGTGATGGAATGTTGTATGTCAAAAAAACACAACTGTAATAAAATAAAATTTTGAAATAGAAAAAAACAACTATAATATGTAAAGTGACAAATTATCTGGAATAAGGAAGGATGAGCAAATACTAGAAAGAAAAAAAAAATGAAAAGGTCCAGAGCTCTGGGGAGATAGTCATGTATTCCTTTCCTTGGAACCTTCTAGCTCATGGCTTCCTTCCTTCAAGCCATGAATCCTGTCCACCCAGAGCTGACTTTCCAGGGCCTAAAATGGCTAAGTCATGGGAGTTGACACAGCTTCCCGGTAATGACTCTGTGTCCTGCATCTTTTCTGTGCTTCCTCCCCCACTCGCCCCCGCCCCCCCGCCGCACCCCCCCTTCTTTCTCTTAATTTTCCCCAGCTATCTCTCTCTCTCTCTCTCTCTCTCTCTCTCTCTCTCTCTCTCTCTCTCTCTCTCTCTCTCTCTCTCTCTCTCCTTTCCCGCCACCCATGCCCCCTCTCTCCTCTTTCCTCTTTTCTGCCTGTTCCCTCCTTCTCCCTCCACCACACCTACTCCCTTCACTCTCTTCTACGGAGATGTGATTTAGATTTGCGGGTTGCCGTTAATGCATTCCAGATGCCAGGAAAAAGTTTGGCCCAGGCTCTGCATTTCTTCTGCCTTTGGGCCTCCTCGCCCAAAAAACGGTCCAAGAAGAAAACAGATGGGCTGACTCCATCTGCTGGCAGTTGCCTGAAGTTCAACAAAAGATTTCAGGGTGTGGCTGGAGATTGTGCTCATAAACTCAGTTCACAAGCATAACGGGGCAGAATTTTAAGCTTAATCTGATAAAAAAAAAAAAAGTACTTGAAGCAAAAGATTACACAAATTGGATCTATTTGGTCCTTAGAAATGGAGAGTGGAATTAAACTCATATCTTACAATTACCATTGCAGGTTGGCCTGTGGTTGCCAACATGTGTTTACTTCTTATCACGTCCCTCGTCCCTCCCTCGATGCTACTAGATCTGGCCCCCAGAACAGCTGGTGGACTAGTGGTGGCCCAGACTGAATTTAAATGAAAGCACAATGAAACCTTTATCTCATTTTGCTACTTGTTATATTCTATTTTAACTTGTAAATTTTCAATTAATTTTATTTAATAGCTAATCTGCGGCAACCACCTGGATTGTTTCTAATATCAACTCCTTTGAAGGGTGGATATTTCTGCATTTAATATTGTATTAAGCCAAATGATCCAGGTCAAGACTGTAAATTGGCTAGTAAATTGTGACCATGAAATCCAATAGGTAGAGATCACATAGCTCTTTCTCCCCGAATGGAACATAATATGAAGCCTGCCATAGCCATGCCACCAGACTCGGTGCCAGGCTGTTTCACTCAGGGCGCCCCAGAGGGGGGCGGGTGAGAGCCCTCCCCCACCCCAAGGGACCCAGGCCCAGCAGCCGAAAACCTCCAGAATCAACTTCCTCCATGCTCAAGGCCACTCCCCACATGCTCTGGCTGGGTCTCACACGTGAGTGAACATGTTCTTGGACCACTTAGCCACAAATGCAGCCTCGCGACACATCATAATAAACTCCCTACCCATTCTCTGTACCATTCTCTGTACTGTCGCTCTGGCCCCAAACTCTGTAGCTTTAAAGGTATGGGGGAGACAGCTCTGCAGTCAGGGGCATGTGCATTATATGTGCTGGGGTAGCACATTGTTGCCACTACCCCTGGAGGCCTTGATGGTCCCCACAAATCACCCAAACAGTTTCTACTCTGTGGACCCTCACAGTGAACCACCAGCCTGGTTGACCCAGTATCACTGGAAATGACACTGAGCCCTCTTGAGCACTGCTTGGGAAGTCCCCATACACACACAACCCAAACTAAACCCTATCTTACCTCCCTCCGTCCCCAACTCAGCCCCCCATAGCACCCATTTTTTTCTGTGCCAGTAAGTTTGACTCTCATACGACCTGTTGTGGAATCAGACCGTCTCTGTGTCACTGGTTTGTTTTACTCAGCAGATTATCCTCAAGGGTTCTCCAGGTCCTTGCAGGTGATAGGATTTCCTTGGGAACGCTCAGGTCTTGAAGCAAAATGGACTTGGGGAGAGCCCTAGTTCTGCCTGCTGAATTGATATAGTGTTGGCTGAATTGATACAATGTGGTTGTTGGACTATACCTAACCTCAGCTTCAGTTTCTGTCATGGCAAATAACAGTATCCACCTCTTAGGTGGAATTTAGGGAAACCGTCTTAAAGCTTAACTGATGTGTCATAGCACAGTGGGTAGGGCATTTGCCTTACATGCCACGAACCCGGGCGAACCGGGTTTGATTCCTCCACCCCTCTTGGAGAGCCTGGCAAGCTACCAAGTGCATCTCAGCCTCACGGCAAAGCCTGTTAAGCTACCCGTGATGTATTTGATATGCCAAACACAGTAACAACAAGTCTCACAATGGAGACATTACTGGGCCCGCTTGAGCAAATCGATGAACAACGGGAGGACAGTGCTACCCATTCTCCATAAGTAGCACACCACATTTTATGGGGTTCAGATTTCATTCATTCATTCATTCATCATCCTGCTATTTGTCGATTGCCTCGAGCAGGCCCCAGTAACATCTCTTTCATCCTAGCCCTGAGATTATAATCAAGGCTCTTTAGGAGAATGAGACCCATCATTGTTACTGGTATTTGGCATATTTGGTACGCCACGGGGAGTTTGCCAGACTCTGCCCTGTGGGCAGGCTACATTTGATAGCCTGCAAGTTTGTCCAATGGGGTTCAGATAGTGGGCAACAAATCATAGAGGGAAACATATGTATACATATTTTCATATATACATATGAAAGCTCACATCACTCAACTTTTTTCAACATGTTAATGATATTCTAAAGAATGTCTTAATGGCCTCTGACAAAATAGAACAATTTTCACACTGTTTCCTATATGAATAAATTTTTATAAACATTTTCAGCGGTTCTTAGTAACAGACAATACAAAATACATTATTTTGGTTGTACTTTGGGACAGGGATCGGGGCTTGAGATGGAAACATCCCAAATTTGATGGTGGGAAGGTGTAATGGTGGTGGAATTGGTGTTTGAATGTTAAATGTAATCAAATACTGTGAACTACCTTATAATATGAAAAAAAATTTTAAAAAGGAATCTAATAGGTAGACATTAAATTCTACTAAATTCTAATAGGAAATTTAAAATAAATAAAGTAAGTGGAAATAAGTTGTCTTTATTAAGAAAAACAATCACAAGAACTATGGTTTTGTCATAACTATACTCAGTAGTGTTCAGGGTTTACTCCTGGCTCTGTACTTGGGTATCATTCCTGACAGGACTCAGGGAGCCATATGTATGCGGTGCCAGGGATTGAATCTGGCTTGGGAGAGCAAGGAAAGTGCAAATGACTTACCTGTTGTATTATCTCTTTGCCTCCAAGTTTAGAGCTTTTTTAAGCAATATATATTCAAAGTGAATGAGAGGACGACTGGAATGGGAAGGAATGGGAGTGAAGATAGATGGTCGGCAACTACACCACCTCCGCTTTGCTGATGACATTGTTTTAATAACACCAAACATCAGCCAAGCGGCACAAATGCTGGCCGACTTTGACCGTGAGTGTGGAAAGGTAGGACTACAGCTGAATCTTACGAAGACAATGTTTATGAGAAACAGCCTCGTTCCTGATGCCCCATTCGCTCTCAACGGAACGACCATCTCCGAATGCAACAGCTATGTGTACCTAGGTCGAGAAGTCAACATGACAAATGACCTGGCACCCGAGCTGCGCAGGAGGAAGAAAGCAGCTTGGAACACCTTCAAGAACGTTGAAGAAATAGCTAAGAGGACGAAGAACCTCCGGCTCTGGGCACATCTCTTTGATTCCACTGTTCTTCCTGCATTAACATATGCCTCAGAGACCTGGGCCCTACGCAAACAAGATGAGAACGCTATTCAGGTCTCCCAAAGAAGAATAGAAAGAGCTATGCTTGGAATATCACGTTTCACTCAAATGAGAGAAAGAATCCGGAGTTCTAATATCCGTCGACGATCAAGAATCAGGGACGCTGTCTCATTTGCCAAGGTGTCAAAAATAAGATGGGCTGGTCACGTAATGAGATTTAAAGACAACCGCTGGACTAGAGCTGTTACCGACTGGATTCCACGGGATATCAAAAGACCGCATGGCCGCCCACCTACCAGATGGTCAGACTTCTTCGTCAAGATCATGAACGATCGGTTTGAGGCTCTTCATGCTCCCAGAGAGAACAGATGCCATTGGGCTACACTAGCACACAACAGGGACAAATGGAGACGTTACTGGCACCCGCTCTAGCAAATCGACAACTAACGGGAAGTTAAGTGATTAAGTGATATTCAAAGTATTATATTTTAAGTCACATATTTGCAACAATGTTAATATTTATGGCCTTGGTGTATGAGAAACAGACCTATGACCCTACACCACTTCTAGTGTACCAACCCTGGCTATTTAACAAGGTTGGCGCATGAGCCATTGACATTCTAATAAAAAATAACTTTTTTTAAGTAAGAGAATGATAATGGTATATTGTACAAGGAGTCAAAGTCCATGGGAAAGGAACAGGTAAGAAGAGCCAGAGAAGTATCTAAATGAAATTCCAGAACCAAGGAACCAGGCATAACCTGGGGACTGGATGAATAGCACTATAAAGATCCAAGATTATAATTTTCAGTAAAAAAAAAATGGAGTCCAATCTTCCAACAGAAGGCACGCAGTCTTGGTTGTGTGTTTACTTAATCTGAATATGGTTGTTCTCTCTATCAAAGCCATCCTGATCTAAGATTCTGAAACATTTCCAAATAAGGTGTTTCCTCACCAACCAGTCCAGAAACCAGGAGTCCAGACTAGTGTAACACTTGTCATACAGTATTATTAGATTTTTTCCCAACCATTATAGAATGAACAAAACATATATATATGTATATATATAATTATGCCATATTGTAGATGTTAATGTAACATTAAGGAAGAGAGAACTACTTTCTCAAATAGACAAGGCTAAGGTCTTTGCTAATATTTGTAGCCTGACCATTCAGTTAGATCATCTCAATGGCCATCGTGAACTTATCCAATGAGCAAACTGTTCCTCTCTACTGGAGAGCTTCTCTGTCAGGCCCTATAAAAGGCCTAATTGGGCTCTGTTGAGTAGTAGGGTACTGATGGCCTTGACTTCATGCCCTAAAACTAACCTCAGTGCACTCAGTCTCTTTCCCACCTGTAACCTTCCATTTGCCGCTCCCCCCACTGAAGATGGGGAAGGAAGGGTGTTTGTGGACAAATATGAATATCAACGGTCTTTATCTTCATTACAAATATTCTGGAGAGTTATCACTGGATACTGAGTCCATTCTGTTTACTTATTGGGTCCATTACAATAAAAATGTTGTAATATTGGCTTGGTGTTTTATTAGGCCCTTAAACTATCTTCATTTTTTATTTGTTTGGAGGTCTTGTCCCAACAAATCTTAAACTAGGGGGCCAATGCTTTGTTTTTAATGCTATTTTCTTCTTGCTGCTCTGTTTGGCTGAGTCTTACTGCTACTCTGAGTTCACACATTAGTTCTTCTGAGCTTATATGAACCCTCTATCTGAACCATCTCATCTGAACCCTCTATTGTAATCTTTAGTTCAGCTACTATATTCTTCAGATCACAACTTGCATTTGGTACTTTCTTATATTTTCTATGCCTTTACTGAAGTTTTGACTTTGTTTATATATTCTTCTCCTGAGTTTTGTGAACATCTTTATGACCATAACTAATTATGACCAATTCATAATTTAATCATGAATTTAGTTCTAGGTACAGTGGTTATCTCAATTTCATTAACGGCTTCATCTGAGATTGATCTTCTTAAAATGCACTGTAGCATTGTAGCACTGTTCATTGATTTGCTCAAGCAGGCCCACTAATGTTTCCATTGTGAGACTTGTTGTTACTGTGTTTGGCATATTGAATAGTCACAGGTAGCTTGCCAGGCTCTGCCATGCGGATGCCCACACAGCAAAGCCTTAAAATGGATTCCTATCTAATTTAAATACATTCCTCTGTTTCTTCATTTTGCTTAATTCTATGTGTTTGTTTCAATGTATTAGGCATAGCAACTGCTTCTCCTGGTCTGAAAGAGTTCTCTTATATCATTCAACTTTTCTCTAGTTAATTATCATGCCTCAAACTCATGTGATGTCTACCATCTATAATCCCAATGAGAGAGGATCTCATTTATCATCTTATTTGACTTGTTGGAGACTAAACCTTAAAACAACAGCTTTTAATACATAAAAATAGGTATAGTCCTCAGGGGTCAGAGTCTAAAGTCCTGCTGACTTCAAAATAAGACTTTCTTTGTTTGTTTGTTTGTTTGTTTGTTTGTTGGAGGATATGGGGGCACACCCGGTGGTGCTCAGAGGTAACTTCTGCTCTGCATCAGTAAACACTGATGTTACTCAGGGGGCCATATTAGATGCTGGCAATCTAACCTGGGTCAGCCATAAGCAAAGAAACACTCTACCCACTGTAATCTGGCCCCTCAAGATCAGACTCTTTGGAGGTCTCCCCTTGGCAATAATTGTAAGTATCAGAACTCTATGCAAGTAGATAAGCTCTTTTCTGGGAGATAACAATGAACCATAGGAAGCACAGAGAAAGTGTAAGAAGGGAACCCCAAATAAATGTTCCCTAGGAGGTCCTCTGTGGCTTCTAGACATGTGATGAATCTGAAGCTTATCCCTTTTTTCTACCAACTAAAGTTAGGTTAAACAGGTTTCTTGGGAGTTCAAGATGCCACTCTGTTTAACGTTCATTGATTTAAAGAAGGCCTTTGATTCTGTTGAGACGGAAGCGGTCATTGAAGCCCTCGCCAATCAGGGCATTCAAGCCCAATACATCAGGATCCTCCGTGAGCTGTATTGCGGATTCACTACCAGGATCTCACCATTCTACGAAGAAGTGATCGTTGATGTCAAGAGAGGGGTGCGGCAGGGTGATACCATTTCACCAAAACTCTTCAGTGCCACCCTCGAGAACATCATGCGACGACTGGAATGGGAAGGAATGGGAGTGAAGATAGATGGTCGGCAACTACACCACCTCCGCTTTGCTGATGACATTGTTTTAATAACACCAAACATCAGCCAAGTGGCACAAATGCTGACCGACTTTGACCGTGAGTGTGGAAAGGTAGGACTACAGCTGAATCTTACGAAGACATTGTTCATGAGAAACAGCCTTGTTCCTGACGCCCCATTCACTCTCAACGGAACGACCATCTCCGAATGCAACAGCTATGTGTACCTAGGTCGAGAGGTCAACATGACAAATGACCTGGCACCCGAGCTGCGCAGGAGGAAGAGAGCGGGTTGGAACGCCTTCAAGAACGTCGAAGAAATAGCTAAGAGGACGAAGAACCTCCGGCTCCGGGCACATCTCTTTGATTCCACTGTTCTTCCTGCATTAACATATGCCTCAGAGACCTGGGCCCTACGCAAACAAGATGAGAACGCTATTCAGGTCTCCCAAAGAAGAATAGAAAGAGCTATGCTTGGAATATCACGTTTCACTCAAATGAGAGAAAGAATCCGGAGTTCTGACATCCGTCGACGACCAAGAATCAGGGACACTGTCTCATTTGCCAAGGTGTCAAAAATCAGATGGGCTGGTCACGTAATGAGATTTAAAGACGACCGCTGGACTAGAGCTGTTACCGACTGGATTCCACGGGATGTCAAAAGACCGTGTGGCCGCCCACCTTCCAGATGGTCAGACTTCTTCGTGAAGATCATGAACGATCGGTTTGAGGCCCTTCATGTTCCCAGAGCGAACAGGTGCCATTGGGCTACACTAGCACGCGACAGGGACAAATGGAGACGTTACTGGCGCCCGCTCGAGCAAATCGACGACTAACGGGAAGTTAAGTGATTAAGTGATTAAAGTTAGGTTATCCTTCAACCTTCAAGATCAAATTCACATTCTCTATCTTCAAACAAACAAAAAAAAAAAAAACCTCTGATGGGAATGATGAAATCAAGCAATTCATCATTGTTGAAATCAAGCAATTCACCATGTTGCAACCTGGTTGGAACTGAAAGATATCATGCTGAGTAAGCCAGAAGAAGAAATACAAACACAAGATGACCTCACTTATCTGTGGTATGTGGAATACTGGATGAGGATATGTATTATAGTAAGAGGAAATACCGATCACCCTTCACCCCAATGTTAGAGAAAAAGGACAGAGAAGGAAAGAAATCAGGCTGGGGCGGGGAGAAGAAAATAGTAAGTAATGAGTGAACAGGGGTCAGGGATTCAGTTATACTGGTGATATGGGTAAGTGGTATAGCTATATATTTAAAACACAAATCAACAGCACTAAAACATGACACCTAAGCTGCAACCACTGAAACTCTATCACATTCCTTGCACGGTAGGAATTGCAGGTGGTTATCAAAGACGGGAACACTGGTGGAGGGAAGTTGACAGTGGTGGTAGGATTGGTGTTGAAATATATGCTTAAAACTGAACTATCAATATATTTAATTATTTAATTATTTAGCACTGTCCTGTAGCACTGTCCTCTCGTTGTTCATCGATTTGCTCGAGTGGGCCCAGTAACGTCTCCATCGTGAGACTTGTTGTTACTGTGTTTGGCATATTGAATACATCATGGGGAGCTTGCCAGGCTTTGCTGTGCAGGCGAGATACTCTCAGTAGCTTGCCAGGCTCTAATCAATATTTAATTAATTTTTTAAAAAGAATTAAGTATTCCTTTTGCTTCTGTCATTTAGCACTTATGACGTTACATCCAGTATAGTAATTAGTTCACTCACTCTTGCTCTCTCACTCTCTCTCTTTCTCTATCTCCGCCCCCCCCCCCAAACACACACACTGTGTGTGTGAAGAAACACTGAGGAAGCTTTTAGGAGAAATTACTGTCTTTCCATAAAACTAAAATGTAAGCTAATGTAATGGATAAAGCAACCTTCTCATTTTATGTACTCCAAAAAACTTGCCAACAGACTAGATCATAAGATATGCCTTGATTTCAGAGATAGTGAAATTTAATAACAACAAAAAGCACTACTTAAAGTTGATGAAATGTGATATATGGCTTTTATCTGCATTACCTCATTTTAGAAAAGTGCTTTGCATGTGGTATTTGCTCAGTACCCATTTTCATGTACATAAAACTCCAGGGGAGATCAGTAAACTGCAAAATTAAATGCAGATCTCTACAAAATAATGGGGAGAGTCTAAAACAAACAGTGTACCAGAAAACTACTGGATGAGTTCAAGAGGAGTAATATAAAAATCATTGTGATCTCCAAGAAACAGGAAGGCAAATTCAACGAAGAACCACTAATAAAATCATAGATAAGAATTTCCCAGAGTTTCTATAAACATAGTAGGGGAGAGCCAAGATAGTACATGCCTTACATGTGGTCAACCTGGGTCCAATCCCGGCATCCCATGTGGTCCCCCAAGCACCATCAGGAGTGATTCCTGAGTGCAGAGCCATGAGGAATCATCACATGTGCCCTGAGCCCTCAGTATCATCGCATGTGCCCCCCCAAAACAAAAACAGCAACAAAACATAGAAGAGTAATTAATGCACAAAGATAATAGAAACTAAGGGAAGAATGACAGGTCCTTAGTAGGAAATTTGCCTCTGTGGGGGAGATGCAGAATAGTCTCAGGATAGGAACCTCTAATACAATGATAGAGAGAAATGGCCATTCTGAAAGAGGACTGGGATCTGAAAGGAGGGAAAGTGATCTGCATGATAGTCTATCAGTGACAGTACTGTAAACCAAACTACCTAAAGGAGTAAGGGGCAAAGGGGTAGAGAAGGAAGAAAAAAGTGCCTGCAAGAGAGACAGGCTGGGGAGCTGAAGGAAAACTGGGAACATTGGTGGAGGGACGTGGGCATGGGGAAGGAATTAGTGATCAAACACTGCACCCTTGATCCATCGTAAATTATTTTTGTAAATTTACAATTCATGGTGATTCAATAAATTGTAAAAAATAAGATTAAAGATTTTTAAAAATTTCCCAGATTTGAGGAGTACAGGTGCCCAAATCCAAGATGTGTTAAGGGTTCTAGATTTAAAATAGATCTAAATTTAAAAACTGCAATGTACTCAGGTGCCAAAAATCCAAAAACAGAGGCAATATTGAAAGAACCAAGATCAAAGAAGGAGCTTACATACAAATGAACTACAATAACATTTACAACTGGATCAGTTAATCACTTGACATCCCGTTACTCATTAAATTGCCCGAGCAGGCGCCAGTAACATCTCCATTCATCCCTGTCCCGTGCTAGTGTAGCCCAATGACATCTGCTCATTCTAGGAAAACAAATGTTCTTCGTCCTCTTAGCTATTCCTTTGATGCTCTTGAAGGCATTTCAAGCCACTCTCTTCCTCCTGCACAAATCAGGTGCCAGGTCATTCATCATGTTGACTTTGATACACATAACTGTTGCATTCAAAGATGTTCGTAAAATTGATAGCAAATGGAACGTCAAAAATGAGACCTTTTCTCATAAACATTGTCTTTGTGAAATTAGCTGTAGTCTGACCTTTCCCCACTCACGGTCAAAGTCGGCCAGCATTTGTGCCGCTTGGCTAATGTTTGGTGTTATTAGAACAATGTCATTAACGAAGCAGAGGTGGTGTAGTTGCCGACCGTCTATCTTCACTCCCATTTCTTCCCATTCCAGTCATCGCATGATGTTCTCGAGGGTGGCACTGAAGAGTTTTGGTGAAATGGTATCACCCTGCCAAACCCCTCTCTTTACATCGATGACATGTTCTTTCTACATTCTTTTGATAAAGACTGTTTTCTCAGGGTAGGATACAGCTCAGAAGTGGAAGCTCATCACTATGAGTCCTGACAGTCAACCAGGGACAGACTGTGTGGCCCATGCCCAGACCCCTGGGGTCCAGAAGAGTGAAGGCTATCCTCTCCAGCCAGCATTCACATGATGAAAATGATATATTTTAATATGACTTGCACGGGAACTGCCCAGTTCCTTTCATGAATGATCTCTGAGGACGCACTATCCTCTGATTCCCTCAGCCCTCACCTTCATGACCATTTTTCTTTGAATTTCTGGAGATTTGCTTTTAGTGGTTTCAGGTTTATTCTTGCGAATGACCCTCTTTATGACTCCCTCATAGAGCCGGAGCCATGGTTTTCTAGGTGGGTCTGGGTGAAACCAAATGAAAAATTGATTTTAGGTTGTGAATGCTTTTCCCGGCTTCTGCCACATCTGCCAACACTGCTGCTCTTCTCTCTTTGACGTCTTCCTTTATCACTTCTCTGCACACTTTGCAAACTCAGACATTTGCTTGTGGTTGCTGAGGCTTGCACCAATCCATGTTTGAGAATGGCCTCAACAGTTTTTGAAGACAGGTGTCTTTTTGTGGCTATCTCTCGGTGTTCTTCGCACACTCATGGAGGTGATGAACCAGTTGGTCGTATTCCTCGTCAATGTTGTCAATGATGGCATCTTCCCGTGTTGCTGCAATAGTGCCAAAGAGCTCCTAGTTGGTGGTCATTCTGGGAGTTCTCTTCTTAAACTTTGCAGCCCTTTCTTCCCTCTCTGTGAAGTAGAATATTGCACGAAGGCGACGGTTATCCTATCTTGGCATTAAAATCACCAACAATGATCTTGTAGAAGGTGTGATCTTCTTTATAGAAGATCTCCATGTAGAACTTCTCGATTTCTCCTTCATCATAATTGGATGTTGGTGCATAGACAATGAAAATAGAAACTGCTGGCAGTGAGCCACATCTATTCAAGTGTATTTGTCTGATTCGGATTGTTAGGCATTTGAATGAATCAATGCTCATGGCCAAGTTCGTGTTGACAAAGACACCGACACCTCCGACGCCTCTTTTGTCACATGTTCCAAAGAACAGTTCTTCTCCAGTTCTTCTCCAGTGTCGAAAACGGTGTGATTTGATTGATGCCTTCTTGTCTCGCTCAGACCAATGATGTCGTTCTTGGTCTTTCACACTTGTACCATCATGTCCTGGATGGATGCATCCAATGCCGGTGTACGTGCATAGAAAGTACAGACAGTTATTTTAGTCTTAGTTTTGGCAGTCTAGGTCAGCCTTGAGATTTTATCAGCCTCTTCTTCCTCATCCTTCTTAATACTGCCATATTGGTGGCTCTTTCAGGGTCAGGGGAATGAGACCCACTGTATTTACTGGTTTGGGCATATCAAATACACCATGGATAGCTTGCCAGGCTCTGCTGTGCGGGCCAGATATTCTCAGTAACTTGCCAGGCTCTCCGAAAGGGATAGAGACTTTTAAGGTGGCCTGTAATCGCCCTTGCCCCTATCATATCATGATAGGGTTCAAGATTTACAACAGATCTATCAAATGAAATTCTGCAATCCAGAAAAGAATGGTGGGATATAGTAAAAAAGTAAATTCAAAGAAAAAAATCAATGAAATGGACACCTCACCAAGAATACTCTGTCCAGCTAGATATCATTCTAAATCTGAAGCAACAATACAGAGCTTTCATGGGCCGGCAACAGCTTTTAGTATTCAGAGACTTGAAATCAGTTTTTCTAGAAGCATTCATAGAGCTCCTTTAAAGGAAAAGACAAACTTCTCAGAACTTTTCCATTAATTATGGCATTCACTCATGGCACTTGTGATTGTACTCTATTAGATTAAGAAAGGTCTGTTTAAGGGTTAGGACGACTGGTCAATGTTTGGAAGCTTGCCACAAGTGTGTGTGGAACAAAGGATCGAGAAGGAACCAGTATGACAATAATGAAAATAATAGAAATAGTCACTGGACAATAACTGAGTGTTCAAAGCAAGGTGAAGGGATATACATGATACATGATAACCTTTTACTATTATTGTAAACCACAATGCTGAAAAGTAAAGAGAGAGAGAGAGAGAGAGAGAGAGAGAGAGAGAGAGAGAAGAAAAGTGCCTGTCATAGAGGTAGGTATGGGGTGGAGGATGAGAGGAAAACTGGGGACATTGGTGGTGGGAAATGTACACTGGCAAAGGGATGGGTGTTGGAATATTATATAACTAAAGCCCAATTATGAACAACCTTGTAACTGTGTATCTCACTATGACTCAATTTAAAAAATTCAAAAAAGTTCTGTTTATTCCTAGCTTGATAAGGGTTTTATACTTTTCCAATAATCACAATCACGATCATCCTGTTGTTTGTCGATTGCCTCAAGCAGGCACCAGTAACGTCTCTTCTTCCCAGCCCTGTTTAAAAGAGCCATATTCAATGCTCTTTCAGGGTTAGGAGAATGAAAACCATCATTGTTACTGGCATTTGGCATATTGAGTACGACACGGGAAGTTTGCCAGACTCTGCCGTGGGGCAGGATACTTTTGGTAGCCTGCCGGGTTCTCCAAAGGAAAAACGAGATAATAAGATGTTGCATGGCCGTGAATGCAGCCGCGTGCTTCCGGGAGCTGGGTTTTATAATCTCTGAGTCTTGGCTGTTGATGGGACCAATCTGGCGCCAGCAGCAGCTGGTGGATGTGACGCCTACCTACTGAAAGATGGGGGATCTGGGTGGAGAAGGTCCAGTCCCAATCCGAGCAGGCTTGGAGATCTCAGCCCCGGGACCCACATGCTTGGCTTCCTCTGCCAGTCCCAATAATGAATTAAAATATTTAATCTTTTATTAAATATTTGATTTAATTTAAGGCTGCTGTAAACTTTTATTTTATACTCAAAGGCCACTATCAATGCAGGACCTCAGCTTCTGGCTCATTTCTACAGTTATACATGGGAAGCTGTGACACAGAATATTGAAGTAGTTCTATGGTGAATCCTGATAATTTACTGGCCCAGAAATATAAAGAACATGGTAACCTGTGTGATTATTTAGAAATCTATGATGTTCTGAACTATAAAACGTTAGTTTTTTTGTATGCAAGAAACAAAGCATTTTTTAAAAAATGTCCATACAGAAAAAAATGAACTAAAATATTTAAATAATGTTGAATGTTCTATTGCTGCACTGCACTGTCCAAATAATATTTTTATATCTCTAGAGATTTTTCTTTTACTTATTAATGTAAATAACTAACCATTACCTATAATATAATATTTTCTAACAAAAAGTCAACATTTTAGGATAAAGCATATTTACAATTTTATCAGTCTAATCAGATTTTTCATTTTTTCTAATTTTTTGATTTTCCTCACCTTTATTAAATTCTATGTTTGTAGTATTTATCCCTTATAAAATGTGTATGTAAATTTTAAAATATGTTAGAATGTAATTTTTCTTTGCACAGCGGTAGGGCGTTTGCCGTGCACGCAGTCAACATGGCCGACCCGAGTTCAATTCCTCCACCCCTCTCGGAGAGCCCGGCAAGCTACCGAGAGTATTCGATATGCCAGACACAGTAACAACAAAGTCTCCAATGGAGACGTTACTGGGCCCGCTCGAGCAAATTGACGATCAACGGGAGGAGGGCCTTTACCTTACCTTTACATTAGTGACAAACCAAGAGGTACAGTTGTAGACTTACAAATTTTTGTGCTTGGGTTTCAATTATACAATGATCAAGTACCCATCACTCCACCAGTGCCTATTTTCCACCACCACAGTTCCCAGTATCCCTCCCGCCCACCATCCCCCATCCCACCCTGCCTCTGTGGCAGGGCATTCCCTTTTGTTCTCTCTCTCCTTTGGGGTGCTGCGGTTCGCAAAAGAGGCATTAGGTGGCAATGTTTGGTCTATAGTATACTTTCAGCATGCTTCTCCCATTCTGGGAGGATCCTCCCAATACCCTTTATTTGGTGCTCCCTTCTCTATCTGAGCTGCCTTTTCCCCTAGCATGTGTGGCTGGCCTCCAAGCCATGGAGTAAACCTCATGGTACTTATCTCGGCTATTCTTGGGTGGTAGTCTCCTATTTTGTTACATTATGTTCCCCAGATGAATGCAATCTTTCTATGTCTATCCCTCTCTTAGAATGTAATTTTTCATACTATTAATTTTTAATTAATTTTTAATTAATGGGAGAGAACAAGGCAGAGTCTCCTACCCTATTCCTGACTGTCTCCACCAGGGCCCAACAGCTGAAGACCACCGGGGCCCAGCAAAGGCCATGCTGGGACCACTCTCCACACACTTGGATGAGCCTCACACATAAAAGAACTGGCAGAGGAACCCAAGTGTGTGGGACCCGGGGCTGAGATCTCCAAGCCTGCATGGTTTTGGACTGGACCTGCCAGTAACTAGACAGTTACACCCACCAACTGCCGTGTAACTCCAACAACGGCCAGGATCCAGAGATTATCACACTCAGCTCCCGGGAGAGAACAAGGCAGAGTCTCCTACCCTATGCCTGACTGTCTCCACCAGGGCCCAACAGCTGAAGACCACCGGGGCCCAGCCAAGGCCATGCTGGGACTGCTCTCCACACACTTGGATGAGCCTCACGCATAAAAGAACTGGCAGAGGAACCCTGGTGTGTGGGACCCGGGGCTGAGATCGCCAAGCCTGCACGGTTTGGGACTGGACCTGCCAGTAACTAGACAGTTACACCCACCAACTGCAGTGTAACTCCAACAATGGCCAGGATCCAGAGATTATCACACTTAGCTCCCGGAAGCACGCGGCCGTGTTTGCGGCCGCGCAACATCTTATCATCTCATTCCTAATTTGGTCAAACTGGCAGGCTACCAAATGTAACCTGCCCACACGGCAGAGTCTGGCAAACTCCCCATGGTATACCCAATATGCCAAATACCAGTAACAATGATGGGTCTCATTCTCCTAACCCTGAAAAAACCTTGAATATGGCACTTTTTAAAAAAATCTCAGGGCTAGGACGAAGAAGACGTTACTGGCACCTGCTCGAAGCAATCGACAAACAACAGGGTGGTCGTGATCGTGATATTTGTAAAAGGACTTGGACTTGGGCCCCCATGAGCGAAGACAATTGCTGAACTAGAGCTGTTACCAAGTGGATTCCACATGACATCAAAAGAACGCATGGCTGCCCACCTATGAGATGGTCAGACTTCTTCGTCAAGACCCTGAACAAACGCTTTGAGGCTCTTCGTGTTCCTGTAGCAAGCAGACGCCATTGGGCTACACTAGCATGCAACAGGGACAAATTTGCTCTATCATTAGATTTGAGTTGGGAAGTTTTGGGTGTTCAGAAAGGCTGAGAAAAGTCACTAGGAAATCGGACTACACAATCATATTCAAATGGGAAAGAGCTTAGAAAATGTTATGTTGTGGGGTTTGAAAACATTCATTTTTAACTGACTGCTTGGGTTTACTGACTCAGCGATCTGGAACATTCTCTGTAGCACTGTAGCACTGCCCTCCCGTTGTTCATCAATTTGCTCCAGCGGGCACCAGTAGTGTCTCCATTGTGAAATTTGTTGTTGCTGATTTTGGAATATCTAATATACCACAGGGAGCTTGCCAGGTGTGAGGGCAGGATACTCTCGGTAGCTTGCTGGGCTCTCCAAGAGGGATGGAGGAATTGAACCCGGGTCGACCACGTGCAAGGCAAACGCCCTACCCGCTGTGCTATCTCTCCAGCCCAGAACATTCTCAAGACACTAAAAAAATTCCAAGAGAGGACTGAATTTTAAGATTTGCCTTTAAAATGTTGTATATGAAAACAATTGGGCATTTCTTCATCTACAAAGTTAAGCATTTTCTAATAACTATAGAGGGGTTCCAGTCTCAGATAGCAGAGCATACATCATGGCTCCAAAATGTGACTGGTCTTCAAATTCAAAGATACAAAGAACTAAGTTTTATAATTTTAATCTTTCAGACAAAAAAATTGCATTTTCAAACTCAGTTACAACCATTGTGTTCTCTTTTTCTTTTGACTGATAGTTCGAGGATTCTCTTTGACAACATTAATTAGCAAGACAATCTTACCTCTTTGTGTCGGAGATTAGCATCTTCCAGATGCTTACTCTGGGGTACCATCTGCTTTCCTTCAGCAAGACTTGAGCAACAGATTTATAAGCAGTTTGAAACATGTAAAATGCACTAATTACCACCACCTGCACACATCTTTTTCATAATTCATTAAAGTTATATGCCACGCCATGTTTATTGCAGTATTATTCACAATAGCCAAGAGTTGGAAATAAAGTGCTTATTAACAGATGATTATATTAATAATATATGATAGGTATACATAACACGGGCTGGAGTGATAGCAGGACTGGAGCGATAGCACAGCGGTAGGGCGTTTGCCTTGCACGCAGCCAACATGGTCGACCCGAGTTCGATTCCTCCGCCCCTCTCGGAGAGCCCGGCAAGCTACCAAGAGTATCTCGCCCACACGGCAGAGCCTGGCAAGCTCCCCGTGACGTATTGGATATGCCAAACACAGTAACAACAAAGTCTCCAATGGAGACGTTACTGGGCCCGCTCGAGCAAATCGATGATCAGTGGGAGGGCCTTTACCTTTACCTATACATAACAGAATATTACTCAGATATAAGAAAGACAAAATTCTCTCACTTTGTAGCCACATGGGTGGATCTTCAGGGTGTCATGCTTAGTGTAACAAGAATAAGAACACTCATGTGTGAATGATAATCCTCCAAAAAATTTTAGATTGTTATACCAAATTAGTAGCCACTAAAAGAGAAGAGGTTAATACATTGGGTAAACCAGGCAAAAGGAACCAATTATATGGTATACAGAGGAATTTAAAAGTTTAGTGGTGAATGGAACATAGGATGGTTGATTTATAGTAATAAGTACCCCCTAAAACCTATATATTTACAAGCCAACTTTACATCTTTTAAAAAAAATTAATGAAATACACCTAGAAATGTAGGTAATGCAAAATTCATGATTTAAATTTTTTTCCATGTGCTCTGAATCTGAGAACCCACAGTAAGAGAGATACAGAGACCCAGCCTCTGTTCCTAGCCAGAGAGTATCAGTACAAATAAGCAGTCTCTCTGTTCACTGCTAAGTGTCCTTGCTCTTGACCCTCCCTGGGGAGCAGTACCTCATCTCAACACATTGCTCAGAAGCAGAGGCTGGACTTTATACAGCCAGGTATTACCCACTAACGTAACAGCCAACACACCCTTCAAAGTGAAAAGAATGTTCTCTCAGGTTTGAGCAAGCTTCTTATCCGTTATATCTTAGCTCAGGTTGCCATAACAAAATACCACAAATGCCAGAGATGGTGTTGGTAGGGGGTGGGGGTGTGCTTAAACAACAACATTTTTTTCCCTTTTTTTACAGTTCTGGAGGCTGAAAGTCCAAGATCAAGATGTCAGTATGGTTAGTTTCTGAAAAATCTTTCTCCCCAGGTAGGGGACTACTCACACGGCATGTATTCATATCATGAAGCTGGCGGGGGGAGGGGGGTGAGACGAAGAATGGCAGAGAGAGGATGTAGGGAGAGACCAAGACAGAAAATGCATTCTGGTGTCCTCTTTATAGGCACTAATCCCATTTTCAAAGGCCCCACTTTCACATAAACCTAATTATTTTTTAAGCCCTGTCTCATACAGGTAGCCAATAGGCATAGTTTTAAGAACGTTCATGGAGGCCAGAGAGATTAAGACAGGGTGAAGGCACTTTCCTTGCTTGTGATCAACCCTAGTTTGATCCCCAACACCACGCATAGTTCCCCCAAGCACTGCCAAGAGTGAACTCTGAACAAAGAGCCAATAAAAAATCGTGAACACCATCAGCATGGCCCCCAAATAATCAAACAAACAAAAAGACTGGAAACAAACAATATTGGCAGGGATGTGGTGATAAAGGAAACTTTATCCTGACAGTAGGAATGTCATCTGTTTCAGCTCCAATGAAAACATTATGGAACCTTCTCAAAAAGTAAAAGTAGAGCTTTCAAATGACATCATGATTTTTTTTGGCATCTACTCAAAGAATACAAAAAATTAATTCAAATATATACATGCATAACTATGATCATTGCAGTGCTAATAGCCAAGAGTTGAAACAACCCAGATGTTTATTGATGAATAGTAAAATTGCTGTATATATAAAATGGAATACTATGAAGTTAAAATGAAATATTAAATCTTGCCTTTTGATACAATTTTGATGGACTGAGGGTATCATGTTAAGCAGAGTAAGTCAGAGGAAGAAGGATTAAACAGTATGATCTCACTCATTTGTGGCATATTAAAAAATAAAACGAGGAAATAAATAGTACCAAATGATAACAATCCATTGAATTTAAGCTACAAAACTGAGGTGTGGGGAGGTGGTTGGAGGAAAGAGGCAGACTTCTTGGGTACTCTATTAGTGATGGAGGGACAATAATTTTGCATAAAAGTCGTCATCTGTCAGTTGAGGAAAGTCGCAGAAAATGCACATAATGTGAGCTATTGGTGTTTTGTAAAGATTTTAAAGTTTAAATGGGTTGGAAGGATACTAACTGTATACACACACAAATTTTATGGAGAAGTGGAGAACTGTCATAATAATTTATCCTTTTATTTACTGTATACAGAGACTTGGAGACGAGCCACAGCATGGGCCGCCAGACCCACCATGGCACATTCGACTGTGCTGACCACTGACCTCTGATCATCCCTGTTGTGAGGCTGTGTCCTGGTCACATCACATGTACACCCAAACTGCAGAGAAGAGAAGAATGGTTCGGCTAGTCATACCATTGTTATTGAAAATCAGATTGCCTCTGGAACAGATTTCATTATGTAATGTGGGTGTGGGCTGGAGTAATAGCACAACAGGTAGGGTGCTTGCCTTGCGTGCAGCCGACCCGAGTTTGATTCCTCTGCCCCTCTCTGAGAGCCCTGCAAGCTACAGAGAGTATCTCGCTGGCACAGCAGAGCCTGGCAAGCTCCCCGTGAGGTATTCGATATACCAAATACAGTAACAGTAAGTCTCACAATGGAGACGTTACTGGTACCTGCTCGAGCAAATCGATGAACAATGGAGGACAGTGCTACACTGCAGTGTTACCATAAGCATAAACACTATTGTAACGATGTTAGACCTTGCTTATCTTTCTGAGTGCTCTTACAAAATATATAAACATATAAAGATGAGTTTTTTTTATTTTTTAATAAAAATGTTATTATTTAAAGTATATCACTCTGAACCTTTGCTTTTCTCAAGCTATCATGTATCGTAATCATCCCTCCATAGTAAAAGGCCTATGTTTAACTCATTCTCTTTAATCAACTGAACCCAGAGTAACAATGTTCCTCTCTAGCATATCATCATATTTAGAATTATAACATGAATGCATTTTATTTATTAATTTATTTCATTCCTTACTTAACAATAACATTTTATTTTATTTTTATTGAATTACCATGAGATATACAGTTACAAAGTTGTTCATGATTGACTCTCAGTCATACACCAATATATTTTTGCTCAGAAGATTTTCCTGATAAAAATCTTGACGGAGTGGCATATAGCTTATTAACAACTAAACATATTGAGGAGTTAGAGTAGGTTGACAGAAGTCTGGATATGTGATGCAATAAGCACAAAATTTTTAATTTTCCATTGTGAACTCTAACTACTAACAAAGTGGTTTTCAAATTCTAGCTGAAATTTGTGGAAATATACTGAACATTTGGGATGCATGCTACAAGATTACATATGGCCAACCAGAGACTGTAAGTCATCTCAGGGCTAGTGGCCCATGACAGAGCAGAATAATAGGTCAGCATGAGGGTCTTGGTGTGACTCACCTGAAACTATTCCAAACCCTGTATGTCTGGTAAGGCTGATCTGTCTGTAGTGAGAGGTATGGGCGAGTCAAGGTCTGAGATCCATCTCTCAGCAACTAATATGATGTCCTAGTTCACTGCTAACAATGCCACTCACCACCTTGGTCTGCCTGTGTTCAGACTTACAAGTCAAGTTGTGGTAGACTTTCATATTTTTCCTGAGGGTCAACTCAGCCCTGTATAACATCTGTCTTGGCTGGGATAAGACTGTCTTGACTATTGCTAGAACATGGATCCTCTTTAACGCCTACCTCCAACACTGTTCCTGTAGGGAACAGGGAAGATAGTACAGTGGGTACTATCTGCTGAAGTATGGCTGAACCAAATTGAATTCCCAGCATTCCATATTCCCTGAGCCCACCAGGAGTGATTCCTGAGTGCAGAGTCAGTGCAGCACTATTGAGTGTGACCCCAAAACAAAACAAAACTAAACTAAACAAAAATATTGTTCGTCTCTCCTGGTCCAAAACCACACAGCTATGAAGTGGTGGACTTGAAACCAGGGTGTCTGTTCTTGACTGACTCACATGAACTTTTGCTTTACCTGTATGTTTGTTATAATAATGCACAGATGTGGTGGTCAAGAAACCCTTGGCTATACCACAAATGACTCTCAGGGCAAACGACTGGAAAAATCTAAGAGAAAATGCACTAACATGTATTAACAAAACATGGCAACTGCTTCTGCTGTTGTCCACATTACTGAAGCTTAGAGCAACAATGTGGACTACAGAGCCAAATGTGAACTACATCAAATAGCACACCAATTCTTTATGCTATGAGGGCTCACTCTATTCTGCATGGGCCACCTCAACTCTGTTACAACAGTCACTTCCCATAAGTCTACCTGCAACAACAACAACAACAACAAAAACACAAAGACAGCTGAGAGCCCAGTAGTAAGCCTTCCACATTGACCAATGCATACAAAGTTGCAGTGGACACATTTGTGTCCTGCCTATAACAACTTGAAACCCTTTTGCTCTATAGATAAACCTTTTCCCTGGCTTCAACAAACTTTTTCGCTTTCAATGTCCCAGTACTGCAACCCTCCTTGGAGGGCTGCCTTTGGACCACTGGAATCACTCTGCAAGAATATGCCAGATGACAGAAGTTTACATCCCTTTCAAGTATGGCCCTCAGGAGAGAAGAAAGCCCAGTTCTCTTACTCCCACAAACAAACTCAAAACATAAAAGACCTAACTCAACATTCCAAAGATCCTAGACAGAATTGGACTGAAGTTCTCCTTCACAGGACTTAGCCTAAACACAAACACATTCCAATCCTGCTCTCCTTTTTCCACTCTTCTCTTTCTATCTGGAACCAGGAAAAACTCCATCACATAAAACCCTCATTTCAGTGTCTGCTCCTGAGATTACCCCAATCAGCACACAAATGAATCAGCACACAATCAGGCACAAAGTTTTGCATCATCTCTTCACTCTGGGAGCAATTATGTCCCCTTAGGAGGCTGAAGTATATTAATATTAATTTTAAGCATAAGTATCAAAAATAATCTGGATCTAGAGAAGAGTGAGATGGAGGATTTTTGTTTGTTTTAATTTGTGAGGATACAAAATCTAGGAAGGCTGGGTAACAGAAGACACATTGTTAAACATCACAACAAAAAGTGAAACTATAATTATTTTAAAATCTAGCCTTTATTGTGTACCAGTAAAGGCTAGTGTCTATTCTTATCTTTAGATTGGACTATGGTTGTGAGAAAGATGAATTGGAGGTGCAACTTCACAGCAAGGAGTTGGCAAAGAGGCTATAGGAAGAATAAAGAAATCCTACTGATAATTGTGAAAGAAATCTGGCAACTGATGGGAAAGAACAAATTAGGGAGTTGTTAGTGTGTAAGTTTGCTCAGCCTGCCACAAGCTTAAATAACAAACATTAATTTCCTCTAGTTTTGAAAGCTAGAAGTTCCAGATTAAGGGGTCTGAATAAATTATTCCTTCTGAGAAATTTCTCTTCTTTTTTCTTTCCTTTTAGTTTGTTTTTGTTTGGGGGCCACACTCAGAGGTGCTTAGGGGCTATTACTGTCTCTGCACTCAGGAATCACTCCTGGTAGTACTTGGAAGACTATCTGTGATGCCCAGGATTGAACCTAGGTAGGCCGCATCCAAGGCAAATGTCCTACCCACCATATTACCGCTCCAGCCCTGACACTTTTTTCTTGGTATGTATACCATCATCAGCTTCCTTTGACCTCATATATTATTTTCTCTACAATTGTCTGTGTCCTAATCTTCTTAAAAGGACACCAGACATATAGGATTAGTCCACCTAATGACCTCACTTATACTTAATCTTAATACTTAATACTTAAACCTCCTTAAAAACCCTGCCTTTGCATATTCTGAAGAGTTGGGCAGTACAATGGTGGTTTGATTCCAAAAAAAACTGAGCTTGAAATAAAGTTTAGACCTTCCAAGCAGGCCATATTGCAGGTCTGGATTTAAAATTCAGGAGAAAAGGTCCAGGAAAACACAGTAAAAGGATTTATGCCCAACATCTCTTGACCCGAGTTCAATTGCTAGAACCATTGGCCTCCCAAGCACTGCAGAGTATAGCCCTGAAGATCCCCAAGCAATGCCGGATATGACCCTGGTGACCTTGGATACACTGTACTTGAGAAGTACCAGATCCTTAGACCCTTGCATTGAACCATTGACCTGTAGGCCCTCTGAGTGCTAATTAAGAGGACCCCCAAAATTAAAATAAAATCTAGGATAAAGGCCAGATTTGCATCTGGCTAGAAAATGCAGATCATCAGATGGACCTGAGAAGCCCTCTTGGGTTGTATCACACCCCACTGCACAAGTCCAGAAATTCCATTATCTCTTCACCAAGCTCTGATGAGCCAGTTCACACAAGTGTACTCAGAAGACGCCATTTTATAAAGAAGAGAGACTGTTTAAAAATTTACCTTCAGAGATTCCTAGAAGAATAACAAGAACTTTTTTTTTGTTTTTGATCACACTCAGTGATACTCCTGGCAGTGCTTGGGTGACCATATGGGATGCTCGGAATCAAACCCGGGTCGACTGCGTGCAAGGCAAACGCCCTACCCGCTGTGCTATCGCTCTAGTCACAAGAGCCTGCTATTTCTATGAGGTATATCTCCTTTGGAATTTCCTTGTCCCTATCACTTTGCACTTATATAAACTTCTTGCAGTCACAGGAGTATGTTCTCCTAAGTTTCATGTCCCTCCTCCTCATCCTTAAATGTATCTTTCATTCCTAAACTGGGTCATCGCCTGAATATAACAGATTATTTAAGAAGATGATAAAGATGTGTCAATGGTCATGCAAGTGAGATGGGGATTGGCTTCTATAAGGTATGTGGCAGAACAGTGACAGGTACAAGCTCTGGATATTCTTCCTGAGTCTGAATCCTGTCTTTACTAAGTATTAGCTGTGCGTCCCTAGTTATAATTGTTTCAGTTCCTCATCTTTTCAAATGAGGATGATACGGTAGTCACATGGTACAGTGGTTATGACACATACGATAAAAGTCTTAGAGGAGTGAATGGCACAGGGTAAACAATTTAAGTGCTAATATTTTTTAGTAGTCACTAAAATATTTACCTAGCTTGCCTCATTAAACTTCCAAACAACTTTTTAAGTGTACATTTCCAGACTCTCCTTAACAAAGAAGTGATATCTGGTGAAGGAATCCAACATGCCAGCAATTGCTCAACTGAAAAGGGTCAGAGACAGAATAAGCCCTGAACTGAGTCTCATGCTCACCCTCTTTCTAACATACCTCAATCAAGTTAAAGATAATCTTCAGTCAATAACACCTTCAAGCTCTCACAGAGGACCCCACAGTACTCATACTCAGAGTCTAGGTCAATGTAGCATCAGGTTCTATGCAAAACAAAGGTGTTCAGAGAAGTAATCATGTCCCAACTCTTAATTCATATGGCTGTCAGCATGAACACTCATTAACATCACCTCCAAGCTCAACAGTTTCTTTCACTTACCTCATCTAGCGCATAAGTTCTCCTGAAATGTTCCTCTCTGTTCCCGTCCAAAACATCAGCATGCTGGCATAATCCTCAATAGCTACTACATCTACAAAGCATAGGATAGCTGGCCTCCCCAGTAGCTGGTCAAAACAAACTGTAACTAGGACAGGTTGTTACTGTGCTTTAGAGAATCCTAAGAATTCTATAGACTCAGGGTGGGAAATAGCTTAATCTACCACTGTAAGTAATCATTTGTCATCCCATGGTCAATTTGCTCGAGCAGGTGCCAATAATGTCTCCATTCAACCCTGTCGCTTGCTAAGGCAGACCAATGGCATCTGCTCACTCCAGGAACACAAAGAGCATCAAACCATTTGTTCAGGGTCTTGACAAAGAAGTCCAACCATCTCGTAGGTGGGTGGCCAGGTGTTCGTTTGATGTCCCATGGAATCCAGTTGGTAATGTCTCTGGTCTAGCGGATGTCTCCAAATCGCATTACGTGTCTGGCCCATCTGATTTTCAAAACCTTAGCAGACAAAGCAGTGCCCCTGATCTTTGACTGTCATTGGAGATCAGAATTCCAGATTCCTTCTCTCACTATCGAGTGAAGCATGATACTTCCAGCATACCTTTCGATTCCTCTTTGGGTGATCCGAATAGTGTTCTCGTCCTGTTTCAGTAGGGCCCAGGTCTCTGAGGCATATGTTAGTGCAGGAAGAATGGTGGAGTTGAAAAGATGTGCCCGAAGCCAGAGGTTCTTCATCCTCTTTTTTTATATATATTTATTTATTTATTGAATCACTGTGGGAAAAGTTACAAAGTTTTCAGGTTTATGTCTTGATCATGCAATGATCAAACACCTTTCCCTTCACCAGTACTTATTTTTCATCACCAAGAACCCCAATATACCCTCCTCCCAACCCTCCCAATGCCTGTGAGGAAGATGAATTCTACTTAACTCTCTATCTACTTTGATTACATTATTTTGACAAAAGATGCACCATTATTGTTTAGAGTTTACACCCAACAATCAGAAGTGCTGAAAAGGCATTGTGAAATAATTTGTTTTCTACAGCTGGTTATGAGAACTCTATGATGTCATGTGGCCACTATTGCGGCCGCACAATTTTGGATTTCTGATATTTTACTTATTAAGTCTGGAGGGATTTCTCCCAAGAGCCAGATAATTACGAGGTAGGTTTCTGTGGCTCTGGAGCCATGGCCGTGCCGGAGAGCCGCTCTTGGGGGGCAACTCGTGACCTTTATAGGGTGTGAAGGACGACCCAAGAACACCCCCCCCTTCCATGAGGTTGCAGTAGCCCTGTCACCACTGGCTTATACCTGACTTTCCAAAAAGCTCCGAGGTGGCCGCCATCTTGCTGCCCAGGGGGAAAGAGACAGAAGGGAGCGACAGCCCTTCCCTCCCGGGGAAGCATGGTACTGTGGATTAGTGCATTGTCCATTCACTTTTCTCTTTGTCCTCTTAACAACTTCTTCAACACTCTTAAAGGTGTTCCACGCTGCTCTCTTCCTCCTGCGCAGTTCTGGCCCCATGTTACTCCTCATGTTTAGTTTCTCAACCCAGGTACACATAACTGCTTCATTTGAAGATGTTAGTTTAGTTGAGAGTAAATGGAATGTCAGGAACTAGTTCGTTTTTCATGAACATTGTCTTCATGAGATTCAGCTGCAGTCCAATCTTTCCACACTCATTGTCGAAGTGGGCCAGCATTTGTGCCGCTGCTTGGCTAATGTTTGGTGTTATTAGAATGATGTCATCAGCAAAGCGGAGGTAGTGTAGTTGCCAACCATCTATCTTCACTCCCATTTCTTCCCATTCTAGTCATCATATGACGTTCTTGAGGGTGGCACTGAAGAGTTTCGGTGAAATAGTATCACCATGCCAAACCCCTCTCTTTACATCCGTGATCACTTCCTTGTAGAATGGTGAGATCCTGGTGGTGAATCCATAATACAGCTTGTGGAGGATCCTGATGTACTGAGTTTGGACACCCTGTTTGGCTAGGGCTTCAATGACTGCTTCAGTCTCAACAGAATCAAAGGCCTTCTTTAAATTGATGAAAGTTAGCCAGAGTGGCATCTTGAACTCTCGTGAAACATCAATGAGCTTGGTCACTGTGTGGATATGGTCAATCATGCTGAATCCTTTTTGGAACCCGGCTTGCTCACATGGTTGTCCTTCGTCTAGTATTCTGCCAATCCTATTGAGGATGACTCAAGTGAACAGCTTGTAGACAGACAAAGGACAATAGGCAGATTGGGCGATAGTTGCCAATGTTGTGGATGTCTCCCTTCTTGTACAACAGAACAGTGCTGCTGGTTTTCATTGGGATGCAACCTTGCATTCAGACAGGTAGCATGTGAAGAGCCGAGCCAGTGTACTCACAGCAGGTTCCCCAAGTGTTCGGGTCTGACCTTGTCTGGACCGGGTGCTGTTCGCTTCTTTCTATCGGAAATGGCATGTCAGATTTCGGAAGGGAGAACGTGAGAATGACATAGCCATCCTGTGGAATTTGTTATGTGGGCAGGTGGATGTGGCTATCGAAGAGATCTGAGTAGAAGTCGTGCATAATCTTCTCCATTGCCCTTCTGGAAGACGTGAAAGATCCATCAGGACATTGGAGGGCAGTCATCTTGGACTGGTAGTTGGCAAAATACAGGTGGGCATTGCAAATACTTTTCCTGGCTTCTGCCACATCAGCCAACACTGCTCTCTTTTCTATTTGAGATCTTCCTTTATTGCTTCTCTGCACAGCTTTGGGAGCTTGGACGTTAGCTTCTGATTGCCGGAGGCTCATCCAAACCACGTTGGCGAATGAGCTCAAGAGTTTCTGAAGAAGGGCCTCTGTTTGTGACTTTCCCACTCTCAGCATTCCTCGAGTAGTCATGGAGGTGCTGAACCAGTCGATCGTATTCCTCGCTGATGTTGTCAATGACAGCATCTTTCCATGTTGCCGCAATAGTGCCAAAGAGCTCCTAGTTGGTGGTCGTTCTGGGAATTCTCTTCTTAAACTTGGCAGTCCTTTCTCCCTAGTCCATGAAGTAGAATTTTGCACGAAGGAGACGGTAGTTCGATCCCGTTTGGAATTTTGGGACAACCATTGTAAGCAAATTTTTAATTAATTAGAGCTTAGCTGAAAATGGGCTGGAGCAATAGCACAGTGGGTAGGATGTTTGCTTTGCATGTGGCTAACCCAGGTTCAATTCCTCCGTCCCTCTCAGAGAGGCTGGCAAGCTACAAAGAGTATCTCACTTGCATGGCAAGGCCTGGCAAGCTACCCGTGGCAAACCTGAGATGCCAAAAACAGTAACAACAAGTCTCACAATGGAGACGTTACTGGTGCCCACTCAAGCAAATTGATAAACAAAGGGAGGACAGTGCTACAGACAGTGCAGTGCTAGCTGAAAAAAGGAAAAAAAGAAGGTCCACGGTTGACTAACAATGTCTGACAATAGTACAGAAAAGAGAGCAGCAGTGAAGAAGCATGTGTGCCAACCCTCAGAACTACACTGTAGCATGAATGAAACACCTGTATGCCACATGGTTTATCACTGGAGTGATCTGATGGGTGAGACACGTTCCCTGCCTCTATTTTTTGTGGAGTAGTGTTCTTTAGTTTCTCTGTTCTCTCTCTCTCTCTCTCTCTCTCTCTCTCTCTCTCTCTCTCTCTCTCTCTCTCTCTCTCTCTCTCCTCTCTCCTCTCTCCCCCTTTCATTTTTGGCCACATCAGCAATGCTTAGAACTTACTCCTGGCTCAGTGATCACTCCTGACAGTGCTCAGGAAACCATTTGTGGTGCAGAGGATAGAACCCTAGTTGACCGCATACAAGGCAAGAATCTTATCTGCTGTAATATTTCTCCAGCCCTGTTTTCTTAATACACTTTCAAAATAGAGGCAGGTATATTATTTGCCTCTCATAAAGTCCAAGATATAAAAATAATACCTTAAAATTATTGAGAATTGACCTGGGTGTCATTTAGTGCCATCCATTTTTCACTTCAGGGTTACTTAGGATAATAGCCAGCACGGTGTTCAGTCCTTACACCAGCCTGGCAAGTGAGGAAGGAACTCCATCAACCATGATTGCTGGAAAGTATATCCTGGTGCTCTGCCCAAGTTCTCTTCCAATTTTCATTTACCCATTCATACTTTGTTTTCCAGGGCCATTCAGAACACAAATAACCTCTGTTTGCATTGACTGTTCTAATCTCTATGTCTTTTCCCTGAATCTTCCCACCCAACTCCCAGTGAAGGTCACAGGACTTGCATGTGATTCAGTTTCAGATCACCTAATATATCCCAGACTTGCTTCTTTGGAGCATTTTTGATCTCCTAACTCAGAAAAGATAGTAGGTATTTGGAGTATTTCATTCATAATGATTTTGTCAGAAATTCACTTAATCACTTAATCACTTAACTTCCTGTTAGTCGTCGATTTGCTCGAGCGGGCGCCAGTAACGTCTCCATTTGTCCCTGTCGCGTGCTAGTGTAGCCCAATGGCATCTGTTCGCTCCGGGAACATGAAAGGCCTCAGACCGATCGTTCATAATCTTGACGAAGAAATCTGACCATCTGGTAGGTGGGCGGCCACGTGATCTTTTGACATCCCGTGGAATCCAGTCAGTAACAGCTCTGGTCCAACGGTCGTCTTTAAATCTCATTACGTGACCAGCCCATCTGATTTTCAACACCTTGGCAAATGAGACAGCGTCCCTGATCCTTGATCGTCGACGGATGTCAGAACTCCGGATTCTTTCTCTCATTTGAGTGAAACGTGATATTCCAAGCATAGCTCTTTCTATTCTTCTTTGGGAGACCTGAATAGCGTTCTCATCTTGTTTGCGTAGGGCCCAGGTCTCTGAGGCATATGTTAATGCAGGAAGAACAGTGGAATCAAAGAGATGTGCTCGGAGCCGGAGGTTCTTCGTCCTCTTAGCTATTTCTTCGACGTTCTTGAAGGCGTTCCAAGCTGCTCTCTTCCTCCTGCGCAGCTCGGGTGCCAGGTCATTTTTCATGTTGACCTCTTGACCTAGGTACACATAGCTGTTGCATTCGGAGATGGTCGTTCCATTGAGAGCGAATGGGGCGTCAGGAACAAGGCTGTTTCTCATAAACATTGTCTTCGTAAGATTCAGCTGTAGTCCTACCTTTCCACACTCACGGTCAAAGTCGGCCAGCATTTGTGCCGCTTGGCTGATGTTTGGTGTTATTAAAACAATGTCATCAGCAAAGCGGAGGTGGTGTAGCTGCCGACCATCTATCTTCACTCCCATTCCTTCCCATTCCAGTCGTCGCATGATGTTCTCGAGGGTGGCACTGAAGAGTTTCGGTGAAATGGTATCACCCTGCCACACCCCTCTCTTGACATCAACGATCACTTCTTTGTAGAATGGTGAGATCCTGGTAGTGAATCCGCAATACAGCTCACGGAGGATCCTGATGTATTGGGCTTGAATGCCCTGATTGGCTAGGGCTTCAATGACCGCTTCCGTCTCAACAGAATCAAAGGCCTTCTTTAAATCAATGAACGTTAAACAGAGCGGCATCTTGAACTCCCGAGAAACCTCAATGAGCTTGGTTATTGTGTGGATATGGTCGATGGTGCTGAATCCTTTGCGGAACACTGCTTGCTCGCATGGTTGTCCTTCATCTAGTGTTCTGCCAATCCTATTTAGGATGACTCGAGTGAACAACTTGTAGATGACAGACAATAGGCAGATCGGGCGATAGTTGCCAATGTCATGGATGTCTCCCTTCTTGAACAGTAGTACGGTCCTGCTGGTTTTCCATTGGGACGGAACCTTGCATTCAGACAGGTAGCGAGTGAAGAGCCAAGCCAGTGTATTGATGAGTACTGACGGCAGGTTCTTCAGGTGTTCAGGTCTGACCTTGTCTGGGCCGGGTGCTGTTTGTTTCTTTACCGACGAAATGGCATGTCGGATTTCGGAAGGGAGAACGTTGGGAACAACATATCCATCCTGTGGAATTTGGTATGTCGGCAAGTGGACATGGCTATCGAAGAGATTTGAGTAGAAGTCATGGATAATCTTCTCCATTGCCGTTCTGGAGGATGTGATGGATCCATCAGGACGTCGGAGGGCAGTCATCTTGGTCTTATAGTTGGCGAAAGACAGGCGGGCGTTACGAATACTTTTCCCGGCTTCTGCCGCATCTACCAGTACTTCTGCTCTTCTCTCTTTGAGGTCTTCCTTGATCGCATCATAAAACACTAAATACCCACCTTCCGGAATTGTCCTACCATATTTGATAGGGTTCAAATATGGTAACACCTACAAGGGTGATTAGAGGTCACCCCAAAAGCCTCTATCTCTCTCGGAAAGACTGGCAAGCTACCGAGAGTATTCCGCCCACACGGAAGAGCCTGGCAAGCTATCCACTGTGTATTCGATATGCCAAAACCAGTAACTACAACTGGTCTCATTCACCTTGTCAGAAATTATCTCCAGGAAAAAAATCCACATACACATAATACTCACTTCATGTATTCTCCTTTCCTTAGATACCACAATCCTTCCTATTGTCCAGAGCCTCAAGTCTTGTTCAGCTTTCTGGTTGTTAACCATGGGAGACTAAGTCCATCCTTGTCACATAACCAGGGAAAGTATAAATCCCCATAACATATATTTTCTAAAAATGTTTATATATTTTTAAAGCTTTTGAGGAGTGAATGTCATTTCCATTATGGCTTGCATCACCACATGGTTCCAGGGATTGAACCTGGAAGCTTACACTCCAGTACTTAAGTCATTTCCCTGACTCAGAAAGTTATTTCTGAGCCTTCTTCAATATCCATCCAATTTACACCACCACCAGCACTCCTGAGGTTTTTCTAATGCCTGAGCATGTATCTTTAAACATATATCTTTACTAGATACTATCTTTAGACATATATCTTTACTAGATACTTATTCATAAAATTATGTCCATATAAAACTGTTAACCTCTAAATTCACCTTGAGTCAATGAGAAAACTAGGGATTAGCAAGGTTAACAGTTAATAGTCCAAATATCCTAGTTAGACTTGAATTCTAAGAAGCAAGTAGAATGTAAATATTTTCTAAGTTCCAACCTCCTAAACACACACATAGTAATAAAGTTTAAGTGGGAAAATGTGTGCTTTCCAGTGATTAGGACTTTCTCTGATCAAAATATCTTTCCCAAACTTCAGTCTGCTCATTTTTCACTCCTATGTTTCAAAACAAGGTATACACAGAACCAACAAACATATATGAAACAAAAAAGAATCAATAAAAATTTTAAACCTGAATATAATAACAATAATAATTTTTAAAGTAATCGAATCAGAAGTATCATACAGACACACAACCAGCCTATTTAAGAAATATAAATTTATATTTAAGAAATATAAAAATCCACATTTTACACAGACTGTTACAGTGGAAAGTAAAAGAAGAAATGCTTCTCAAAGAAATGCTCAACTATTTTATTGCAGATAATATAACTTTGATTCTATCCCATAAATAAAAGAAACAGGCTCCAACAACAGTTCCACAAGTACCACCAGTCACTAAAGAGCAATGTTTCCAATACTACACAGTCTTATATCAAGAGGGAATAGGCGCAACTTACTTTACAAAGCAATCATATGTTTAATATTAAATTCAAAAGACATATGGAAAAGAAAATTTGGGGATCAATCACACATATAAAAATTTCCTTTACCAGCTACATGTAAAAATGGCAAGGCTTCATTAATATATTGGATTTATACCATGCATGTAAGATGTTGGAGTTAGAAAATTACTAAATTGGGACTGGAGCAATAGTACAGCAGGCAGGGTGTTTGCCTTGCATGTGGCCGACCCAGGTTCGATTCTCAGCATCCCATGTGGTACCCCCAAGCACCGTCAAGAGTAATTTCTGAGTGCAAAGTCAGGAGTAAACGCCGTGAATCTCTGGGTGTGACCCGAAAAGCCAAACAAATAAAGAAGATAAAAAACCAACATGACCATCACAATAAAAGCAGAAAAAATTAATCACCCATTGTGAAGCAATTTCTCAGTAATCTAGGAATAGTCAGGAGTTTTATTACCTTGATAAATGGTATCTATGAAAATATATTACTTAGTAGCCAAATGGGGCTGGAGCCAGGGGGTAGGATGTTTGCCTTGCACGCAGCTGACATTGCCTACCTGAGTTTGATTCCTCTGCCGCTCTCAGAGAGCCCGGCAAATTACTGAGATTATCCTGCCTGCAGGGCAAAGCCTGGCAAGCTCACGGTCACGGTCCTCCCATTGTTCATCGATTTGCTCGAGCGTTCCCAGTAACGTCTCCATCATGAGACTTGTTGTTACTGTGTTTGGCATATTGAATACGTCACGGGTAGCTTGCCAGGCTTTGCCGTGCAGGCGAGATACTCTCAGTAGCTTGCTGGGCTCTCCGAGAGGGGCGGAGGAATCGAACTCGGGTCGGCCATGTGATGTATTTGATATGCCAAACATAGTAACAACAAGTTTCAGAATGTTACTGGGCCCATGGAGCAAATCGATGAACAATGGGAGGACAGTGACAGTGACAGTAGCCAAAAGGCCCTCCCGTTGTTCATCGATTTGCTCGAGCAGGTCCAGTAACGTCTCCATTGGAGATTTTGTTGTTACTGTGTTTGGCATATCGAATACATCACGGGTGACTTGCCAGGCTCTGTGTTAAAAGTATTTCTCTTAATATTGGAAACAATCATTTGCTATAGCTCCTAGTTCTGAGTCAATGCTAGAATTTGACTGGGGTTCCTAGTAAATACTAGAGTTTCTAGTCAGTTCACTGAGATAATAAAGTATCTACACAAAAATCCTAAAAGTAAACACATTTAGAAAATGTGATTGTACTAGATGCTTTTATAATAGCAACAAAAAAATAAATATCTAACAAGAAAGGTAGCAGACATAAAAGTTCTCAAGGATAGTTTTATTTAAAACTTTATTGGAAAAAATCAAGAAATAAATACTGTTCACAGAACAGAAGACTCACTAGTCCAAAAAAGAGAATTTCTCTAATTTATATATTTCAGTGAAATTCTGAAAACAAATCTCAAGCAGTTTGGGTGCTTAGCCAGGCTGACTCTAACATTCATATGGAAGAAGGCAAAAAATTTCTTAGAAATCCTAAAGAAGAACCAGGTTGGGGGGAACTTCTATTATTACTAATCTGTAAGGAAATTTCTTAGATATAATCTATACTAATTGAGTTAGCATAGTATTGTAGGATATTTAAATAGAGAAATGGTTCTGAAAAGAGCCAAGTAAAAAGACCCACAGTTAAAGACAGTATTGAAAATCAATATGGAAAGGACACACATTCCGGTAACTAGTTATCCATATTAAAAATAAATTTAACAAATTGCAAATACGGCTCAATAGTAGAGCATTGTCTTGCATGCATGAGACCCTGGATTTGTTCTCTGGCACCACAAAATTTAATTAATCAAATTTTGTGTTGTCAACAAAGATGGTATTACAAACATCCCTTAAAGTCTCAGTTAAAAATAAACATTTTTTTCTCACTATACATGTCCCTAAGTCAGCTGTTACACACAGTTTAGATTCAAGTCTACTCCATATGTCTCCCATTCTTTGAGTCGGGCTGAAGAAACAGTGGCTATCTTGGACATGTTGTAGGTAATGAATTCAATAGGGTAAGTCAAACCTTAGAACATAGCCCCTTGTTGAATGGGAAATGCATTGGTTGTGCTTTCATTCTGTTCATTAAAACTATAGTTAAGGCCCCCCAGCACCATCTTTACAGCACACAGCAGCAAAGAAGAAAAACCGCTGGGAGGCTCCACAGTTCCCGGAGAATGCTCCAGGTCCCAAACAGAGCCAAGATTACCAGGAAGTCCCAGATGGGGTAGGTGCCGCATCCCGCCTTCTCCAGATGGAACCCCAGTGACCGCGAGCCTCTACAAGCATAGCTCGGGCATGCGGGAACCAGGACTTTTACTCCAAACTTATGGCGGCTGTGCAACATCTCCTTATATACAAAGTGATCAATGGAAAGTAAATCATCCAACGTTTCTCCCTGAAAATTAGGCTTAACTCTTACAAACCACAACACCCAATAGGAGAGAGAGAACAAAAGGGAATTCCCTGCCACAGAGGCAGGGTGGGATGGGGGGGATGAGGGGTGGGAGGGATACTGGGATCCGTGGTGATAGGAAATGGTTACTGGTGGAGGGATGGGTATTCAAAATAAATAAATACATAAAAAATAAAACTGAATTTTACACACACACAAAAAAAACCACCCATAGTTATGTTCAAAGACAATACAGCAGGAAGGATCTAGTCCATCAGGAGAGCAGAGCCAGGGGTAAACCAGGCAGCGCTGGGGTTGGACACCTCCCCCCAAAAACAGAAAGTAAATAAATACAAACAACATTAGGAAAGGGTACATCCTGCACACCATGGGTAAAAGCAGGGAGGAAATGGCAATTGTGACCAAAAAATACAATGTACTATAGATCTCTACCTCCCACCACACATTCACAAAAAGTGAATCAACTAAAGTAGGCTTATAGTAACATGTATAAAACATTTAGAAGATAATACGGAATAATATATTTGGAGTAATAAAGACTCCCAATAAAATACATTAGTAATACTTTTTATTTTTTGGTCTTTGGGCTATACCCGCCAATGCTCAGGGGTAACTCCTGGCTCTGTGCTCAGGAATCACTTTTGGCAGTGCTCAGGGGACCATATGAGATGCCAGAGATCAAACCCAAGTCAGCTACATACAAGACAAGCACCCAATACAGTGCGCTACCATTCCAACCCTAATAAATAGTTCTAAAGATTTATTAATTTTCGCTGGAGCCATAGTACAGAAAGTAGGATGCTTGCTTTGCATGTGGCCAACCAGAGTCGTTTCCCCAGCACCGTATATGGTCCCCTAACCCCGACCAGGAGTGACTCCTGAGTCAGAGTGAAGAATAAACCCTGAGCACAGGCAAGAGTGGCCCCCCAAACCAAAAATAATAGTTTAATCATTTTAATATTAAAATTTCTGGGAGCTGGTTTTTATAGTCTCTGAGTCTTGGCCGTTGATAGGATTACACGGCGCCAGGGGGCCAGTTGGTGGGTGTGACCCCCGCCTACTGGAATTTGGAGGATCTGGGTGGAGGATGCTCGGCCCAAATTCGAGTAGGCTTGGAGATCTCGGCCCCGGAACCCGCGTGACTTTGTCCCTCTGCCAATACCTTCATGTGTGCAGTGCAGTCTCCTGCCCCCATGCCTGACTGTCCTCGCCGCTGGGGCCCATTGGAGGGGAGCGGGTTGAGCTTTCCTCCCCGCCCCGACCAGGGCTCCGGCAGCCAAAGACCTCCAGGACCAGCCACCACCATGCTGAGACCACTCTCCGCACACATGAAGGTATTGGCAGAGGGACAAAGTCACGCGGGTTCCGGGGCCGAGATCTCCAAGCCTACTCGGATTTGGGCCGAGCATCCTCTACCCAGATCCTCCAAATTTCAGTAGGCAGGGGTCACACCCACCAACTGGCCCCCTGGCGCCGTGTAATCCCATCAACGGCCAAGACTCAGAGACTATAAAAACCAGCTCCCGGAACCGCACGGCCGCATGACATCTTATTATCTCATTCCTACTTTGGACAAACTGGCAGGCTACCGAATGTAGCCTGCCCACACGGCAGAGTCTGGCAAACTCCCCGTGGCATACCCAATATGCCAAATACCAAGTAACAATGATGGGTCTCATTCTCCTAAAGAGCCTTGAATATAATCTCAGGGCTAGGATGAAGGAGACGTTACTGGGGCCTGCTCGAGGCAATCGACGATTAACAGGATGATTTGTGATTGTGTGATTGTGAATATTAAAATTTAAAACGTTTGCTTATAAGTTCAAAGTGAGAAAAAAATGAAACATATACAAACGGCAAAGAATTGACATACAAAATATATAAATACTTTCCAAATAAAAAAGAGAAAAGACTTGTGAATACTGAAAATTTCATATTTCATAAGAATCATGAGATTTTTAATGGCATTAAAAATCAATGAGAAGGAAAAAATTAACTATATGAGGAAAGATAAATGAGGTGCCTACTTCAGACTATGGTCAAAATTAATTATTATTACTAAAAAAAGGACCTTGAGAGCTTGTTTGGAGGTTCTAGCAGGGGAGCGCAGCTACTCGTATACCCTCGACCGAAGACCGGTCCATCTCTATTCAGCGGTAGGGCGTTTGCCTTACAAGCCAATATGGCCAACCTGAGTTCGATTTCTCCACCCCTCTCAGAGAGCCTGGCAAGCTACCGAGAGTATCTTGCCCGCACGGCAGAGCCTGGCAAGCTGCCCGTGACATATTCAATATGCCAAACACAGTAACAATGAGTCTCATGATGGAGACGTTACTGGGCCCACTCGAGCAAATCGATGAACAACGGGAGGACCATGATATACCATGATATACTAACAAAAAGCTCAATTTGAAAAAACAATATTTTATCATTTTCAAAGAAAGTAAAAAACATAATTATTGTCCTGCTTAAAAAGAATGTTTTAAATGAATATGAACAGCCATTGTAAAAGAAAAGCTTAGTGGATTTAACTACATTTTAAAAACAATTGTATCAGTCAAAAACACCCCAAGTTAAAAGAAGGAATTGTCAACACATCGTAGAAAAAGGGCGAATGTCCAAATGCTGACCAAAAGAATCGGGACATTAGGGGGCATCCAGATGTCTCTATATAGTACAAGGGAGAATATTTATTTGTGTGGCGTGAACATATGTATAAGTTATGTGCATGTGTGGATAAGTGGATGTGTGTGATCACTCATACCTGGATGCTACCATCCACATCTTTGCACAAATTTTCATTTGAGTTAGAATTCCCTTTTCCTAGTTGTTCCTGGAATATGAAGAAATTTTATAAAAAGTAGTATTTTCCTTATTTATGCTTTTCTGGCTTAATTTCCATTCTCTACATGCCTTAAGCATAATTTATTTGGATAAGCTTTTTTTTTATCTGCTTGAGATAAAACCAGACTGGGTGGTTTGGGAGAAATTTATCACATTTCTGAAAGTTGGAGAGTCCAAGATCAGAGTTCTGGCCTGGCCAATTGGTTTCTGGTGAAAGCTCTCTTCTTGACTGGCCAATTACTGCCTTCTCTGCCCTCACATGGCCTCTTTTTGCTATGTGCACTTTAAGGGAACAGAGTTCTCTCCCCGTTCTTCTAAGGTTTCAAACCTAAGAATTTAGGACCCCACTCTTATGACTTTATTTAACCTAAATTATCTCCTAGAAGTCCTTCCTCTAGTTATAGCCACCTTTGGGAATTAGGGCTTCATCATATGAATTTTGGGAACCACAACTTAGTCCATAGCAAGATTTTTTGATCCCCCACTCCAGCTTTTTTAAATAGGTTTTTGAAATTTGTACAAGTCTTTGTGTACCTCTTACATCTATCTTTGCCTTATGTGTGTTTCAAGATCAATTTGGTTGTTTTCACATTATTTCTGTAGGTAAATATAAAGATACGATGGTGGGGTAGAAGTTGGTGAAAATAGCAAGAGGAGAGAGACGGTAAGATTTGATACCATAAGCCTCTAATTCCGGAAGTCGCGCCCACAACCCGCCCCCCAGCGTCATCTTTACAGCACATAGCAGCAGAGAAGAAAGGCCACTGGGAGGCTCCACAACTCCCGGAGAATGCTCCAGGTCCCAAACAGAACCGAGATCACCGGGAAGTCCCAGATGGGGTAGGTGCCGCATCCCGCCTTTTCCAGATGGAACCCCGGTGACCGTGAGCCTCTACAAGCATAGCTCGGGCATGCAGGAACCAGGACTTTTACTCCAAATCGCGCGACCACTTATGAGGCCACGCAACATCTCCTTATATACAAAGTGATCAAAGGAAAGTAAATCATCCAACGTTTCTCCCTGAAAATCAGGTTTAACTCTTCTACAAACCACAACACCCAATAGGAGAGAGAGAACAAAAGGGAATGCCCTGCCACAGAGGCAGGGTGGGATGGGGGGGATGAGGGGTGGGAGGGATACTGGGATCCGTGGTGGTGGGAAATGGTCACTGGTGGAGGAATGGTATTCAAAATAAATAAATAAATAAATAAATAAAATTTGATACCATAGAGAAGAAAGGATGAACAAGTGTTCCAAGATCTTTTCAAATTCTCATCCAATAGTTACACCTTACCCCTTGCTATGAAGGGAGATATGAGCTGAGGTGGCCAAAAAAAGATATTTTAACTTAATTTTTGGTAAATGCTTCTACTATTTCGGTTGTATCTGCTATGCCCATCTATTTTCTCAGAAGATGTTCTCAGCTGGTCTGTCAGATCTGGTCTTTCCATGACCATAGGCCTTCATGGAACCCAGTTATTCATTCTTACCAAAGCAGGTTGAAAATTTTACTGCTTGAAAATATCTATGCCTTAATCTCAAAAGACAAAGTTGCAAATACCATCAGGCATTAGAAAGGAGTGCTAGAAGAAACCAAAACCAGAGATAGTGTAGGTACACGGTGTCAAATCAACTATTGGTGGTGATAACTCTGCTCATTACTCCAGATGGCAATGACCATCAACTGCTTTGCTTTCAAAAATGGAAAAATCTCCCAGGGCTAGTTAGGCTGGATCTCCAAGCAGGAAGTTTATGTGCCTTCTGCTTTGGTATCTGTCTCTGGCTGCTCCAACCAGGGAGCCCCATGTGACTTAAATAATTAAAATCTATAGTCTAGTTCTTGAGTCGGCCATGTTGGCTGTGTGCAAGGCAAACACCCTACTGCTGTGCTATCGCTCCACAGAGGGCTGGAGCAATAGCACAGCTGTAGGGCGTTTGCCTTGCACGCAGCCAACATGGCCGACCCGAGTTCAATTCCTCCGCCCCTCTCGGAGAGCCCGGCAAGCTACTGAGAGTATCTCACCCACACAGCAGAGCCTGGCAAGCTCCCCGTGACGTATTCAATATGCCAAACACAAGATGTCTCACAATGGAGACATTACTGGGCCCGCTCGAGCAAATCGATGAACAACGGGGAGGACCGTGCTTTAGTCTAGTTCAGCTTTACAATTGAAAACATAATATATGTTCACTTTCACCTCAGATGTTAGAGGGTGGGTCTACAATGAAAGTTTATAGTTTCTCACCAGGTGCCTGGCATTAGACTGTGTGCTGGAAACATAAAAGTGAACACGAGGGGCTGGAGTGATAGCACAGCGGGGAGGGAGTTTGCCCTACACGCGGCCGACCCAGGTTCGATTCCCAGCATCCTATAGGGTCCCCTGAGCACCGCCAGGGGTAATTCCTGAGTGTAGAGCCAGGAGGAACCCCTGTGCATTGCCAGGTGTGACCCCAAAAAGCAAAAAAAAAAAAAGTGAACACGAAAGATAGGCTCCCTGCAGCCACAGTTTTCAAATAACTGGTGAAGATGGTGGTTTTATCCAATTTACGTTTTTGTGGCGTGTGAGTGGAGTATACCTGGTAGTGCTTAGGGCTTACTCCTGGCTTTATGCTCAGGTATTGATCCTGGAGAGGCTGAAGGGACCACATAGATTATAAGACTTGAACTCAGGTAAGTTGCAATGCAAGGCAAGTGCCTATCTGCTATACTATTTCTCCAGCCCACTTTATCCAATTTGGCTGGGTTACAGTAACCAAACAATTTACCAAACATTAATTCAGGAGTTGCTTTGAAGATATTTTGTAGCTGCTGTCAACATCTACACTCACGACTTTAGTTGAAAGATATTAACCTTCACAATGTGTATGTCTTGTTCAATTAGTTAAAAGCGCTTAAGTCTGAGAGGTATCTGGGGAAACACACTGGCCTCAAGATTCAAAGACAGATTCTCAGCTCCAGTCTGAGAATCCCAGACTGCCAGCCTGCCCTGCAGATTTTGAATTGTCAACCCTTTAACTGAATATTGAAATTTCACAGAACAAATGTTTGTATGCATAAAGAAATTTATTTCAAGAAACATGCTCTAGAGATAGATTAATGCATCAGTGTGATCTCTTCTTCTGGTTAGGTTTCCCTGGAGAACTGAACACAAAAAGGCCCATACATACACAATAGGCAATTATGTCAAAACACTGTCCTCCCGTTGTTCATCGATTTGCTCGAGCGGGCCCAGTAACATCTCCATTGTGAGACTTCTTGTTACTGTGTTTGGCATATTGAATACTCTCGGTAGCTTGCCATGCTCTCCGAGAGGGGCGGAGAAATCAAACCTGGCTCGGCCAGGCTGGCTGCGTGCAAGGCAAACATCCAGGCAATTATGTATATTAATTAATTAATTAATTTATAAGCAATATTCTAAGTGCTGGAGTGAGGAAGCATCATAAGCACTTTAAGTCAAACTCTTCTGTTTTGAATCTTGAGTCCATTTTTTACTAAATGTGTTCTACTATGACAAGGGGTCAATTTCTATATATTCTTTTTTTTTTTTGGAGGGGTGGAAGGAGGATAATCAAAGGGGCTTAGGGACTCCACGCTCAAGAGTCATTCCCGGTTGTATTCAGGGGGACCATATGCAATGCCAGGGATCAAAGTAGAGTCAGGCTGCATGCAGGACAAACATCTTAACCCACGTGCTGTCTCTCTGACCCTATATTTTTCTAAATGTCTCTTCCCTCATCCATAAAATGGACGTGCTTCTCTTTCAAGGGATTATTCAAGAGAGTCAAATGAACACACGGGTACTAAGCATGAAGCCAGGATTTAAACCCAGGTCTGTGTGCCTCCAAATGTATGTGCCTTTAGCCCACTAACAAGTCATCTTTCTGGATTCCTGAGAACTACATTTCAGCTGTCTGTCCTTTAGCTGATGCTTTTGCCATATGTAACCTATGTTGTTACAGCTTCAATTTTGCTGATGAGAATCCTCTTAAAATTATATTTTTGTTAGTAAAGTGCAAGGCGAACGCCCTACCCGCTGTGCTATCGGGCTGGAGTGATAGTGCAGCGGGTAGGGCGTTTGCCTTGCAAGCGGCCAACATGGCCGACCCAAGTTCAATTCCTCCACCCTTCTTGGAGAGCCTGGTAAGCTACCGATAGTATCTCGCCCGCATGGCAAATCCTGGCAAGCTCCCCGTGACGTATTCGATGTGCCAAACACAGTAACAATTGTCACAATGGAGACGTTACTGGGTCCATTCGAGCAAATCGATGAACAACGGGAGGACAGTGACAGTGACAGTGACAGTTGGTAAAGTGAAATCCAGGTTTACACTGCATTCTGGTACTTGTACTTGAATATGGCTACTAGTTTCAAACCCAGCATATCTCATTTTCAAACGTAGCATCTACTCCTGCCATTCACAAATCCTGGTGTCCCTCTCTCACAAGTGTGGTACGACCCTGGAAAAGTCACTGACCCTGAATTCACTTGAGTTCTCATTTGTAAAAATGGCAAAGGGACATCAGGGGTGACATGAAGAAATCAAAAACATACCATGACCTATAGTCCCTTTGTTTCTTCATGTGCAGTGTTTGTCTCAGTATCTGGTATATTTGAGGTACAAAATATATTTTCATACTTATTCATATAGAATCTATTCATACATCAGGACAGATCTGAATGAACTGCATGAAATATATGAAGAAAATACTAATTCACAATTTGCAGGGTAACTTTCCAAGAAAACCATAATTTACCATGAAACCAAGCACTACAGTGATTTCATTTACATTTAATGTTGGTGTATTGCCATCTAGTGGACAATGAACAAGTTGTGGACCAAAACAGAACAAGAAGGCAGAGAAAGGAAATGTGTCCTAGAAGAAATGTTTGTAATACGAAGACTGATCCACAGAGTTGCTAAAAACCTGACATAAAAGAAGTGTTTTATAAAACAGCACTGTAGCACTGTCCTCCCATTGTAGATCGATTTGCTTGAGCGGGCACCAGTAACGTCTCAACAAATTGTGAGACTTGTTACTGTTTTTGCTATATAGAGTACGTCATGGGGAGCTTGCCAGGCTTTGCCATGCGGGCGAGATACTCTTGGTAGCTTACCAGGCTCTCCAAGAGTGGCGGAGGAATGGAACCTGGGTCGTCCGCGTGCAAGGCAAACGCCCTACCCGCTGTGCTATTTGGTAAAAGGCAGAGACTAGTGACTGAGGATGACCTGTCAACTGCCAGGACGCACTATGAATATGAGAGCTGTCTAAATCTTACTCAGGCCTCTCACAGTCATTGTTTCCAGACCAGACAAGGAAGCACATGCTGAGAAGGGGTAGATCTGGGGTTCGAAACTAGGCTGACAGTATTGGCAGAGGCTCCATACAGTGCTCTGGGTTTGCAGAGCACTTTGTCGGATGCTCACATACATTATTATCTCATAGATTGATTCTGCTTTTCCTTTGAAAACACCTAGGGTCCAAGTTACAGTTTGCCAATTCTGCCAGTTTTTCCCCTTGATCCTCCCCTTCCCTCTTCAACACTATCACACTTCAGCCCGAGGGAGGTGGGTCACACCACTGCTACGTTTTCTGGCTGCACCGAGGAGGGGCCCTTCTGACCTTTTGATTTGATAACCGTGACCCTCCAATACTCAAAAAGCAAAAAAAAAAAAAAAAAAAAAAAAAAAAAAAAAGAGAATGTACAGAATCCTGCTCTTTCTCTTCAACCCTCTGCATCCTTACACGCTCC